>NC_135226.1:8668958-9010107 GCF_052324685.1 Brachyhypopomus gauderio
TGTTTACATATGTTGTGAAAAGCGCTATACAAATATAAATTTGATTTGATTTAGTATCCTTGTCCCAGTGTATTTTAGTCCCTCTGGTTCTGCCTTCCATGTCGGTCATTGTGTACGTGAGTCCCTCTTTGCTTTCTTGCCTCGGTTCTTTATGTTCTTGCTGATCGTGCTTCTTGTTCAAGTTCTCTGTCTTGTCTCCCATTTCCCTTGTGGTTATGTTTTCTCCTCGTTGCCCCGCCTCCCCGCTCCGCGTAGTCTGTCTTGGTTAGTTGGTTAGTCTTGGTTAGTCTGTCTTGTTAGTTTCCCTTTCGCTGTGTTGTACTCTGGTCATGCTTCTCTTCAGTCTCGTTTAGTTATGTTCCTCCATCATCTGTTTAGTCTCTCGTTTCTTTATTTTCCGTTAGGCGCTGCTCCCCTTGTTATATTATGTTTCTCCCCTTTACGTTCATGCAGCGTGCGTTATGGTTATGTTCCCATGTGAGTTAACCCTTCCTAGATATCTGGTAGTCCCGTTTTATAGTTTAGCCCTTTGTTGTTTAGTGGGCACCTGTTTCGGATGCCACCTGGACGACTTCCTAGATAGAGAGAAATTGGACTGGAATCAAATTTGTACAGCAATATTGCTCGCACTGCAATTTGTTGACAACAACAAATCTGATTGAAATTCAGAAAAGACAGACAACTGACTAGAAAAACTGCAAAATTAGAAACTTATTCTACACATTTAAAACAACCTGAGCACAGCCTCCTCTTGTTGTGTGAAAATGGAACCTCTGCTACCCCCATGAGCTAGTCTTGATATCCTATATGGTATAAGAGTGCAAAAATGCACAAAAAATTAAATACAGTACCATGTCAGAATTTATGTCAATGTGTAACATTACAGCAGAGAGCACATTTCTGAATTACATACATGTTTTCACTATGAAATGTTTGAAGACACTTCCAATATTCGGCTGCACCCAGGAACCAGCTTCAGCCATTGTGAGACCAGGACTCACATGTAAAACATGGTCCAAAATTGTTGCCCTTAAGTATTTCACTGTTTTGTCCCCACAATCTTACCCTTCTACACCAAAGTCTTACCCTTCTACACCACACAGTCTTACCCCTCTACACCACTGTCTTACCCCCCTACACCACACAGTTGGTTAATCTAAACCAGGGGTACTCAACTGGCGGACCGTGGTCTGGATCCGGACCCAAACGCAGTCCTGTCCGGACCCAATCTCATTCCTGATTAACTGGATACGGACCAAAAAAAAAAAAACAGAGCATTTATTTCAGGGCTATTGAAAAAACACTCCGTCACGAGTGTTACGTTTGCCACCCCCGCTCAACAACTTACATTCGCCACCCCCGCTGCACCGGACCTCAGGTCACAGGTATCTGCCAAAATTGGACCGCAGACAAATTTAGTTGAGTACCCCTGATCTTAACCTTTGGTTGATCTAAACCTTCACAAACTCCCTTTCTTACTGTAAGTGAATGTTCAAATTAGGATAAATTACCAAAATGTATAAAAAAATTTAAATAAATCAATAAATGTAAAAATGATGCCTTAGAGATTATGACAACATGTTCAGCACTTTTGCATATAATGACCTAGGCAATGACCTAAAGACTAAATGTTTTGGAGGGTAAGACAAATCAAAAGACAATCCATACAAAACATTTTGATAAACATGACATAAGCAATTAATAATGCAAAAAACAACAGATAATTGTCCATGTCCGTTTGCAAAATGTACAAAAGCATTTGCAAAATGTGAAACACAATGAGAAATGCAATTATGATGTGCACAAGTGACAAGGAGATGTGGAGATTGAATGAACAGTTTTGAGAATTTCAATTCTGATCTGAGAAATGAACCAGGTAGACTGAGAAAAACTGTAATAAATATTCATATCTTTGCATTTGCATCACCCCTGCTTCTGATAAATGTAAAAGTTGTCAATCTCTAAGGCATTTTTTTGTTACATTTTGGTAATTTTATCCTTACTTGATTAAATTATTTACAGGTGAACATTGTTACAGTAAGTAAGGGAATTCGTGAAGGTTTAGCTCAACCAATGGTCTCAACCATAGGTCAAAGGAGCGTCTCATGAACCTTTACTGTAATTGGCAAACATTTATAGATGCTAAACACTGCAGTATCACAAAGTCTCATAATGGAAACACGAGACCATGTACAGGGTGAACAGCCAAGAAGACGAGTTAGACTGTGTGGTGTAGAGGGGTAAGACTGTGTGGTGTAAAACTGAGGGTACCAAACAGTGAAATAAGGGCAACAATTGTGGACCATGTTTTACATGTAAGTCATGGTCTTACAATGGCTGAAGCTGGTCACTGGGTGCAGCTGAATATTGAAAGATCAACTGTGTCTTCAATCATTCAAACATTTCATAGAAAAAACATGTATGTAAATTCAGAAATGTGCTCTCTGTTGTAATGCTGCACACTGACAAATTCTGACATTATTAATTTTTTTGTATAGCATTTTTGCATTCTTATACCATATAGGACATCAAAATGAGCTCATAGGTTCCATTTTCACACCTCAACAAGAGGAGGCTGTATGTGCTCAAGTTGTTTTGAATGTGTAGAGATAGTTTCTAATAGAAGTTTCTAATTTTGCAGTTTTTTACAGTCAGCTGTCTGTCTTTTCTGAATTTCAATCAGATTTGTTTTTATCAACAAATTGCAGTGCGAACAATACAGTCAAACAATATTGCTGTACAAATTTGATTCCAGTCCAATTTCTTTCTATCTGTCAGGGCTGGCTCGGATGCCACACCTTCTACCTCCAGAAGAGGCACCCGAGTCAGTCCTAGACTAGCTGGGCGCAATCAGCGCTGATCCGTTTCAGCCGTTTCTAAGGCTTCTTAAGGAAGCTTGGTGAAGCGGATCAGTGCTGATTCGTTTTGGTGTCTTGCCGTCACGGTCTCAGCCTTCTCTCTCTCTTGTCTCTTCTCTAGTGTTGTGTGTCGTTACAAGGTGTCTCATCACCTTTATCTCTCTTACTTACCTGTCACTTATTCGAGTATCTACCTCCTGCGCCACTTCTGGCCCTTCTCAAGTTTTCCTCCAGCTTTATCTCTTCCTGTCAGTTACTCTTTTATTTTTGGGAAAGGTTTTGTTTTGTTGCGGCGTTTGCCTGTGTCCAGTCTTCCCCTGGAGTCCTTTGTTGCGTTTTCACGCATTGTAATACTTCCGCGTTATTTCGGTTGCCTTGGTTATTTATTCCTCCCGTGCCTAGACGGTTGAGTTTCGTTTACGCGTTGAGTTTTCCGCGTCTATTTTAGTTTCGTTTTGCTTCGGTGTGTGTGTGTGTTTTTATGTGCATGCAGATTGGTTTTCATACGGCATTTGGGTTCACGTTCCCCTTCGTTTCATAACGCAGTGTGTACCGATTTGTACGCCCTGCGTTACACTATCAGTCTCTATCAGTCACAGTATCTTTGTTTTCTGTGCCAGTTTGCATTTTGTGTGTACCATATTGTTTCATTTGATATACCACAAAATGTACAGCATTCTTGAAATCAAAAACTTAGCTAGTTTCCATCAGAATATACTGACAGTCTGCACTGACTGTGACTTATAGTTGCACTAACAACATGGCTAAGTATTTTGACTGCCTTGTTCATAGGCGATGGCACAAGACTAGATATTCTGACGGCACTGACAAATTGATTGACCTAAATATTTGCTTTTGAGGCAAAAACAAAGAATTTTGAGTGAAGTATGTGCTTTTGCAGGTATTTCATTGAGTTTTGCTATTTGCACTAACTGTTTTGAGAAATGCACTTGTTGTGATGACAATGTAAACCATGATGTGAGAAATGTACCAAATCGACTGAGAAACTGTAACTGCACTGTCCCTTAGCTGATATACTGTATCTCTCATCTCTTTATCTCTCATCTTCCAGTGAGCTTTGTCTCTGTGCTTTCTGATACATGGAAAGCAGAGGTTGTCCCTAAAATTGATGCGCTAGTCAAGTCTTGTGTTGTGGTGCCCTGTACTTACAACTACCCTGGGATGAGTCTTCCAACCTCACAATTGAGGGCAATCTGGCACAAGAAGGATCAGAAAGAATACATCTATCATAAAGATTCAACACTGGTTGCAGACAACTTCAAGGGCCGCACAAAACTAATTGGAGATCTGGGTCAGAAAAACTGCACCTTGGAGATAGATGGAGTTAAAGACCATGACAACGGCCCATTTTGCTTTAGGATTGAAATCCCAGATCTAGACAAATTTTCATTTGTGGAACAATGTGTCACCATCTCTATGATATGTAAGTATGATTATAGATCTAAAGTAGTTTCACAACACTGAACATTTAAGGGATACCTCAAAGATGATTTGTTTTTATTCTTAGGAACGAACAATACATTTTATTTGTAATAATTCATTTCAATAGTATTAACTGTTATTGCACTTGCTTTATAGCTACTGGCCCTCAACCAGAGCTGCAATACAAAAAATCTTTTGAGGAGGGACAACCTGCTATCTTGAAGTGTAACATCAGATACACCTGTCCATCCCACCCCCCCAGCCTCACATGGAGCCGTCGAAATGAATTTGCTGAAGTCAGTTACAAGGTCCAGCAGGCAGGCGTATGGGAGATGGAGTCACTCCTGAGTTTCAGTGCAACAGAGCAGGATGATCACACAGACATCACCTGCAAAGCCGATTTCCACGGTGGCTTGACAACGGAAGCTACAGGACAGATATATGTCAAAAAACAATCGGGTACAGTCACATAAAAATAACAGTAACTTTTTTTCTTCTCTCGAACATTTACACAATTTTTTTTATATAAAGGCAATAAATCACACATTGTGACAAATTTCCTATGGTTTGTCTGAATGGACTGTGACCTCTTGAAAATAATGCAAAAATAAAGTTTTGCATCGATGGAGTCGTAATGCAGACCGTTCATGAGATGGATATGACACATGAGTGCAGAAACTAGCTCTATTGAGGGCAAATCCAGATTCAAAATAAAAAACAGTTCAGGGTCAAATTAGATGGATAGATAGATGGATAGATAGAGCACACAAGAATAAATTATCAAAGTAATCATCAACGTAATGTCAGTAAGGTTTATTTTCCAGGTAAACCCATCTCTTACATCATACCTGTGGCTGCAGTGATTGGAACCTCCATTTTGTTTGGAGTGGTGTGTTTCTTCATGGTGAAGAAATATAAGTAAGTTTGAATAAGTCTTAAGCTTTTACATGTAAAAGCCTAATGCATTTATGATGCCTACTGCATTATGGTTACCTAATGCATCAGTAGTATATTTGCTGTCCAAGAACCTTATATAATATCTACTAGGCAAACACTTTATTTCTATTTTAACACGTATTTTCTATTATAAATCACTGAACCCACCACCAGGAGACAGATTCAAGAGCTCCAGTCTAGAAATGAGAATGGGTAAGTAACAAGAATGTTACTTACTGTATTATTGTTATTCTAAATTTCGTTCCACCTCATGTACCACATGTGATGTAAATGACAAAGTCTCTCCTTGAATTGTTACCAGCACCATGATTTTGCCATCATTGCCTACATACAGAACAAGACAAAATATTAGACTAGGCCACTCTTCAATTCCAAGGTAGTGTCCTAGTTTACTACTGGAAGTGAGTGGACACCATCAGTGTCCATCGCCAACAGTGATAATGCGTAAAGTAGGCACTTCTCTGACAGTCTTGAATAAGGCACAGCATGGCACAGGGGCACAGGGCCAGCACAGCACATTGGCACAGAGCCAGCACAGCACAGCACAACACAGGGGCACAGGGTCAGCACAGCACAACACAGGGGCACAGGGCCAGCACAGCACAGGGAGAGTATAGCACAGGGGCACAGGGCCAGCACAGCACAGGGGCACAGGGCCAGCACAGCACAGGGGCACAAGGCCAGCACAGCACAGCACTACACAGCGACTGTTATCTGTCTCTCAGCTGGCTGAATGTACAGTGACAGACTGACTCTTCCTTTTTCTTGCACACAGAATTTGGAGTCGTATGTCCAGAATGTCCCAAAGGTGAGCAAGAGGCACTCCCTTCCATTCCCATACATTCCCATTATTCCCATTCATTCCCTTCCAATCCCATCCGTTCCCCCAAAATCCCAAAATATCAATGTGGTCACAAACTAGGCAGAAACTAGTAGGCCTATGGCATATTTACAAGGTAAGAAATAAAATTATATAGTTGGTAGGCACACATTTCATTGTATGTATACATCGTTTAATATATGGCTGATGAAACCATTACAAACCATAGATTACATTCACTTTAATCTCCACCATTACTATTTTTTACTGTTTTAGTTAATGTTAATTTAAGAAGTAAATGTTTATATGGAGCTTTTTTAGTGTCACCAGAACCTGAACCTGAAACCATTATTACTAGAAAAAAAAAAGGTCTGTGAAATTCATTCAGGTATGCAAAAATTCAAGTTAAAATTCAGGTTCGGGTCAAAATTCAGGTTCAGGTCGAAATTCGGGTCGGGAAAGCATCCGGGATACTTAGGATGAGCGAACAAACTCAGACCTAATCGAACTGCATCTGGCAGGCGCGTCTTTCTGTAAGGGTGTGGTCCCTGTTTGGTGTGTAAGTAGCATGTAAGCAGCACGAAAGTGACCACTGTGCCACCCAGAAATGGCACCTTAATCATGGCACCTTAAGCTGCCACATAATCATGGCAGTTAGTGTGGCCTCTGCTGTCCAGAAACACCGCCTGCCTCTGCTGACAGGTACTAAAGACTCTTGGGTGAATCTGCGTATTGGTCACTCGCTGCCTATGCCTTTGTTGAAATGAAGATGATTCATAACTTTTGTTTGAAAATTATGTTGAGTGAAAGATACTAGCCGACATCCAGCTAGACAACTCTAAATTACTAGTTCAGAATACTGTTTGGCGATAACATCAAATTCAGATTATAGGAGGGTACGTGAATCTACAGTGGTAGACCGTTAATGACAGCACTGTAAATCTAAAAGATTTATTGAAGATTATGGTTATGAGTGAATGTTCCTCCACGCCATCAGTGTAATTTAAACCACTGCGAGCGAGTGGCATCGCATTTGTAGTATTTCGTGCAAATGTAGATAGTTTAGCTTTGTATTGGTTTTGATTGATTTTGCGTAACCTGTAACCAGTAGTGAGGAAAATAAACAAAAAAGAAAGATCTTTAGACAAGATGTGGTGATGATCAACATTGAATTAAAAGCCGCAGCATCAGCCATCAACCACCGAGCGGCTCCTGCCACTGCGAGTGACTACAAGCCATCAGAAGTTATCGGCTTCGACCCTCCAGCCTTTCATTTTCCACACTTTTAAATGACACCTGTCAAATCACGTTGTCTCAAGGGATAACACCCATAACGTCAGTTATTAGAGCTTTCCAGAGATATAGAATTTCTATCCGAACCTGAATTTCGACCCAACCCTGAATACCTGAATGACTTTTTTTCCAAGTAATAATGGTTTCAGGTTCAGGTTCTGGTGACTCCATGTTTACCGCTGCACTATGGAGTCTGAGAGTAATGTCATTTCAATCCTGTGTATGTCCTGTACGTATCACGGATTTGAGAATACAGTTGACTTTGACTGTCTGATGTGGATGTGCAACTCAAATTCTGTCCTAACATTTGATTATTGTCTCACTCTGTGATCAACAGGTTCAGGTCAGTGGACTAGAACCTTCAGAGATCCCAGAGGCCACAGGGTTCATATTTTAAAATCTGGTCCAAGAAGATTTCTGTGTTGAACACCTACTTTGTGGACATAGCTGATTTAAGAGATAGGATTGGAATTAGGTTTAAGGCTATAAATGGATTTAAGATTAATACTGGAACTGGCACTTTAGACAATTGTTTATCATTGTTTATCAATTGTTTATTTGTTTGCTCTTTAAAAACACTGATCAGAAATTATTAAATTAAGCATGTTTAATGATCATTTTTAATCTATTTACCCACACTGCCTTATAGAGAAAGATCATTAGCCAAAATGTTGCCTTTCTGGTTTACTATAATAACTAATGCATTATAAAAACTAGTGCTGTCAGTTCCAGGTGCCGCGATTAAAAGTCCTCACCAGGATTTTGCTCAAGCTTGCTAGATTTTCTAATTAGCAATCCAGGTAAAATTAGTGGAATCAACACAATCCAGGAAGCCTGAGCAAAATCCTGGTGAGGACTTTTAATCGCGGCATCTGGAATTGACAGCACTAATAAAAATCCTTATTCACAAGCTATGTGGACACAATCTCCCATCAAGTCATCTGGTCTATGAACATATATAATCAAAATCAAATGCTGTTTTAGAAGATTATGGAAATGTGGAGGCCTTTTGTCAATTATGAAATGAAGTCGCATAATTGCACAATTTCCCCAGCACACACACACACGGTCATTGAATTGTGCACACATTATTGGATAAAGATCAATCAAGGTCAAGCTTATTTAGTGGAGTACATAAAATGTTGCTGTTTTTTTCAGGAGCCGTTATAGGCGAGACACGGACATGCAAGTTGCCAATCGGTACGTATTTTTATTACTATACTGGCATATGATTTGAGGGCACTCAAATGTAACCATGGCACCATGTATGTGCATCATGTAGCATAATGTCAGAATACTGTGATCAATATGAGTCTACATGCTGCAGCACAGTCAAAATACAGAACAAAATGTATGTGTTCATAGATCCAACAACTTTGTAAGTTGGACTCCTGGAACCACAGGACTCTCTAAACCTGCTTTTCCATCACCACTTCCGTCGTTGAGTACACTTCCACTGACAAGCCTAATATTGATCATAATGCCATGAATTCAATTATGTTCCTGTTAAACTAAATACACTACCGTTCAAAAGTTTGTGGTCACCTAGACAATTTTGTGTTTTCCCTGAAATCTCATACTCTTATTTATCAAATGAGTTGCAAAATGAATAGAAATATAGTCCAGACATTGACAAGGTAGAAATAATGTTTTTTTTTTTATTTGAAATAATTTTCTACTTTAAACTTTGCTTTCGTCAAAGAATGCTCCCTTAGCAGCAATTACAGCATTGCAGACCTTTGGCATTCTAGCTGTTAATTTGCTGAGGTAATCTGAAGAAATTTCACCCCATGCTTTCAGAAGCCGCTCCCACAAGTTTGATTGGGTTAATGGGCACTTTTTTCGTACCATACGGTCAAGCTGCTCCCACAACAGCTCAATGGGGTTGAGATCTGGTGACTGCACTGGCCACTCCATTACCGATAAAACTCCAGCTGTACCTGTCTACTGTCAACTGTCAGGCTGTACCTGGCTGTACCTGTCTACTACTACGGTTTCCTGTTGCAAGTACGCTGTGCGCGTTTGGTTGCCGCTTTGCTCCAGGGTTTTTTGTGTTGTTAGTTAATTAGTTAGTTAAATTTGGCTCCTGTTTTATTATCATTTCCAGGACTTTTACTCGCTGTTTGCTCGTGCTACTCGTGTTTGTTTTTATTAGCTCACTGTTTGTGCCTGTACCTGGATACAGTGTGCTTGGATTTCCTCTCCTGCTGAAACTCCTTCCACTGGAACTTTCTTCAATCACTACAGTTGGACTCCCCACTGCAGGTTGCTTGGACAGTTTCGCTATGCTGCTGTGACTTTTCCACCCTGGTTGTGTGCTATATGCTGCGCTTCTACTCATGCATGTATGCTGATACCGGCCTAACACGAGCTTTCCCTCTTCACTCCCTGCCGACACTAACCTGCTACATTCGAGTAAGTTTCCACTCTCTCGCTTGTTGTGGTGTTATGTTCCTCTTTATGCCCTGAGGAGTAAGTATAACTGCTCTGTCATGGCGTATATTAGTGGATGTGATTAGTAGGCTAACGTGGTGTATTATCTGGCTGTGTTTTCGGTTGTGTGCTAAGATGAGTTTGGCTAGCCGGCGTTTAGCAGCTGTAGTCACCCTGGGTGTCCTGGTTCTTATCAAAGTAGCTCACTGGATTATCTGTGGCGTCGGAACTCCCCTGCATCTCTCTATGGCAATTTCGTACACTGCCAGCGAACTTCTGCAGATTAGGGACAGGAGTTACAGACTCTCCCCTGATGTGTTTTACAACTGTTCCCAACTGGGAATAGCTCGTTGCCCCCGGTATATGCATCGTGGCACTCGATCCACTCCATCTCTGAGCTATCACACTGCTAAACCTGGATCTATTCCCTGCATCTGGAGTTCTAGTCGCCGCTGCTCTAAAACCCGGCGCTATGTGGATCCTTCAGTACTGTTGAAACTCCCTAAAACCTCTGACTGGTCAGCTACACATGACCCTGCCTCATGTAGGAATACAAAGTTTACTTTGCTTAATGTGCGGTCTCTCAATAACAAAGCGACTTTTATATCTGATATTATTACGGACAATAACATTGACTTTTTATTCCTGACTGAAACATGGCAACAACCAGATGATTATCTGGCACTGAATGAAGCTTCACCCCCTGGTTTTCAGTACATTGATAACCCCCGTACAACTGGTCGTGGAGGTGGACTGGCGGTCCTTTATCGTTCCACCTACAGGGTCCACAAAGTGTCTATTCCCCCGACATCTACATTTGAGTGTCTTGGTCTGAAGATAGCTGGATCAAAGCCATTGTTGATCTTGTTGGTTTACCGTCCACCTAAATCCAATTCTGTACCGCTCTTTCTGTCAGAGCTGTCTGAACTGCTAGCCTTGCACTCTCCTCTGTTTCCTTCTGTGTTAGTATTGGGTGATTTTAACATTCATATGGACTCCAGTCAATGTGCTCACTCTGCTGATCTTCTTAACCTACTGCATTGTTTTGATCTCACTCAACATGTAGCCTCAGCCACTCACTCTCATGGTCATATTCTGGACCTTGTCTGTACTACCCCCTGTATTTCTCCATCTAATTTGCAGGTTACAGAATTTAATGTTTCTGATCATGGAGCTGTTGTATTTTATCTACCGCTATCACTCCCTTCCAAGAGAATGCATACACATCGCAGCATTACTTTTAGGAATTTTAGAACTGCCAGCCCTCTTGCTCTTATGAATACGCTAGCCCAGTTCACAATTCCTCCGATCCTGTCGTCTCCTGAAGTCCTGGTCGATCACTATAATAACATGGTCTCAGCCACACTTGATCTCCATGTTCCTCTTCAGACACGGGTTGTGACTTTCCGTCACTCTGCCCCTTGGTTTACTCCTGAGCTCAGGTTAATGAAAGCTAGAGGCAGGCAACTGGAGCGTCTCAGCAAAAAAATGAAATTGACCGTCCATGCAGTTGCTTATAATGATCATATTCTTGAATATAAAACTGCGTTGAAAATGGCTAAGGCAGATTTTCATTCCTCCAACATCGCTAACTGCCAGGGAAATCCCCGAGCCCTGTTCTCCACAATAAATAAATTGCTGCAGCCCGCTAGTAAGTTTCCATTAACCCCCTCATCATCTCTCTGTAGTGAATTTTTGTCATTCTTTACCAGGAAAGTCAGGAATATTCACTCAGAATTTCAACATATAACCTGCCACTTGGACTCCTCTAAACCTCAACCTAAACTATATAATGCTCTTTCTGCTTTTCACCCTGTTGAAGAGAGTTTTGTTACCAGGCTTATTAAGGGATCAAGAGCATCCACTTGTGTCCTTGACCCCCTGCCTACTCATCTAGTTAAAGCATGTTTGACAACACTCTGTTCACCGATCACCAAGATCATTAATGCTTCTCTCAGTACCGGTTCAGTTCCTCTCAGTTTAAAGCTGGCCGCTATTACTCCTGTACTAAAGAAGCCAGGACTTACCCCTGATGATTTTAATAACTACCGTCCCATATCTAACCTGCCTTTCCTGAGTAAGGTGCTCGAGCGTGTAGTTTCTGTTCAACTTAAAGAACATCTCATCTCTAACAACCTCTTTGAACAATTTCAATCTGGTTTTAGAACAAATCATAGCACTGAAACTGCCCTGGTAAGAGTCATGAATGACCTACTGCTGGCAGCTGATTCTGGACTAGTGAACATCCTTGTCCTCCTTGATCTTACTGCAGCATTCGATACTGTCTGTCATGACACATTGCTCCACAGACTGGAATCCTGGACTGGGATCACTGACATGGCAATGGCCTGGTTCCGGTCATACGTCACGGACAGGCAGCAGTTCGTTTCACTGGATGGTTTTAGATCAGACACTTTGTCTCACTCCTACGGTGTCCCTCAGGGTTCAATTCTAGGCCCCCTTCTTTTTATCATCTACATGCTTCCACTTGGTAATATTATCCGACAACATGGTCTTCAGTTCCATTGCTATGCAGATGACACACAAATATACATCAGCACGAAGCCTTCCGACCCATTGCCTCCTGATGCATTGGTTAGCTGTTTAACTGACATTAAAAAATGGATGAATAACAACTTCCTGAAACTGAACAGTAATAAATCTGAAGCCATTCTTGTGGCATCACCCTCCACACTCATGAAGATTGGCCAACCAACTATATCTCTTCCCGGTTTCGTCACATCCTCGGTGGCACAGGTTCGCAATTTGGGTGTTATTTTAGACTCCACACTCTCTCTGGATGCACACATAAAGAACGTCACCAAAATAGCCTTTTTCCATCTTAAAAACATCGCCAGACTGCGCCCCTCCCTTACTGACTCAGTGGCGGAGACACTTATACATGCTTTTATTACTTCTAGACTTGACTACTGTAACTCTGTTTTAATTGGGCTCCCTATGAGTAGCCTCAAGAAGTTGCAGTATGTCCAGAATTCGGCAGCTAGACTACTCACGCACACCAGGACATGGGAACACATTACCCCCATATTAAAAGACCTGCACTGGCTACCGGTTCATTACCGTATCCAGTATAAAATACTACTTTTGGTTTTTAAATCCCTGCATGGTTTGGCTCCTTGTTACCTTTCTGGCTTACTCTCTACATACACACCATCACGCTCACTTTGGTCTGCAGATGCTCACCTTCTATCCGTACGCACTGCAAAACTCAGCACGTATGGTAGAAGAGCATTTAGTGTTGTTGGTCCTAAGTTATGGAACTCTGTCCCCCTCTATCTCCGCACATGTACATCCCTAACTACTTTTAAGAAGCTCTTAAAAACTTACCTTTTTAGTATTGCCTTCTTGAATATGTAGGTTCACATGTGTCCGTGTTTATGTATATGTGTGTCCCTTTTCTCATCTGCTGCTTCTTTCTAATGTTTTTAGTTATTTAATGATTTATTTTAAATTGTTGTGACTTATTCTAATCCTTCTTAGTTTATTTAATCTCTTGTTGCCTATTCCCTTGTAAAGTGTCCTTGTGTGTCTTGAAAGGCGCTTATAAATAAAATTCTATTATTATTATATTATTATTATTATTACCAGCTGCCTGCTTCTTCTCTAAATAGTTTGTGCATAATTTGGAGGTGTGCTTTGGGTCATTGTCCTGTTGCAGGATGAAATTGGCTCCAATCAAGCGCTGTCCAAAGGATATGGCATGGTGTTGCAAAATGGAGTGATAGCCTTCCTTATTCAAAATCCCTTTTACCTTGTTCAAATCTCCCACTTTACCAGCACCAAAGCAGCCCCAGACCATCACATTACCTCCACCATGTTTGACAGATGGTGTCAGTCACTCTTCCACTCTTCATCTTTTCAGTTGTTCTGCGTCTCACAAATGTTCGTCTGTGTGATCCAAACACCTCAAACTTTGATTCATCTGTCCATAACACTTTTTTCCAATCGTCCTCTGTCCAATGTCTGTGTTCTTTTGCCCATATTAATCTTTTTCTTTTATTAGCCAGATATGGCTTTTTCTTTCCCACTCTGCCCTGAAGGCCAGCATCCCGGAGTCGCCTCTTCACTGTAGACGTTGACACTGGCGTTTTGCGGGTACTATTTAATGAAGCTGCCAGTTGAGGACCTGTGAGGCGTCAATTTCTCAAACTGGAGACTCTAATGTACTTGTCTTCTTGCTCAGTTGTGCAGCGGGGCCTTCCACTTCTCCTTCTACTCTGGTTAGAGCCTGCCTGTGCTCTTCTCTGAAGGGAGTAGTACACACCATTGTAGGAAATCTTCAGTTTCTTGGCAATGTCTCGCATGGAATAGACTTCATTTCTCAGAACAAGAATAGACTGTCGAGTTTGTATTGAAAGTTGTTTTTTCCTGGCCATTTTGTGAGTTTAATCCAACCAACAATTGTAATGCTCCAGATTCTCAACTAGCTCAAAGGAAGGTCAGTTTTATAGCTTCTCTAATCAGCAAAACTGTTTTCAGCTGTGCTAACCTACTTGCACAAGGGTTTTCAAGGGTTTTCTAAATATCCAATAGCCTCCTTACAGAGTTAGCAAACACAATGTACCATTAGAACACTGGAGTGATGGTTGTTGCAAATGGGTCTCCATACATCTATGTAGATATTGCATTAAAAACCAGATGTTTACAGCTAGAATAGTCATTTACCACATTAATAATGTATAGAGTGTATTTTTGATGCATTTAATGTTAGCTAAATTGAAAAAAACTGTGTTTCTTTAAAAAATAAGAACATTTCTAAGTGACCCCAAACTTTTGAACGGTAGTGTAGTTTAAATAAACTTAAATAAATTGTTTTTCAAAAAATAATTTAAAAATAGTACAAACATTTTGCTAAAGCAACAAATATATTAGAAGTAACAATGCACAGAAATAAGTATAATCATGTGATTTTTTACTGTGAGGATACCGCTACAGCCATTTTATTTTCTCTCTTTTTTAAATAATGCATCACAGTGATCGAAAGGACTACAGCAAATCTGGAGGAGGATGCTTAGCTGTAAGTAAAATCTGCCCTCTTTCTAACTGACTATGCATTTATCTTTATACATGTCCATATATTGTATATACACTCACCAGCATTTTTATTAGGTACGCCTGTTCAACAAGCAAATACTGAATCCATCATTCACATCGCAGTACTTCCATGACTTTAGCCACATAAGCATGGTCAAGATGACCTACTGAAGTTCAAACTGAGCATATGAATGGGGAAGATAGGCGAACATGGTCTGTTTGTCAGTGCTAGATGGGCTGCTCTTAGTATTTCAGAAACTATTGACCTACTGGAATTTTCACATCCAACCATCTGTGGGGTTTATGGAGAATTGTCAGAAAAAGTAAAAATCCAGTGAGCTTCAGTTCTCTGGGCGAAAAAAATGCCTTGCTGAGGCCACAGATCAGTGGAGAACGGCCAGACTGGTTTGAGCAGAGACAAATGCAACGGTAACTCATATAAGCACTCGTTACCGCCAAAGTATGCAAATGAGTCTCTGATCACATGACACGTTGAACATTGAAGCAGATGGGCTATAGCGGGAGAAGACCACACTTATTCCAGTAGCTACTCCAGTCAGCTAAGAACATGCACCTGAAGCTACAATTCACTCATGCTCACCAAAACAACCTTTGCCTGGTCTGGTGAGGTTTGATTTCTGTGTTGGCATGTTTGGCATGTTAAACATAAAAGCATAGGTCCATCCTGCCTTGTGTCATTGGTTCAGGCTGCTGTTGTAATGGTGTGGAAGATATTTTCTTGGTAGACTTTGGACCTCTTAATGCCATCGAACATTTTTTAAATGTCACAGTCTACGTGAGTATTGCTAGGGAGATTTGATTCATGGATGACAAATCTACAGCAACTGTGAGATATTGATCATGTCAGTATGCACCAAGGAGGAATGTTTCTGGCACCTTGTTGAATCTGTGCAACGAAGAAATAAGGCATTTCTGAAGGCAAAAGGGGGTTCAACCCCATCCTAACAAGCTGGACCTAATATAGTGACCAGTGAGTGCATATATCAAAAGAAGATTCCAGGTGACTAAGTGCAGTGAACTGTAGTAAGGGATGTAGAGATATTCAAAATAGTGAATTTTCCACAGAAACAGGATGCTTAGGACAGTGGGTCTTCATCAGCTGTGCAAGCAAAATGTCTGTCTAGTAGTGTAGCACACAAGTCCATTTCCTTGTGCAGGTGATTGTAATTCACTACTCCTAATTGGAAACAATGCAGTCCTGATGGTTTTCTTTCATTTCTCTGTAGGATGATCCCCAAAACCAGGATTGCAACATATATGGAAATTACTGAAGATGGGTGTGAAGATTATATCAAATAGTATATCAAGTGTGCTGTTTCTAACCTTTTTGCATTTATTTTCATAAAATTCACAAATTGCAAAGCTACATTATATACACAAGAATGTGGTACAAATTAGATAATGTCTAGATAATGGTAGTAACATTATACCTGCTCACTAATAAATGTAACTAACTAGATGTCTTACATTTCCATCATTTAATTTAATTTGTTTAGAATATTAATTTCTAAACTATCCTAACATATAGCAACTCAAGAGGCAGCTATATTGGAATAATAAAATCAGAGCCATAAATCAGGGCCCGTATTTATCAAACTTCTTAGAATTACTCTTAAGAATGCTGCTAAGAATTTACTTATGTATCCAGATGTTCCTGAGGTAGATTTATATTAAATAATGTTGGAGATGTTGTAGTTGATACAGCTGTACCCAGAAACGCAAAAGGGAGAAAGTATTGCAAAAAAAAGCAGAAACATAAAATGTGAAATGCAAAGAAAAGAAAGAAACGCAAAAGGGAGAAAGTATTGCAAAAAAAAGCAGCAACATAAAATGTGAAGCGCAAAGAAAAGAAAGAAACGCAAAAGAGGGAAAGTATTGCAGAAACAAAATAGGAACGTAAAATGCAAAATGCTAATCTTATATTTGCGATATATATATTTTTTCTCGTCACCATTAAAGACCCTAATTTGACTCCATACATGGCTACCCAGATGCACGTAACAGGTGGACATAAAATAGCACAAAAAAAAACACTCCTGTTTAAGTGGGCCTGTTTATTCAGAATACTAGGTAATGACATTGACTCCTGTAGTTTAGAAGTTTTCTGGTTCAAGTGAATCTTGAACTCTGGCCTATCTGTGCTATTGTCTAGGAAGAATTCTGTGAACAGATGCAAACCACTTTGTAAATCGCTCTGGATAAAAGCATCTGCTAAATGCCTTGAATGTAAATGTAATCACAGTCCTCTAGAGTTCTTAGTTCGAATGTTGAACTCAAAACCAATGCCTGATGTACTGGTCATTAATTGTACAAGAGTTTCACTTAAACATTGTGCACAGTAAAGGAATATTATGGCTATACATAAGCAGCTGAGCACTGGGACTACAACTCATAGGCGCTCTTAAGGAATGATGTCACATGGAAATTACCCTCTCCCGCGTATTCAGGTGAATAATCTGACTGTCATCTGTTCATACTTTTTGAACTGTGCTTTCCTGTTTCTCCCTTGTGAGGTATTGCATACTTAATCTTTGTTGCATACTGAGCATTGTATTTTGGATTGCCTACTTTGTTCAACCCAGTTTGTTTCTTACTACATTTCTCTGGATCTCTCCTGGTGTATGGTATTTTGTTGTATGGTTATCAATCTTTATGTCTTTGGATTAGCCATTTAGTCAGTACAGTGTGCATTTCCACATGCATCAGCATATTCCTGTCATTGTTACAGCAGCATTCATGGTGACTGAGCATATGTAAATGATAATTATCTGGAACATGATCGCAGCAGCAGAAAGAGAAAGACGTCTCAGCTCATGATTGCCACCTCTGCATGGTACAGAATGTCTCTCATACAAGTAGCAGTGTCAATTAGATCACACTCTGGTTTTCATGAACCTGCCAAATCAACCCCATGCAGGAACTGAAGCACTGAGCTAACAAAGCGCCAGAAATAAGTATGACCTGTAGAACCAAAATAATGCCTGACAGTATGAACCATTATCTCAAATGTTAGAAATAGAAATAGAAGCTACAACTCAACAGGCTCCAAATGTCATGGCTGCACTGGGGCATTAAAGCCACCTAATCCCTCATTTTCCTAATGTGTGTAAGGCAGACGCACATTTATCACAAGTTTTGTAAATTTGGTGGACAGAAATGTATCCAACTGTGTCAAAGTGGGTGGAGGAGACCAACAGGGGCTGTGACATTTAAAATCCAGCAGTGCAACATTAATCTTGAACATGATCTGCTGTTACTATTAAATATGAAATAAGACAGTTGGCATGTCATTTTTCACAGAAAATTATAACTTAAATTTTTGTTATAATTGTAAATGGTATTGTAAGTAATTACAGTGAACAATATGCATTTATTATTCTGTCCCTGACGAGTATGTCTATTTTCTGATTTTCCAAAACAGAAAAGTAAGAGAATATAGACCATATTTGTATCATTTGGTTTAGTGAGTTTAAAACAGACTAACTGATGGTATTAAGTACAAACGATACGAGAGACAGTAGCCATGGAGCCCATACTTGTATTCTTGAGAGGTGGACACCTGGTGGCCAGAGGTGGGATTGCTGGCAGGGACTTGATGTGTAGACATGATGCTCACTCTCAATATAAAATATTAGAAGGTTTTCCAGTAACTTCTGCTCTCCCAGTGAGTTTAGGATTTGGCTAGTATGAAGTTGAAGTGACAGAGGTACCATGCACCCTTGGCGGAAGGTAGGAAAACCCCTGGCTAACTGCTCTGCACCATGGCATTTATTCAGGAACAAATCATGGCACCATCTGAGTCAGAGAATAATTTGCATATTTCACATTTCCTCTTTATAAAATCATATGATCTTCAATTCCAATTTAAGTAGAGCATTTGTGGATACCACAAAACCACAACATTTGTTGTGTGTTGCTAATGTTTGGAGCAGGAAAGGTAAGAAACTACACTTTTTTATGAGCAATTTTGCTAAAATGATTATAGTGCTTAATTGCATTTCATTTTCAAAGGTTTGAAGATTTTTGAAGACTTGGTCCTTTATTAAAAATAAACTTTAGCACTATTATTAAGCATAGACAGTAAGACAGGATAGACTGTCTATATTATACTTAATACTTAATATAGACAGTATGTAATATAGTATAGTATGTACATATTTTGCACCTCCAAATGATAAAATCAACATGAATCTTTTGCTCAAAGAACTAGAGGAAAATCTGATCTAAAAATCAATTAAATTAGCAGCCTATAATGTCATTACACAAGTACATTTAGAATTTGTATGTTAACCTTGCTATGCAGTAAGAGTAGTCTTAGTACAAACGTCACACTTATGAACACAATCTTTACCTGTTCTGTAAATTAAATCTTATATATATATATATATATATATATATATATATATATATATATATATATATATATATATATATATATATATAGAATGACTGCTATATATATATATATATATATATATATATATATATATATATATATATATATATAATGACTATATAGAAGTCTGAATATATGGAATGAAACCTGAGAATGTGGAATGAAGTCTGAATATATGGAATGAAGCTTCATGCTATGTTAATGCTTCATGCTATATATATACATTGATTTCATGAACATGAACTGAGATGATTTAGAGTAAGAATTCAAGATGCAGAGTGTCGTGTCGTTGTTGTCCCCCCCCCCTCTGTAGAGGGCATCAGAAGGCATCTTCACCAGACCACCTGCACCCCACCCTCAAAAAGCTGAAATGAAACCTGCTATACCTCAACAAAAAACGAAGATAGTAATAACAGACTCCACTCCACCGCACAACGAAACAGACATTAATCCACTTCTCATTAAAATCATGCTTAAAATAAAACAATCCATACAATCCCGTTTGAACACATTATCACTATATCACTATACACAATTCGTTCACTTAGGTTAAACAAACACTTCCCTTCTGCATGAGTGGACTCACTATCAAGGCGTTCACCTCTCCTGTAATTCATCACACGGGCACTTCTCTACTTCTACACTTGTAACTCACTTTAAGATCTTAAGATATCTTACCCAATATCCACAACACTGCTGCAGTCTCAGGGTTTCCCAACCAATTGTTTGCCACCGTACAGAAATATTCACCACAGAGCTCGCACTACAGATTCAGCGTGTACATGTCTCTCTTGCTCGAATACTCAATACGCTTATATAAAGCACCCAATCGTTACACGGAATTTCCTATCCCAATTAACAGAACAACATCTTGTCACTTCATCACATGTAGATATGCTGAAGATATTGTATTATATTTTTTGCAACTGACTTTTGATTTACTTATTTTCCCATTAACTCTATCAGCATTGCAGGCAGGGCTGGACTGGTAATCTGGCGTAGGCCGACAGTCCTCTATGGAAAAGATTCCGTGCCAATTCGAAATGTAATCGCTACTAGGCTAAAATGGAAATGCAATCCACAAAATGCATTGCTTTTCCATACAAACATGCAGAATACGTGCCACAATGAAATGCAAAAGCACTATTACATTACGTTTCAATGCACTTTATCTCTTTATTGAAAAACAATACACAAGAATTACCATTCAAAACCAAAACGCTGAATTTGTGCCAGAATTGAATATAATACAGCTCGAAATGTAATCACGGCACCGAGGTATTGCTTTTCACCGTACGGTATTTCTGACATAAATGTCTCCTTTAAATGTAATGATCACGAGATTGATTTAAACACTGATGTGATGAAAACATGCCACAATGAAAAGTAAAAGCTCCAGTGTGTGTGGATTTGTATTTAAAGAAAGAAACGCTGAATTCCTGCCAGAAGCCACCTTGAAATGCAATCGACTGAACGTCATTTAGGCCGTAAGGTGAACCCCGTTTTCGTTCTGATCCGCTCCGCGATCTCCGAACTACATGCCCGTTAGCTGATAAAACGATCAGGTTATATTGCACTTACCAAAAAAGTTTCGCGTCACAGAATCCTGTACTTTGTTTGAACCGAGACGTTTTCTGAAGAACTATTTTCCTCACGCTGAATGACGATTTTGACGTCAAAAGACATCGCGTGACCGCGCTAAACCAATCACGTAACCGATTTACGACAACAAACGGGAAAAAATGACAACCTGCCTAGTGCTGTCAAATATAATCTACAGAAAGAAATCTCCCAAAATATAATTTTATAGTGGGCATAAAATAATTATTATCAACAATATCGTTGATTAATATTATTTTATGCCCACTTTATATACAATAACGCACTATTTAGTATTTATTTGGCCCTCAGAAATACATGAATGAGCATTATCATAATCCTCATTCATGTATTTCTGAATTGGGCCAAATTAATACTAAATATTGCTTTATTTACAGCACAAATTACAATTATGCAAGTGACCTTTCATGTTGTCAGTTGATCAATTAATGGAAATAATTCCAATAATTATTGATAGCCATCCATGTGTTTGTAACAGGGGCTAAATGAATTCCAAGCAGTGTTTTATTTATAGAACAAACAACTATTGTGCAAGTGGATGATTAGGTTACCCTTTCATGTTGTCATTTTTATAAATAAATGGAAATAATTTTATTTATCAATAATTATCAATAAGGACCCTTCAGGTATTCATTTATTCACTAACAACACATAAAAAACTATCAAAACAATGAGGGTATACACATCAACTGGCATAAACTTATATACGTATATACATAACCATAATAAAAGGAATGACAATGACACAAATAGAATAGAGGTAAAATCTCTCTCTCTCTCTCTCACACACACACACACACACACACACACACACACAGTGTGTGACATGTAGAACAGAATGAGGGGCTGGATTTCTTGTCATCATGTCACTTGAAGGTTTCCATGAGGATGCTCTGGTCATCCTTCACCTCAGCAGCTTCCTGCAACTTGCCTTATACAAAAGAAAAGAACAAAGGATGAATAAATAGGCAGGCAAAAAAATGAAGACTTCATTTTTCCTGGTGGTGTGGTGTTGTAAAAATGGTGCTAGGTGTTGCACCCAAAAAAAGGATTTCTTGTGCACACAGATGTACAGCACAGCCAGCAACACACAGGGACGGTCCCAAGTGTTCAAGTGTGAGAGGGGCAGTGCGGGGGTGGGGGAATGGACCGGGGGATGGGCCTGCTGCTGTAAAGCAGTGTGTTGACCAGATAGGGCATCAGGCTGAGGAGCCACAATTCTAAACAGGTATTCAGTGGCATATTAACATCAGGCATGATATGACATTTATACAAACATACCCAGTACCCCATTAAAGTCAAAGTGTGCTTCATTCTATATCAAAGATCTCAAAACAATGGGGGGGCGGGTATTATAGGCATAGGGATGTTATGTATTGGAAAGTAATTTCACACCCACACACATCACATTATGGCAATTCAGACATACATTGATATTAGAATTAGACAAATACAAGGATTGTGTAGCAGTGTAGGCTACATAGTCATTCAACTTCTCCCAACATCTGTGTGTGTGTGTGTGTGTGTTGGGGGATGGGATGCATTTGCATAGACTACCTACTGTGTGGTGGGGGGAGAGGGTGATACACAGTCTTACCTGCAGTTAAAGTCTGTGTTTTTGTCAAAGCTTCTTTATGGCGTCTGCCACCCGCGACGACAAATTTGCAGCCTTTCTTGCAAATTATGCAGATGTCAGGAAGAACGGGGCCAGAGCTCGAGATGGAGAGGCTTGATCTGTAACGAAGTTTCCTGGTCGGAGTAGTCCCAGTAGTTTGGGGGTCCTGTTGGTCATCTCCCCTCGCACGAGACGCCGTTTAGTTCTTCCGATCTCTCGCTGGTCAATAATCCTCCGGTACCGTGTGGGACGTAAACCCGCGTCATCGGGAATTTCTTCAAATCCAGTTCAAGAGTGTTTGAAACTTTCTGCTACGTCTCTGCACTCGCCCCGCAACTCTAGCCACTGCCGAAGACTATTTCGAAAAGTATTCCACCTTGTGCTGGTGAAATTCTGTATTTCCTCATGTTTAACAGACGATATATGCATGTAACAAATCTTATGTTTCGAAGATTTCTTTTTTTGAACACTTTCGGACGAGATTTCCTCTTCTTCGGTACCGCTGGATCAACGCGCTGCTACAACGACGTCTGCTTGTGTTTACTAGTGATGGGACATCTGACGCTACGCTTCGAAGCGTGTACCGAGTAAAAAGGGGCGTGTCCGATGAAGCCCCGCTTCGGAGCTTGTGTTAGATTGAGCAAAATCACGTGATCAGCAACGAACGAGGCCTCGCATTACATCGGCCACGTCATTGCTTCATTTTGCGTATCGTTTTTCAAAATAAAAGCGCTATGAACCCTGTTGCTTCGTGTTGTAGAAGGTGGTTAAATTTAAAATCTGGAACGTTCTAAATTCTTTTTGTTTGATCAGGATGTACATCAGATTCACACATCAAAAACAGACTAAAAACCATTGGAAGAGGCAAACCTTATTTGTAATGTTAAAAACATTTTACATTTGGCAGACGCCCTTATCCAGAGCGACTTACATTTTATCTCATTTTTATATAAGTGAACAATTGAGGGTTAAGGGGCGCCTCAGTCATGGCCTCAGGTCTGGGAATCGAACCCACGACCCTCCGGTTACAAGACCAGTTCCATAACCACTTCCCTTCCCTAACCACCAGGCCATGACTACCAAACCAGATCTAGAACCCCCAAGAAGCAATTATTTAAAACACATTTTGTTTTTTTTTTAATCAGTTTCTAACTCAAAATATTCAGTCTGCCTCAACAACCACTCAATTCCCAATATAGTAAAGTACAACATATCTTCATTGTCAAATACGTTCATGACATACAAGAAAACCCAACACAACCACTAATGGTCAAGGATTAGATTGGCTACAAATCATTTTAATAATTAAAACATGACAATTAAGTATGATTTAATTGATTCTCCTGTTACTAAACATGAGTTTGATGGAAACTTTGTGACAATATTGCATTTACAAATTTTTGAAAGTATGATCCAACTGAATGACGAGGCTGTTACAGTTTCACCAGCAGATGTCACTAGTGAGTGATGAATGAAGCCTCGAGTAATGAACCTTTTTGCAAAGCAAAGGGTTGGAAAGCTTCATTGCTTCAAGAGGCTTCATTTGCCCATCACTACCTTACGGCCTAATTGTATACTGCGAAGCTGTATTCGTGCCAGAATGAAATCTAATCACTGTCCAATAGGAACGCTCGCCTGAATTTGGGGCGGGGCTTAGACTCCAGTCAGAAGCAATCGCTCATAGTTGCCGGATACAAATACATGTTACTGCTGTTTAAAGGAGGGAGCACCTTTAACCTGAAGAATTAGAATTGAGCTGTTATATCAGAGAAATTCAGAAAATATATATTAGAGATGTTTTCAATAAAATCATAAAAGTGATTGTGATATAATAATGCTAAGATTGAATCCAATGACTTTAAACAGTAATTTTATTTATTTATTTATTTTTCCATGTCGTAGCCCACATACATAAATTACAAGTCAGTTGTGCTCTGCCAATTATGAGGGGCCGGTCTAAACCAAAAATTCCAGGGCCGATTTTTTGTCCCAGTCCAGCCCTGATTGCAGGTAGCATATTTTCCATTTCCTGTATTTTGCGACTTTTGAACATCTCTGTCTTTTTGTTTGCCTTCATTTAGTCTGAGAAGATGGCAAGGATTCTGACTCTTTCTATCATCGTTTATGGTAGTGTGATTTCTTTCTTACTGTGTTATGCAGTGGGATTTGCCTATAATGCAGCAAACACAGAAAGCTATGCAAATATAAAAGTTCTGTTTACTTGAAACTAATTTAACTCCATTCTTTTGTCAAATTGATCTGGTTTAAGAAGATCTGTAATATGAATTAAAACTTTACAGAATCCTTAGCCTATTTTACTTAGCAATGAACAAAAACATTAGAATCACATTTCCCACAAAAAAAACCTTTAAAAAAATCAAATCCCTGTATAAACCTGGATAGCATTTTGGCATGTTGAAGTATTACAGTATTTACAAGAGTACAGTCCTTTCTTTACATAGAGTATTATGAACTGCTTGTGATTGTTTCCCTAGGGTAAATAAATAAATTACCTTATATCACTAATTAGACTTTTATGGTCACACAGGATTCCTGTTTAGTGCTACATGGAGTTGGTGGATCCAAATGCCCAACAGTGTTCAGGGTTTTTCAGGTTCCTGCCTGGTGATTCCATGTTCATTCAGTCCATCATATAGTGTTCCAAATCCTGATCGGATTGTGTGGTATGAATATCACAAACTGAAGTATCCTATAGTGTATGATGACTGGTACACTGGGGATGTGATGGACGAGTTTAGAGGAAAAACCAGCTTATTTAAAAGGTCACAAAGAGGGTACCCCATAGGAGGGGACTGGATGAGAGACTGCAGTCTGCTGATTACGGATCTCAGCCTAACCCACCATGGAAGAACAGTATATGCTTGGATAGATCCAGAAAATGTTGGGGAAAGGTTCTACGATGTTACGTCTAAAATATCCATCAAAAGTAAGTGATCTTTCCTCTCAGCCCTCTACGGTGGACGATTGTTAAAATAATCATGGCAAAGGCGTTAAACATGTTTTCTGAAGCATAGTGTTTCTAGGCTAAGTGGAAACTCTCCTGCACCCAATGTGTCACATTTTAATTCCATTGTGATTAACAATTGTTCATTTTGCAGCATCAGCAGAACAACCCATCATTCAGATTGTTGGAGGTCACACAGTGGGGGAGAGCATCACTGTGCAGTGCTCCACATACCACTCCTGCCCATACCAGCCTCCCACTCTGAGCCTGAGCACTGCGCAAAACATTGAGGGAGCAAGTGACCAGATACAGACAATTTACCTTAATGACGGCAGATGGAAAACCACATTAATACGCAAAGGAGTTGTTCGGTCTGTAATCCAGACAGTTCGTTGTGCAGTCAGACACCCGGGGTGGCTCTCTGCATCAGCAACTAAAACACATCATGCAAAGTGTAAGTGAGACATTACATTTCTGAACTTTCAAAAGCAAATCATTGTGTTGTGTGTGAAAAGGTGGTGACCATTACTATACCATTTATGATATGTGTATTTTCTGTCTCTTATGACATTTGCTTTTAGAGTGACATAGATGTATATCTGTATCGTATTATAAGTGAGTGTTGCTGTCACTATCACAGGTGCTATTTATCAACCTCAAATTACTCCTACTGCAAACCCAGAGTTTCTGGAGGGTGTGGAGAAAGAGATCCTGTGCACTGTATTGTACATGTGCTCTGAAAACCGGCCTTACATCACATGGAATGGTGGAGGGAACCCTGGCATCACAACTTTTGCTAAAGGTGTAAAAGATGAGGCCAGATCCATATTAAAGTTTACAGCTAAGGCTAGTGACCAAGGTAAAGTCATTACCTGCACAGCAGAGTTTAAAGGAGATGTTCAAACTGCCAGCATTACTGTACAAGTAAAACGTGAGTAACACATTTGTTATACCTTTTTTAAATCATCTGTGAACTTTATCATTAAGTTTGATAACTGTTGTTTAATGTGGTTTGTACATCGTGGACTAGAGACATTATGAGCATTTATGTGCAATGTTCTTTGAAGGCTCTATGTTTTCCCGGGACTGGACCTTCTCTGTGCCCAAAGCTATCAGAGGCCTCCCAGGTTCCTGTGTGATCATACCTTGTAGTTTCAACTTCAAAACATCCCAGCCCGGCAATGTCAAAGTGAGGTGGTACAAGTTTTCCAGTTCAGAGTACCCCTTCGTGTATGATGAATCAAAACAGAAAATAATTGACAGTTTTCAAGGCAAGACAAGTTTGATTGGGTCTCCTAATGAGGGGAACTGCAGCCTGAAGATCCAGCCTCTCGAAAAGCAACATGATCGGGAGCGACTGTATCCCTGGATGGATCCAGAGTCCATTGATACATACCACAGAGAAAAGTATGAGGATGTAACCATTACCCTTGAAGTGGGAGGTAACACTCAAACTTTTTACTGCATATAATCTATCTATCTAGATGGATGGATGGATAGATGTATCCATGTATCCATCCATCTATCTATCGCTCAAAACAATAAAGGGAACACTAAAATAATACATCCTAGATATCAAGTAATAAAATATTCCAGTTGAAAATCTTTATTTATTACATAGTGGAATGCATTGAGAACAAAATAACATAAAAATGATCAATGTAAATTAATATTATTATCCCATGAATGTCTGGATTTGGAATCATACTGTCACGCCCAACTCCGCCCTCCTCCCTTGTCCCGCCTTGTTTCCCCGTTGCCATAGTGTGATGCGCGGCATAGCAGGGAAGGATGAGACACGAATCCTCGTTTGCAACAAACGTCACTTTTAATTTGGACACTGATTGCGCAATATAGTGCACGTAAAACATGTAACACACACAGACGTGTCAACTATAGACAACGACAACAGGACACTGCGCGAGCGCACATTAAATAGACAAACCACATTAGCCCCACGTGATTACGAGACGAGTCACAGGTGATACTGATTATTCACACGACATGCCATAACCACGGATATCCATAGACGCAGACAAAGCACGTGGACCACGTATACACACGTCCAAAAGAGAGGGGCCGGGGTCCTCAACGTGACAGACGCCCCCTCCAAGGGCACTACCCGTCCCGGGGTGCCAACAGGACCGAGTGCCCCGAACCCACGACGATGGGCGGATCCGACGCGCTCAGTCCTGCGTCTGGGAGGTGACTGCCCTTGGCGAAGCGTCCGTCACGAATCGCCTAGCACACCCTCCCTGGGAAGACCGGGGAAAAAACGTTAGACAAGTTAAACAGGACATTCACAAACATACACACAGGAACATTAACACATAGAGGAACAAATGGGAAGAATGGGTTTGGAATACACACGGGAAGACTCACAAACACTGGGACATACAAACACGTAACAGGTGCCAGGCTGCGTGCCAGGAGGAGAGCAAGTAGGGGAGAGAGATCCGGAGCTGCTGGTGCTGCGTTAGGCGGCCCCCCTCCTGCCTTCGCTGCGAACCCTCCACCGGGTGCAGGGCGGCTGGAGGACGTGCCCGGTGCAGGGCGGCGGGCAGACGTGCCCGGTGCAGCGCGGCGGGCAGACGTGCCCGGAGCTCCTTCCTCTGTCTCCATAGGCTCCTCTTCATCCTCCAGGATCCCCTCCATGGACTCTACCGGGCTCTCTCCCCGGGAATAGTTCATTGAGCTAGCCCTGGAGGGTCTGGAGGACACGTTCTCGCCGGGAATCCCTCGCCCCTTCACAGTTCCCACGGAGGAGGGAAGGCTCTCCTCGTCTTTCTCCGTGCAGGAGCCCTCCTCCTCCGTGTAGAGGTCGCTGTCCGTGAGCTCGGACACTCCCGAGCACACGGACGGGGGATAGTTCTCCTGCTCCCCTTCACCGTAGTATACGGTCAAAGCATCATCGTAATCCGATGGGGGATAGTTCTCCTGCTCCCCTTCACCGTAGTATACGGTCGAAGCGTCATCGTAATCCGAGGGGGGATAGTTTCCCTGCACCCCTTCACCGTAGTATATGGTAGAAGCGTCATCGCGAGCGCACATTAAATAGACAAACCACATTAGCCCCACGTGATTACGAGACGAGTCACAGGTGATACTGATTATTCACACGACATGCCATAACCACGGATATCCATAGACGCAGACAAAGCACGTGGACCACGTATACACACGCCCAAAAGGGAGGGGCCGGGGTCCTCAACGTGACACATAGTTCCCTTCTGTCTGTCACGCCCCTGTCCTCAGTGTTCCCACCTGTGTCTTGTTTAGTTTCCCTGTCCCAGTGTCCCGCAAAAATATTCTCATCTTCTAAAGGGGGGCACGGCAGAAAAAGTTTGGGAACCACTGGGCTAGCACATGGAGGTCTGTGCAGCAAAGAAATGCCTCCCCACTCCATTACTGACCCACTACAAAACCGGTCATGCTGGAGGATGTTGCAGGCAACAGAACATTCTCCACGTCGTCTACAGACTCTGCCATGTGCTCACAGGGCACCAAAGGCGTTTCTGCCAATCTTGGTGTTCTCTGGCAAATGCCAATCACCTTGCACGGCATTGGGCTATAAGCACAAGCCCCACTTTTGGATGTGGGGCCCTCATACCACCCTCACAGAGTCTGTTTCCGACAGTTTGTGCAGAAACATGGATATTAGTGGCCTGCTGGAGGTCATTTTGCAGGGCTCTGGCCCCTTCCTGTTCCTCCTTGCACAAAGGAGGAGTTAGTGACATAGATCCAGATTAAGGAAATAATAACCAGCAGTCAACTGGTACAAAGACAAGACATATATAGACGAACAAACGACCCTCAGGTGAAACGGATCACGGGTTCCGCCCACCAGAGGGACGAACATCACGTGACCAAAACAGGACAGCCGCCGCTGTAAACGGGGGCAACTGGCAGAGCCCCCCCCCCCCCCCCCACAATGTGACATATATATATATATATATATTGCTATCAGCAGTTTTAATCCCTTTGTAATACTCAGCAGCTACTCCCTTCAAAATATAACCATCATGCAAATTTTTTTCAAAAAAAACCATCAAAAAATTTTTTTTACATAATTGGTTTCCATATACTGAAATTATCTCTACTCACCACTTCTGATATTGGTGGTCATTTCAGAGAATCTTGCAGTAATTTTAAAATTGTCTGATCCTTAACATTAAAGCAGTCTATGATATCTAATGTAACGATAAATCATTTGCAGTGTTTTAACTATGGTGACCATATTTTTATTTGGGAAAACCAGGACACTTTGTGTGCAAGTTGTTGAGCGGGGGGTAGCGAACGTAAGTTGTTGAGCGGGGGGCGAACATAACACTCCACTTTAAATTTAATTCTCCCGTCTCTCTCGGATCCGGACCGCGGTCCGCCAGTTGAGTACGATGAGGCTCAACTGATGAGGCTCAGGGATTCCGTGTCATGCAGCGCCGTGCTCAGGGTCCTAGTGCCTGTAGAATTAATGGCCCGATTAAAGTAATTTAAAAACCAGGACATTTCCTCATAAAAAAAAAAAACCAGGGACGCCCAACATAAAATACGGACATGTTCCGGGAAATACGGACATGTTCCGGGAAATACGGACGTTTGGTCACCCTAGTTTTAACAAGCACACACTAACAGTCTTTCAACTCAAGTTTGGCCTCTCAGTGTTCAGTAAAAAATGATGATTCCTTTTAACAGATGTTATAGAGAAACCGCAGTTAGACATTATTGGGATTCCCAAGGTTGGAGAGCAGATCACGTTGTCCTGCAGTGTGCTACACGCCTGTCCTCCTACTCCCCCAACACTACAAATCAGTATCTCCCGTGGGACTGAACACCTTGTGCACATGCCTTTAAGTGAGGGAAAATGGAAGACAATGAAAGAAATAACATGGAACATTCAGGAGGATGATAAGACTGTTTCCTGCATTGTTAGTTACCCAGGTGGACAGACCTCTAAGGCTGAAGTCAGTCTTAGCCCATCGTGTGAGTATAGCACCGAAGGTGTAGGCCTTCATAGCCTCAATTATATGCAGAAATTCAGATTGAGTGTATTTTTATGCTTTAATGAAGCTGGCTAGATAAACCAGTTGGGATTATATTGTAATTTCTGTTTTCCAAAAAACATGCTATTCATTTCAGTTAAATAATGTTTCACTATTTTCTTAGGTGATTTTGATAGTCCAAAAATAACTCCAAGAGAAGATGAGACCATGGAAGGTGTTGAGAAGATCTTTCGTTGTTCTGTGCACCACGCATGCCACAAACAGAAGCCAAGCATCACCTGGAACTACCAGAATATGCCACATTCTGCTGAAACACGGGCGTCCTCTAACACCTGGGAAACTGTTTCTACAATACGGTTTAAAGCATCAAAGGACGACCATGGAAAGAGACTGATATGCACTGCTCAGTCTGTGGAGGGAGAGAAGGTGGATTCTGTTGATTTCAAAGTGAAAAGTAAGTATTGGGCCGTAAGGTGAACCCCGTTTTCATTCTGATCTGCTCCGCGCTCTCCGTACTACATGTTATATTGCACTTACCAAAAAAGTTTCGCGTCACAGAATCCAGTACTTTGTTTAAACCGAGATGTTTTCTGAAGAACTATTTTCCTCATGCTGAATGACGATTTTGACGTCACAAGACACCGCGCTAAACCAATCACGTAACCGATTTACGACAACAAACTGGAAAAATTGACAACCTGCCTAGTGCTGTCTATGTAACGACTCTAACTCAGAGGGAGCAGGGGGTGGACACAATTGCGGAGAGAAACCATTTAATATGCATGTGCTCTCGAAGGAGACAAACAACCAATTGACAGATCAGACTTAGACTTACGAGCACGACGGGGCATAATGAATAAAGAATGAACAAAAACAACAACACATCAATTACAACCGATCAAATCTAGAGATATACAAAAAACAAAGACACAACTCAAACTCACTAGATAAGAAACTACTAAACACTAAATACACTTCTACCTTCAGTTAAATGAAACCAACTAAACAAAACCAAGTATGACACTCCGGAATGACTTCAAAACAAAACACTACGACAGATAACAACGTAGATCCTACGACGTACAACTACGAAAACACACACGACTAACCAAAGGACTTGACTTCGAGACGGTATTACATTTCCACAAATGAACTGGGACAAAGAAGGAAAACACCAGAGAACTAAAACACGAATCACAAGGAAAAGCACAACATAACACTTATGCACACAGACTGAAAGTAACACTCTGGAATGACCAAGGAACACCACCAGGATTTAACGTAATATCCTTGACCTAATAACAAACAAGACTTGAACATGAAACTCTGCCGAGACGCACATACATAGAAACAATCACCAGCCACTCAAGAAACAAAAGCGGGCATCTAAATACAAAACCAGATAACCCTTAATCACTTACAGGTGAAACTAATGACACAAAACAAGGGGTTGAACATAGGCGTGGAAACTACGTAAAAGTGCACATGGAAAAGAAAACAAAACCAACAGGGCCATGATTGACGTGAAGGGGAGGGATCACACGTTACAGTCAAATATAACCTACAGAAAGGAATCTCCCAAAATATAATTTTATAGTGGGCATAAAATAATTATTATCAACAATATCGTTGATTAATATTATTTTATGCCCACTTTATATACAATAACGCACTATTTAGTATTTATTTGGCCCTCAGAAATACATAAATGAGCATTATCATGCTCATTCATGTCTGGCCCATGTCATGTTTAGTAAATCATCATTAATCATTTGTGGAAAGTTGAAAATAGTACTTGTTATTTAGTTTTATGTTATTTAGTTTTTGCCATTAAATCCTTTCTCCCTTAATAAAGGAGGAATGTCTAATTTGGACTGGACTTATTCCATGCCAAGTAAGATGAAAGGTCTCCGAGGTTCTTGCATGGTCATTCCTTGCAGCTTTGACTTCAAAACCAAACTGCCCTCTAATGTCATGGTGAAATGGTATCTGGACTCCAGTACAGGGTATCCTTTAGTGTTCTCACAGCATGGTGAGAATGTTGTTGGTAAGTACTGGGGGAGAACAAGACTGTATGGATTGCCAAGTGACCGAAACTGCAGTCTGGAGATTACATCACTTGTGATGGATCATAATGGAGATAGGCTATATCCATGGATGGATGCAAAACCAGCTGACACCTTCCACAAGGAAAACTATGACAATTCTTTTGAACTTCAAGTAACAGGTAATGTAACTAATAAAAAGAATCACAAAACATTGTTTATTTTGCAATGCATTTACACTTACTACACATGTCTGAATTTTGACAGGACAACCAGATAAACCGAAATTGAGCATCACCGGCATACCCAGGGTGGGAGAGCAAATTACAGTGTCCTGCAGTGTATACCACACCTGTCCATCCAGTCCACCAGTTCTGTCCCTGGGAGAAGCATTACCAAATGACATAACTGTGCACACTCCAATGCAGAATGGTGTCTGGGAACTGACCAGGCATCACACATTTTACACAATGGAAGATCACGTTGTTACATGTAAAGCCACGTTCCTAGGCGGACAGATATCAGAAGCTCAAATAAATCTCAATCCTCAGTGTAAGCATTAAACCAAGAAGTGAAATATTATATTATGAAATATGATAATGAGTAGTTTGTTTGACGATCAAAACTGCTTTGTTTGGTTAGCTAAACAGTTTTCAGACCCCTTTCAGTTTTTTCTAATAACTATACATCATCTTACTGTCATGGTGACAGCTCCGAACCCTTCCCTGTGGGCGTGTCGCTATGTCGTCTGCGTGCAGTTATGTCCATGTTTGTAGTTCCATGGGTGTGGGTCGTCTGTGAGCGTGTTCGTAGTCTTACCTGTGCTTTGTCTCGAGATCACGAGGGTATGCGTTAATCACCTATTTAATGTGCATTCGCACAATGTCTTGTGCTCGTCTTTGTCTAAAATTTCGTGCCTGTGTGAGAGTGTCTTGTTGTGCTTGCCCTCCGCACGGAGCTTATCGTGTTTATGGTCATAATAAACATTTTATGTTGCACCGTTCGACACCCTTTGAGCGTCACAAAAAGACGAGCCGCAAGATGCCAGGGTACACGTCAGCACGCAAGAAGGGTAAGAAGAAGGCCAAGCGCCATCACGCCTCTTCCCCTGCGCGTCGCCGCGACGTACAAGACCCAGGTGAGAGGATGCAGCAGGACCCAGTGTGTGCGAGCCTTCTGCGTCAGGCTCAGGCAGCTGAAACCGAGTCGGAGGCAGAGTGCTTCCGGCTGGCTGCTGAGAGGGTATGGAGCGAGAGGCGCTGCACTTCGACCCTGGCATTCCCCGAAGAGGAGTCCAGTGAGCCCATAGTGGTGGGGGTAGGCCCCTCACCCCCGCCCCCCCAAATTCAAATTTGGGAGTGAAGACTCCGGAGAAGAGGAGAGTCTCCCCCCTTCCGGGTGCTCGGATGAGGAGAGCGAGGAAGAAACCAGCAGCTTTCCCTCCGTGTCGGTAGCTCCCAAAACGTCTGAGGGGGAAGAGGGCAGCCCCACGCTATCGGTCCACTCGGCACCCACCGAGCACTCCGGTGAGGAGGAGGAGGAAGAGGAAGAGGTCAGTCCCCCTCTGTTCATATACTCGTCCCCCACCGAGTATTATGGGGAGGAAGAGGAGGACGTTAGTCCCTCTCCATCCATCTACTCGGCTCCTACCGAGTATTACGGGGAGGAAGAGGAAGTCAGCCCTCCCCCATCCATATACTTGGCACCATCCGAGTATTACGATGAGGAAGAAGAGAATGTCAGCCCCACTCCATCCATTCACTTGCTCCCCTCCGAGCACAACGGCGAGAGTGAAGAGGAGGTTATTGACGCTGAGTGCTCTGAGGACACCATGCAGTCCGCGAAGGACGTTCCTCTGGCCCCCTCGGAAGGGAGCAGTATGGACTGTTCCCGCTGCCCGACCATGGAGGAACCCATGTCACTGGGTTGGGGCGTCTCAGAGAGTGAGGAGGAGATGGGGACGTCGAGGGGCGAAGCGACGGTATCCCCGGGAGCACATAGGGGTCCTGGTGTAGCCAGCGGCCCGAGGTGGGGGTTCAGAGCGCCCGTGGAGACGCCGCGGATACCAGCCAGCGCCAGGACTCCAGTAGCGCCCAGAAGGTTGGCCGAAGCTCCCCGAGGGAAGCCACCGGGAGCACGGCCAGCGGGAGCTCCAATCAGCGCAACGCGCGCTCAGAGTTCCGTCCTGAAGACCGGAAGGACTCCACCACCTGTCTCGCCTGCTGCGTTTGCTTTTGGCAAGCAGCCAGAGCGATTTTGTGGCTCCCGGTGTTTGTCTGTCTCCATGTTTTTCCCAAATCCCCTTTTCCCTCTTGTGCCATTCGTGTTCAATGTCCCAGTATGTGTGATTGTGAACGTGCCCGTGTTCAATGCATTTTCCCCTGTCTTCCCAGGGAGGGTGTTTTAGAGCTGTTCGCGGCGGTTCCTGCCATCGGGGGAGACGGCTCTCGGAGGCTCGTGACCTGCTCTCGGGGAGCTCCGGACCTGCCCGTCGGTGTAGGTTCGGGGCTTTCCAGCTGCGCCGGATGCTCCGGGAGTAGCGAGCCCCTGGTGGCGGGCTCTGTCACGGTGACAGCTCCGGACCCTTCCCTGTGGGCGTGTTGCTATGTTGTCTGCGTGCAGTTATGTCCATGTTTGTAGTTCCGTGGGTGTGGGTCGTCTGTGAGCGTGTTCGTAGTCTCACCTGTGCCTTGTCTTGAGATCTCGAGGGTATGCGTTAATCACCTATTTAATGTGCGTTCGCGCAATGTGTTGTGCTTGTCCTTGTCTAAAGTTTCATGCCTGTGTGAGAGTGTCTTGTTGTGCTTGCCCTCTGCACTGAGCTTAACGTGTTTATGGTCACAAAAAACATTTTATGTTGCACCGTTCGACGTTCGTCGTGCCTCCTCCTTCTAGCGTCACACTTACATTAACTCACAAATTGACACCCCAAAATATCCTATAAAACTCCCCCAAATTGCTATATAGCATAACCAAACATCACTGTAATATCATCCTCAATACAATGATTACCAAGCATCTTTAAGCAATATCTATAAGCGATATCTGAGTTATATCTGGATTTTTGTTTAGCATAAAATTAGCATTTTGTCGCTAGGAATTCTGATACAAATTCAACTACCATTTCAGGTATCCATAAAGACATAACCATTGTTCCAGAGGAAGCAGACGTCACAGAAGGTTTTGGAAAGAACTTCACCTGCACTGTTTACCATTCTTGCAAGACGCAGGCTCCAGAGATCTCCTGGAACTACGAAGACATGCCAGAGACTACAGGGACCAAAAAAAGCATTGGGCTGAGCTGGGCTACAACTTCTAATATATTATTTTTACCCTCAATGGAGGATAATGGTAAAAAACTCACCTGTACTGCAAAGTATCCTGATGAAGGGATCACAGCCTCGGTTGTTTTACAGGTTTTAAGTGAGTGACAGCAAATTTTGTAAGACTAAAGTTACTTACCCACCATGTGTGCATCCGTTCCATCATTTCACCTGTGGTCTTTGTTCATTTGCAGAGTATGTGCCCAAAGATGTGGATCCATTTGAGAATGACAGTATGCTTTTCCTATTTCCATTCCTAATGCCACTCAAGTACAGTTTGATAGATAGATAGATAGATAGATAGATAGATAGATAGATAGAAGCTGTTATAGTTTCAATTCTTATATTTTACTGTTTCTATTTCAGCTGTCCACGTATTGGAGGCGAATGTGGTGCCCAGAATCAGTGCTTTGGTGCGCTCATGTGTGGTGATACCATGTACATTCAAGACTGGTGACGAGCCTCTTACCCGCCTCCGTAGCTTGTGGGTCACCAGGAAGGGGGAGTTTGTTTTCCACACTGGCCAGAGCAACATCGTGGACAACTTTAAGGGTCGCACCCAGCTCCTGGGGGATCCCAACGAGCAGAACTGCACTTTGCAGATAGACAATGTCCAAGCGCACGATAATGGCCCCTTCTGCTTCCGTGCTGAGAAAGGAAACGACAAGTACACATTTAACCACAGCTGCGTCTTTCTCTCCATGAAGGGTGACGACCGTCATAGTTGACTCACTTTCTTGCAAAATTTGTCATGTTATTTATATTTATATATTTCAATATATATAATCAAATCTCATCGTGGCACATAATTTGATTATGTCCACTGCTATTAAGAACCAGATACAATATCTGATCGAGAAATGCGTTTTAATGGCTGTTTCTTTGTGAATGCAGCATCTCCTAACAAGCCTGTGGTATCGTCCCTCCCTGAGGAGATGGAACCAGGCAAACGATTCACAATAAGCTGCTCCGTAATCCACACGTGCTCCTCACACCCCCCTACAATCACATGGAATGTCCCAACTGTCAGGGATGTGGTGAGCCACACGGACGTCAGGTCGGGCCAATGGGAGACAACCTCCACGATTACGTTCATCCCAACAGGTTACGAAAAGCAAGAAAATCTGATTTGCAGTGCTTTGTTTTGGGGAGGAAAGAAACAACAAAGTGAAACCTACCTGAGTGTGAAGAGTGAGTATGGAGCTAATGTGAAAAGCTTCAGGCTTATTGAGGAGTTGTTTGAAACAATGCTGTGCAGTGAGGATTGAAAGTATGCACACTCTTTTTAAGGATATGAGGGGCTTGGAATGGAGACCATAGGGCCTTGCGTTATTGCACCTATGTTGCTTCTGTGTGTCATTGCTGGAATTATATTCATTATTTATAAGAAAAGGAGAAGAAAGTAAGTTATTTTTTTTATTTCTTGTGGAAAATGAATCTTTTTTGCATAGTCAGACTTTTGACTTATGATTCTCTTTGCTCACTCTACTGATTTAAAGCAAGGCGGCTTCCAGAAATACACCTGAAAAAAGGCAAGCAATGAATTATTAAAACATTTTTGTAAATTGCTAGTGGAGGTTAGTGTCAGGGCTGGCTCGGATGCCATGCCTTCTACCTCCACAAGAGGCACCCGAGTCAGTCCTAGACTGAATCGGCGCAATCAGCAATGATCCGTTTCACCTGTTGCCATGGCTTCTTAAGGAAGCTTGTGGAGACGGATCATTGCTGATTCGTTTTGGTCATGCCGGTACGCTGTCAGCCCTTCTCTGGTTTCTCTGGTGTTGCGTTTTGTTGTAAGGTGTCTCGCCACCTTAATCTCTCACTTACCTATACTTATTCGAGTTTCTATCTCCTGCGCCGCTTACTGGCCCATCTCAAGTTTTCCTCCAGCTATCTCTCTTCCTATCCGTTACTCTTATATTTTGGGAAGGGTTTTGTTTTGTTGCGGCGTTCGCTTGCTGCCAGTCTTCCCCTGGCGTCCTTAGTTCCTTTGTCACACGTTGAAGTTATTCCGCGTTCTTTCCGTTGTCTTTGTTATTTTCTCTCCCGTGTGTTCACGGTTTTGTTTATTTTTACGCGTCGAGTTTTCCGCGTCCTTTTAGTTTTGTTTTCAGGCGTTGAGTTTATTCCGCGTCCTTTAAGTTTCGTTTTTGTTTGCCTGTGTGCATGTTTTTGTGTGCACACAGTTTGGCTTTGCTGCACTGTAAAAAAAAAAAAGTGTAAAAAAACGGTAATTTTCTGGAAATGGGGGCGCCAGAAAATTACTGTAAAAAAACAGATAAGTACTGTAAATTTAAAAACATACATAAACTGTAAAAAAACGGCAATTTTCTGGCGCCCCCGTTTCCAGAAATTTACCGTTTTTTTACAGTTTATGTAAAAAAACAGATAAGTACTGTAAATTTAAAAACATACATAAACTGTAAAAAAACGGTGATTATAACACTTAACATGCAACACTGTCATTTTAAAGGAAATATTCCTAAAATTGAATGTGGTCTTTACTCTAGTTCACATTCAATTATAACAATATTGCAGTGTGGTGTAGGAAGGAGAGGTAGCAAACAGATCCACCGCAGCACAAGGCTTTTTAAATTCAAACTGCCTCAACAACATAATCACGCCAGACCCCACGATCACGCAGAAGAGACTTAATTTAGACACAAAACATGAGAGAACGGCAATAACACGACAACACTACACAAACATGGCATAGAATAATTTACACAGTACAACTACATAAATTGATGAAGGGGGACTTAAACCAAGTAATGCACATAATCAAGTACACAATTAATCAACACATGCATAGACATCACATTAACAGATAACGATACCGGAGTCGCAGAGACTCATGGGAAGTAGCGCCGTCCCCCATTGGACCGACGCTTCAATATAAAAATATATATAACATTAATAGTTAAAATGAGCCATAAACTCCGAACCGTCAGAACACACATTTCAACGCTACGGTTATAGTTAAACTATGATCGGACAGGAATGCCAGACACATGTTCTAGCACTATATGAACCGATAAGAATATATTACGCGTTAACTAAATAAGTTACATGCACTGAAAGCTGACGTTGCAAATACTCATTTGAAGAAACACTGATTTCAAAACTCATGCATTTGGGCTGCAGCGGGGTGATAACGAAAGGTTCTTCAAACAATATGCACAACCAGAACAACTCTTCATGCACACTGTGCAGTGGTCCGATTCAAACAGGCCCCACCCCTACCAATCATAAACTTAACATATTCAGTTATCTTTACTTAACAAGATCATTGCAATGCCTATTTCAGCTCAATAATGATAACAACTAGTTTTATTTAGTAATGGCAATATTTTTTATGAAACATGAAATAATAATTAATGATTACTAAAATAATTTATTAAAACCTAATCCGGGTTTACAGTGTAGATACAGTGATACAGATACAGTGCATATTTAATAGTGGATTGAAAATGAGATGGATCTGGAACGCCTTAACTCTTTATGTATGTTATAAAAATAAATCACAGTCAAGAACATTTTACTTTTTACTCACTTTTATAACATGAAAATCACATATTTAACATGTCAAAACTTAAATTAAAACATGCATCAATGTTGTCTTGTAATATTTCCTTGAAATTAATTCCAGAAGATTCTATTACTTTGTCTCATTAAGATTAATCAATATTACTTTCTTTTTACAGTTTGTTTAGTTAAAATTATTATCTAAGAATTGTTAAAAAAACAGATTTATAATGTATTTAATTTATACAGATTTTTCTTGTTAAATCACATGACATTTTTAAATAAACAGTTTGTTCTGGTAATTGTAATACACTTTCCCTGTCATTTTAAAATACAGGAAAAAACTGTAAAATTTATTGGGAAAAACCTGTAAAAAAACTGTTTTTTTTTTACAGTGTGGCTTTATTTCCTGCCTGCTTTATACGGCACTTGGTTCTGCCTCTCCCTCTCGTTTTCTGACGCCGTGTGTGCCTGGTGTACACCCCGCGTTACAGTTAGATTCACAATCAGGTTAATGTGTCCTCCATTTCTTAACAGGGCATCATCATGGAACCAATTTTCCAGGTCAGTTAACATCCTTTAAAATGCAACTGTATAATAATGTACCTTTATAAACATACTACAATGATAACATCAAATATCTTAATACTGTGGTAATAACTGAAAAAATCATCTTAATTTCTGTCATCTTAAAGAAAAAAAGTGTTTGGGGTGGATGAAGTCATAGAGAGCATATGCAGTAGCCAAGATGTTCAGATTTATTAACAAATTAACACATGTCTACGCCACCCTCATTTCTTCCTACAGGGAGTGAGAGACACCTGTTATAATCTGTCCGCAGTCAAGCATTCATCCATTAAGGATGCCAAAACCAGCACCACAGCTGTTCACATCACTAATTTGTTATCTTGTGCTGACACTGGCTGGGTCCTAAAGCCTGACCGCTTCTGTTTCTGCAATCACAGATATTTACCAGGTCCTAAATTTTACCTCCATATGCATAGGGTCCTACTCCCTATACCCGACACATGATTCACAAGCAATCTGTTATATGTTAATAAATCTTCACACCTTGGCTACAGCATATTCTCTCACTGTATGCAGTGAACCATAAGGACAAATTCATGTACCACTGCACCCCACACAGTTTCACAAGCAGAGGTTCCACCCAGAGCCATAAGCTGTTTGCTGTTAGCAAGTTTGCAACATGACATACTAAGCGTAGCTCACGATCACTGCCATATGACTGAATCAGTCACACTATGGCGAACACAAATGACACACAGATCAACTCACGTGCCTGTTTCAAGTCAGCTGAATGGTGGATAAGGACAATGTGTCAGTGCTGCAGAGTGTATGTGCAGAAACACCTGAACATACTAACTACAGCATTTTACATTTGGCAGATGCTCTTATACTAAGGAATTACATACCAAAGCAGAGAGGACTAAAAACGTTATAGAAGAAATGTGCATGTACATTTATTCAGGCTGGAAGTTTTAAATCAGTTTTGTAGCTGACTGTTACATATAAATTATGTTTTTTATCCACCCTTCATGAAAATATGACCTATGCAAGAGACATTCTGTTACATAATACACTACATGCTGCATGTTTGTGTACAGTAAATAAAATCTCGTTTCCATTCTAAATGACACTCTCTAAAAAGGAGATTGGATGATGGTGCAAGATGGTTGAACCCCACCAGGATATCTACGTAAGTACTTGTATTCTTTTATTTTGAATTATTTTATTTATTGTACATTTGAAACACAGCAGTTACCTGAACAAGATGATTCAAAACATGTTTATTATGATCCACAGTAAACCACAAAGACCACCAAAACCTGAAAGAAGGCAAAACATATTATAATACCATAAATACCAGAGTAACTGTAATAAAGCAAAACAAATCACATCAAATACCTCCAGCAGAATAATCTGGATGTTTTATATCCATTAGGAGCAGACAAAGTTTCTGGAGCAGATTTTCAAGGTGATTTTCTTAAGATATTGAAGATATTTTTCAATTTTTATGTTATTATTGCACAGTAAAATATTTTAAAGAAACTCCATCTTTCGTACTTAATCTTACTTAATAATCTTTATTACTTTGTAATCTCAGGAAAGATCCTCTCATCAGTTCAAATGTGAGAATGGAGAACATGTGAGTTATGCTTAATAAAGTCATAATTATATAAGTTATCCATAAAGGGACAGTTTATTTGATCCAGGTACAGTCCATGTAGGGCTTGTTTGATTCCAATAGTTTAATCAAGTAGTGTCAGTCTTCAAACAACTGATGACTTGTCAGCCCATCTCAGTTAGAATACCTGACCTAATGCATTCAGCATTCTGTCAAGATCTAAAAATTACCTTTGCATTTCTGGTTGATAATATGAACTGGTAAGATGTCATTCCACCAGTGTTTGCTGTTGTTTCAAATACATTCATAAGCATATTTCCTTACACCCAGTGTAATATGTGCTCAGTCAACATGGGACTTTTGTCCTCAGAGTAAACAACACAAGTGTGGGGGCTGCAGCCTCAAGATTCTCCAAACCACGCCTACCATCACCAAAGAGGTGACGATGCGTCTCTTGATTAGACTTTTCCCATTTCTGAAGTTTACGATTATTAGTGGTTTAGTAAACTATCTCTCTACCCCTCTCTCTCTCTCTCTCTCTCTCTGTGTGATCCTCTTCTATTTTAAACTATGCATCAAAGTTCACCAAAATCAAACTACAAAGGTGGATGTTCAGCAGTAAGTATGTTTATTTCACAAACTCATTTTTCCAATTACCAATTATCATATAAACACTACCAAAAACTGCAGAACTTGATTTAGCTCAGATAATTTTTCAGATATCAGATCATTCTAATTTTACTGTAGTTTCACTGTCCTGTCCTCAAACGTCCCCACAGCATTATGATAATGATGACGACTACACAAACACCGTTGATCTCGTGCTTTATGGAAAAGCCAGATAAAGGACTTGGAAACCCTATGAAGGACAAACTGTATATTTCAGAGTTATTTACAAGTTTGATGCTACCAGCACCAGTAATGTTAAAGAGCACTTACCCACTCAAATGAACATCATTGTGTTCACTGTTTTGTTAACCAGAGACTATTTAATTCTCATAGTTGAGCTCAATTTAGTGCTTCTCAAGCTGTATGAGCTCTCTTTGTATGTATCTTTTTTACTTTATGCTAATATTAATCCTGTTTACAAGTATCAACTGTTAGGAATGGTTATGAACTTTCTTTTTAACTCATTTGAATAGAAATGTCTTAGTAGTAACTATTAGTAAAATTTTTAGAAAATAGATGGAATTGTAATCACTTTTACATGGCTTTATTTATTTATTTTGTTTAAAAACATGAAAGAATAATAAAGCTAACCAATTTATTGGATATAAATTACTGAAATCTTCCATCTCCCAGTCAGATTCACCTTTTTAGAAACATACACACACAAACATATCATTTTATTTTCCTTTTTGATGACTTATTTTATGATGAAATAATATATCACCATAAAAAATTATATCACCATCATCCCCTTCCCATATTTCTCTCATCCACTGCCTGAAATAATACCTCAGCTGTGTTTTGAGCTCATTTAAAAGAATATAAAAATGTAATGTCAGAAATTAATTTGTTTTTGTGGAAATGTTTTGTCACACAAATTTGAGAGCAGGTCCGGTGCTAGAGCAATTTTAACACATTTGTTAACATGCCACAGCTGCTAGCTGTTACGGAACAGCTCCGGGACCCTCCTTGTGGGCGTGTGTTTGTCGTCTGGGTCTGGTTGCCCGTGTATGTGTGTTCGTGGGTGCGGTTGTGAGCGTGTTAACTAGTCTCACCTGTGGCTCGTCTCGTCATCACTTGGGGCTTATGCAGTTTGTCTATTTAATGTGCGTTTGTGCAGTGTCCCGTGCTCGTCTTTGTTTGAAGCTTAATGCTATGTCTGTGTGTCGTTCAGTGTTATATGTTGCTGTACGCTGTTTGCGCCACCGTTATATGTTTAAATAAAGTGCCCGTTGACATGACGCACCCGCCTCGTCCTGCCTGCCTTCCCAGCGTTACAGAAAGACGAGCCACCAATGCCAGGATACCCCTCCCGATCAAAAAAGGGGAAGAAAAAGAGTAAACAGCAACATGCATCTTCCCCTAGGCGTGCGCGAGAGGTCGAGAAGGAAAGGAGAGAAGATGTGTTCTTCCAAGCTGCGTGGAGGGAAGGACTCCACGCATTAATGGAGGAATCCTCTCCCCTGGCATACCATGGAGGAAGGTATGGAGGACCCATCCGTAGTGTATGTGGGGATGGGAGAGATGATACCTCCCGAGTTTGAATATGGAAGTGAGGAATCGGAAGAGGAGGTGAGCCCGCCTCCCTCCGAGTGCGCGGGCGGAGAGACGGACTGCGGAGCCAGTGCCACTCCATCCGTGTATTCCGCTCCTACGGAGTACTACGGTGAAGGTGAGGAGGAGTTCAGCCCTCCGCCGTCCGTGTACTCTGCTCCCACGGAGTATTACGGCGAGGGCGAGGAGGAGATCAGCCCCCCTCCGTCCGTGTGCTCAGCGCCTGCGTATGGTGACAGAGAGGCCGGAGAGGACGTCAGCCCTTCCCCTTCGGTGTGCTCGGTACCAACTGAGTATTACGGAGAGGGCGAAGACGTCAGTCCCCCTCCGTCCGTGTGTTCTCCCCCAACCAAGTACGACAGCGGGGGTGAAGAACAAGTCAGCCCTTCCCCATCGGTGTACTCGGACATGACCGTGAAGTCAGGAAGGGGGTGTCCGTCAGAGGCCGTTCCTCTTTTCCCCTCTGAGGGGAGCAGCATGGACTGGTCGCGGTGCCAAGGCTCGGAGGAGGCGATGTCACTCAGCGCGGCGGCCTCAGAGGGGAACGACCTTATGGACACGGCGGAGGAAAAGTCTGCCCGGCCTCAGGAGAGGAGACAGGGAACCGGTCCTGCGAGGAACATGCCGGGGATGTTTTGTTTCCCCCCGGAGGCGCCCCGAGAAGTGCCAAGGGCAAGTCGGCAGGCAAGCCCTCCGGTGGTGCCGAGTGGAACTGCAAGCACGACCACCACGAGGAAAGCTGGCATGCCATCCTCTGAAACCCCTAACAGTGCTGCACGCGGGGGAGGGTCTACCCCGAGGACAGGGGTGGCTCCACCGTTAGCGTCGCCTGCGGCCCTGGGGGGGTTCTCTCCGTTTGCTGCACTTCTTCAAGCGGGAAGCCTTCTGTCATGGGTGCCTATGCCAGTGTGTGTGTGTCTATCCCGGTGTTCATACCCAATCCCCTTTTCCCTCTTGTACCGCTCGTTTTGCATGTTCCTGTGTGTATGTTCGTGAATGTGCCTGTGTTTAACGTGTTTTCCCCCGTCTTCACAGGGAGGGTGTTCTAGGAGACTCCGTGGCAGGCTTCGCCATCGGGGACGTTGACTCTTGGAAGCTTGCGCTCCCGGCGGTTCCGGATCCGCCCGTCGGTGTGGATTCGGGGTCTTCCAGCGGGGCTGGACGCTCCGGGAGTAGCGGACCCCTGGTGAGGGGCTCTGTTACGGAACAGCTCCGGGACCCTCCTTGTGGGCGTGTGTTTATGTCGTCTGCGTCTGGTTGCCCGTGTATGTGTGTTCGTGGGTGCGGTTGTGAGCGTGTTAACTAGTCTCACCTGTGGCTCATCTCGTCATCACTTGGGGCTTATGTAGTTTGTCTATTTAATGTGCGTTTGCACAGTGTCCCGTGCTCGTCTTTGTTTGAAGCTTAATGCTGTGTGTCGTTCAGTGTTATATGTTGCTGTGCGCTGTTTGCGCCACTGTTATGTTTAAATAAAGTGCTCGTTGACACGACGCACCCGCCTCGTCCTGCCTGCCTCCCCAGCGTTACATTAGCTCATATCAAGCCCTGAATATACAGTAGTTTTGGCTTTTAAAAATGCCTCCCCATCACGATTTGTTTTACTGCAGCATTATTGCATATACATTATACACTTTGGTCAAGTCTTGTCCATGGAGAAACATGTCCAACTATAGTTCCATGAAGTTGGAACTTTTAGGGTTCAAATGGGCCATCACCGAAAAATTCAGAGAATATCTATTGGGGGCCAAGTTTATAGTGTTCACAGATAACAATCCCCTGAGTTATCTCTAAACAGACAAGTTGGGTGCTGTTGAGCAACGTTGGGCCTCCCAGTTTGCCCTTCTTAATTTGGAAACCAAATATAGACCTGGAAGTACCAGCTGTGTATGCATTGTCTCAACAACATGACCTGCCTGCACCATCTTGTATTAAAGACATTGCTTTGGGGTTTTCTGTTCCACCCCAGGGTATTGGTTCCATCGCTACTATTGATGCATTTCCCATAGGCCAAAAAGTGGCCCTCCAGTTAGCTGATCCAACCAAAAACCAAAGGTGCTTTTCTAGTGTACCGGCCCCCTTCTTTTGAGGAGCGAGCAAAAGAAAGCAGATGAGAGGGCAAGACGGGGTGCTATACTGCGTGACGCATAGGCCAGGGGAGTATAAGGAGTTGTTGCAATTGTTACTACCCGGGATCTTACAGGCTGAAGTCTTACCTGCCTTCCATGACGACCATGGCCATCAAGGGTGTGAACGAACAGCATATCTGGTGCAGAAGAGGTGTTATCATTTGGCATTAACATATCCAGTTTAGAAATTCTCCCTCAGAGTGAGGCCGTTTCTGACCACAGCCTCATAATGTACGAGTTGCGTTTGATTGGCTGCCCCGCTACCAAATTAAACAAACTATAACACCCAGTACCATAGCTGCGCTCACTGATATTTTACAGGGTCTGAGGTTACACCATTACGATATAAGAGAGTCAGTGAGAGAAGAATGGCGCCATGGTACAACGAGCACACGCGTACTCTCAAACGAGTGGCGCAGATCCATGAGCATAAATGACGAAATTCAAAGTTAGAAGTGTATAGACTATCATGGAAAAGCAGCCTTAGTGAATATAAGCATGCCTTCCATATGGCAAAATCCTCATACTTATCAGCCTTAATAGAAAAACATAAAAACAATTCAGGACTTCTATTTAAAACTGTTTCCATCCTTAAGCCTTGTTTATACTTTTGCAAGTGACTGTAGCGCTCGACTCCGCCCACCTCGTGCGAACCTCCGCGAACAGTGGAGGCGTTTATACTTTCTGTATCACAATCTTTGTAGTGTTGTCCGAAACGATATGTGGTAGTATAAAGAAACACCCCTCAAAAACAGGGGAAGGAACATTTACCTGACGAATTTTAATGTTGCTTTGTGTTTCAGGTTTGAAAATGCGGGAATTTAGGCTAAAGTACTTGCAAATGCTTGAAATTGTAACTACTTCGTTTCACAACAAATAGCTATCTGACTGAACAGTTCTGTATTACGTTAACAAATACAAGCCTCTTGTAATTCCAGGACAAAACATGAGAGAACGTGAAGACGTTAAGATTGGGGGTTTTGAAAATAAACAACCATTAAATAATGTGATAAAAAACAAATTTTTTCGAATCATTTCAAGTATATGTATAAATATTGAACTTAATTAAGTTTAATGTGCTAGGAAATATTGAAATGGACCTTTAAAGTGACATACAAGAGCTTGAATTCCACCATGTAAAGGTGTATGAACCCTGAAAACATGACTTTGTTCATTGTGCTGAGGCGCAGCGCGCAAAGTTACAAAATTCGAGAGGTGCACAACCTCTCAAATCGACAGCACGCGAGGCCTTTGTGCACAGGTAAAGCCACTGCAATTACGTCATTTTCGCCAGGCGGACCCTCACGCTGCTCATGACGCATCAAGTAGAAACCAGTCTTTACGAGGAGCCATGAACAAATCAATTCACTAATCCCACTAGAGTGTAGCAGTAACAATTTTATGAAATTCTGAGGGTTTTTTGTATACATTTATGTAAAAACATTTTTACCTATTAGCAGTTTTTCAAAAGACAAAACTACTTAAAATAAGGTTAAAAATATCAGAGCCATTTTGACTAATCAATATGCCACTTATATGCCATTATAATTCAAATATTATGTTTGTGTCAATTTCACATTTTTTCAACCTTTCACAAATCAAATCTCAAACATATGGTTCTGTAGATGAGGAGACTTCTTGCAAGAGATCTTGCACAGTCTCATATGGCAAGCTTTCAGCAGCAACCACCCATACCTGACACACGCCTCATTTACATAACACTGGAGGCAAGTTCAGCTCTTCTCCCCCCTGCTGATTCCTCAGGCAATGGGCACTTTTGCAAATGAATGGATGTTAATTGGAGCCACCAGAGGTGTCAGTTTGGACTAAGGTTCTTTGGACCCTCTTTAGGGACTTCAGGGGGGTGGTTGAAATTTCAGGGACTTCTAGTGTTAATGATAAGATTGATAAAATTAGGGAAAAAATTCCCTATCTCAGAGCCTGTCATCATTCAAATGCACCTTGACAGCTGTCTGGTCATCTCTGACGCCCTGTTAGAGTCCTTCTCCCCAATTGGTCGTGTGGAGCTTATTTCACTGGTGGAATCTGCTAAGCCCTCCACATGCATACTAGATGCTTTACCAACCCATCTACTTAAGACTCACCTATTTAATGAAGCCTTCAACTAATATTCCCCTTGTAAGGTGTGGGGCTTGTGGGCCCCCAGACGATTTATGGTAGTCTGAGATGTTGATGCTGTCATCCAGCTGTGTCATGGCATCACTCAGTTGTGACAATGACTTGACTGGAAAGCAATGTCTCAGTGAGCCCTCATGACTGTGGTCACCTCCAAACCCCTCCCTTTAGTTATGCTGCTATAGATTAGCCTGCCTGAGCCACATGCTAATCACTGGCACGTGAGCTGTGTACTGTACATTTAAATAAATGATGGTTTAAATTTATGTCCACAAGCTCAGTCTTTATTGTCTATCTTTTTGCATGCTTCCACGCAAGACGATTGCATACAAGGACCTGGGAGATGGTCTGGCTTGCCGGTGAATGTACTGATGCCGGGGTTGGATGTGCTATTTCCGCAAGAGGACGTGCTGATGGTAGCTTCTACCTGAAGCTCACCATCTACACCAAAGGGACTGTGCTTGGCCAGGGAACAAGGACCTTAACTTTATCTGTAGAAACATCCTGCGCACCACGAACTTGTGCTAACGGGCCGCCCAATGGAGGATGGGTTCCCTTTTGAGTCTTGGTCCTCCCGAGGTTTCTTCCTAATCCCTACCACCATAGGGAGTTTTTCCTTGCCACTGTCGCCTTTGGCTTGCTCATTAGGGATCTGGACCCATACGATTGTAAAGCTGCTTTGTGACAACATGTGTTGTGAAGCGCTATATAAATAAATTTGACTTTAACTTTATTGGCCCTAAATGGGGGGGGGGGGGGGGGGGGGTGGAGTCAACAGTGCACCCGCTGTGTGTCAGCAAAAGCTATGCTCCCGAAAATGCGAACCTTTCCAGGGCATTTGTCTTCTTCCAAGACTTCGGAGATTGTGGCCATAGATTTGACTTTGATTGAAAAAGCCAGTGATGGTCAAGAGAATGTATTGGTGGTGACTGACGTTTTTTTTTATTTACACAGGCCTTCCCTACTCCCAATCAAATGGCAAGCACTGTAGTATGTATTCTGACCGAGAAGTGGTTCTATGTGTACAGGGTGCCACAACGAATACATTCTGACCTAGGACGGTACTTTGAAGGTGAGATGCTAAAAGCATTGTGTAAACTGTATGGGGTGGAGAAAAGTCAAACAACACCATACCATCGAGAAGGCAACAGACAATGTGAAAGGTTTAATCGCACCATGCATGATTTGCTGAGGACTTTGCCAGTAGAGAAAAACAAAGATGGCCCAGACATCTTTCCCAGTTAATGTTTGCATACACCACCACGGTGTATCAGTCAACAGGCCACATCTCTTACGAACTGATGTTTGGGAAGAAACTTCCCATTGATGCACTACTGGGCATTGTGGAAGAAGACATGGTGGAATGTATGGTAGGAGAGTGGGTGAAAGGGCAACAAGAATTCCTACAGTTTGCTTATGCAACAACTGACAACAGCAGCCTTGCAGCGAGTACCCATCTCATTCAAAGGAATCGCCCCTTTACTTCCCGAAGATACCTTAGTTTATAGACAGAACCATGTGCAAGGTCTGAACAAGATCCAAGATATGTGGGACAGCACACTGTATGAGGCGGTGAAGTGGCCGGATTTACACCATTTGCCCAATAGAGGGCCTAGGTCCTACCCGAAACCTTAACAGGTCTGAACTGCAAGTGGTCCCTGGACAAACTACATCGCCAGTATGTTCCAGGACAGAAAATCTAATCCCTGTTGCATCAGTGAGAGAGTATTGTTCAGAAAGCAGCAGCGAAGAGGATGCCTCTTCTGGCCAGTGGGTGGTGAGGTATGAGGCAGCCCATGAGTCAGAGCAAGATCTGGAACCAGTAGGAGACCCTGTCACACAAGACTGCGAGTTGTCCCCTTCAGTGGCACCAGCACCATTACAGAGTTCAGCCCATAAAACAGCCGGCCAGCACTCAAACTTGTACAACCTCCCACAAACAGTGGCCTCCCAGTGTGAGGTTGTAGGGGCTACAGATCAACCCACCCTCAGTATGGTACAGTGTTTTTTCAGACTTTGGTGATGGTTATGATTCATTTAGTCACCGGGACGGTGACATTTCAAAGTGGGGGTGGATGTGACGGGTAGAGGTACAGTGCGAATTAGGAGGGACTTTTATTTTGAAAGCGGCTGTCTGCCTGTAGCTACCTTCAGTCTTCCTGTAGCCTGTATAGGTTCTGGGCAGGCACAAAGGGACTTTTAATTTCATGGCTGCCCTTCTGGTTGATCTTCGCTTCAAACTATTTATACTTGCGTATGGTTGAATCAAAGTAGCGTTTGGTCTCATGGCGGCAAATGCTAATGGGTACCCATGGTAATGGGTAAAGCTCCAGTCGGAAACTTGGCAGGCTTACGGTGCAGTGCAATTTTATTAGAAGTTCATTGTAGATGTTTAATTCGTGTTTTAAGCATGGGAGAAGACAACCAGGATGCGATTGTTGAGCCATTTGGCCCGGTGTGTGTGTGAGAAGCCCTCTTTGAAGCAGGGAGATTGGGAGCTCCAGGAACCAGCATGGTGGGTGTGCAGATATTGTATGGAAAGTACAGGCCTCTTAACACTAGAAGCGCCAAAGCTCCGGTCATTTGACCGCTGTGACGTCTACTAGAAGCGCCGCCTCTGGTCGACCTAATTATACCTAGAAGCGCCGAGCACCGGTCACTTGACCGCAGCAGCACAAAAAATAATAATATCTTTGCACTGGATCCAATTTCAGAACCCTCCTTTCATGACTTTTCCCAGAACTGTCCTTTTAATAAACTAGTATTTTTACATTGTTAAAAGAAACCCTGCACATGCTAGTTTCAATCGATTTCGCTCGTATCTCTGTAATATTGTCGTCGTCGCCTACACTTCAAGACTGTGATTCTCTTTTCTGCCAGCGGGTGTCGCAAAGATTCGTATGTCATTTAATATTTAGTATAACTAAATAAAGATCAATAGTTTTCAAAACTAAATTATTCAAAGTTCAAACTGATTATTGTGTAAAGACAAAACGGAATTCGTCCGTTGAACGAAAGTGAGTGTTTCACTTTCCAAAGTCTTAAAATATATACTTTATTTATTAATATTATTTAATATATACTATATATAAGTTTACATCAATGGTTTTCAAACCGTGAGAGCGTCTTGCTTTGCCTAATAAATGCTTTAGTAGTTTGCAGGAATTCTGCGAATGGTAATTAGCCTACTTATCAAGTCAATATCTCAAAGAAATGATCTCTCGGGTATAATCCCTCTTCGCCAGGGCTAGCTGTTAGATACATACATTATGTATGGCTGCTTTTGACACACTGGCATTACAAAAGAATTAAGCAGAATGCAAGTTACGTATGTAAATGCATACCTTTGCGAGCGAAACTGAGATGATGGCATGGGCGGTGCTGTTATGAACACTTTATTCACAATAGCATTCATGAGGCAACGTGAGCTATAAATTCGTCGGGACGCGGCTACACAGTTTGAGTGAAAACTCTGCTTGGGCGATCGAACAGCAACACAGTTTGCTTGAAAGCTCGGTTTTGGCGTTTGAACAGCAACATAGTTTGCGTGACTCCTCGGTTTGGGCGTTTGAACAGCAACACAGTTTGCTTGAAAGCTCGGTTTGGGCGATCGAACAGCAACACAGTTTGCTTGAAAGCTCGGTTTTGGCGTTTGAACAGCAACATAGTTTGCGTGACTCCTCGGTTTGGGCGTTTGAACAGCAACACAGTTTGCTTGAAAGCTCGGTTTGGGTGATCGAACAGCAACACAGTTTGCTTGAAAGCTCGGTTTGTGTGATCGAACAGCAACACAGTTTGCGTGACTCCTCCGTTTGGGCGTTTGAAAGGTTGCATAGTGCATTATAAAAATGGCACAGAGAAACATGTACACCCCAAAGCAAGTGCTGGACATGCTGTGCAATATTGATGAGATGGAATCGGAGGGCGAACAATGTAAGGTGTCGGATGGAGAGGGCGAAAGTGAAATGGATCTGAATCTTGAATCTGATTCAGAATCGGACTCTGAAACTGAGTGTGGTGGTGACTCATTTCAGGCCAAAGATGGTACGGTGTGGTTTGAAACTGCTGGCAAACCTCGGGGTAGAGCACAAGAGTGCAATATTGTGAGAGAAACCCCAGGGCCTACGTGTTATGCCAAGGACAAAATTAAAAGTCCACTGACCAGCTTACTGTGTTTGATTGACACAGAAATGTGGGGCGCAATTCTGAAATACACAGAGGCAGAGGCTGAACGAAATAATGCTCAGTTCAAACTAACAGCTGACGAATTGAAAGCATTTGTGGGTCTCGTTTATTTGAGAGGTATAACAGCCGGTAAAAGCATGAAACTTGATGAATACTGGTCTGCTGACTTAGGAAATCCCATTTTCAAAGAGACAATGTCTAGACAGACATTCAGAGATATCATGCGCTATCTGCGCTTTGATGACAAGAGCACAAGGGCTGCCCGCCTTGCGACTGATAAATTTGCTATGATCTCGGAGATATTTGATAAATTTGTGAAAAACAGTATTGCTTCTTACACGCCCGGTGAGAACATAACTGTTGATGAGCAACTGTTCCCAACTAAAGCTCCCTGTCGTTTCACTCAGTACATGGCCAATAAACCCGATAAATTTGGGATTAAGTTCTGGGTGGCCGCTGATGTTGAAACAAAATATATGTTGAACGCCATTCCCTATCTAGGAAAAGATGAAAGCAGGCCGGCTGGTCAACGGTTGTCTGAAAATATTGTGTTGCGTTTGATGGAGCCTTTCACGGGTAAAGGAAGAAATGTAACGACTGACAATTTCTTCACTTCATTGGCACTTGCAAACACCCTTTTGGCGAACAAAACCACTATTGTTGGTACGATGAATAAAATGAGACGTGAGATGCCCCCATGTACACAGGCACAGTTTTCCACCAAGGTGTTGCGGGCTGGAAAAATAACTCTAACGATTTACCAGGCAAAACCTAAAAAAAATGTATGCATCCTGAGCTCAATGCATCAGACAGTTTCAATTGATAATGGCGCAAAGAAACTGCCTGAAACTGTTACATATTACAACACGACTAAATGTGGTGTTGATGTTATGGATCAAATGGCACGACTGTATTCGGTGAAGGGAGGCACCCGTCGTTGGCCTGTCGCGGTTTTCTACAACCTCCTAGACCTGGCTGCAATAAATGCACATATATTGTTCAAACAGTGCATGAACGTTAACCACAGCGGTGGAGGTTTATTCTCAAGTTCACAATTCACTACATAAATGTAACTTAATTTGAGGTGGGGAACGAAACTTATGCAATATACGCTAAAGAGAGACGGGATGCACCCGTTGTTGGCCTGTAGCTGTGTTCTACAACCTCCAAAACCTGGCTGTAATTAATAAATATTGTTCAAACAGTGCATGAACATTAACCACAGCGGTGGAGGTTTATTCTCAAGTTCACAATTCACTACATAAATGGAACTTAATTTGAGGTGGTGAACGAAACTTATGCAATATACGCTAAAGAGAGACGGGATGCACCCGTTGTTGGCCTGTAGCTGTGTTCTACAACCTCCAAAACCTGGCTGTAATTAATAAATATTGTTCAAACAGTGCATGAACATTAACCACAGCGGTGGAGGTTTATTCTCAAGTTCACAATTCACTACATAAATGGAACTTAATTTGAGGTGGTGAACGAAACTTATGCAATATACGCTAAAGAGAGACGGGATGCACCCGTTGTTGGCCTGTAGCTGTGTTCTACAACCTCCAAAACCTGGCTGTAATTAATAAATATTGTTCAAACAGTGCATGAACATTAACCACAGCGGTGGAGGTTTATTCTCAAGTTCACAATTCACTACATAAATGGAACTTAATTTGAGGTGGTGAACGAAACTTATGCAATATACGCTAAAGAGAGACGGGATGCACCCGTTGTTGGCCTGTAGCTGTGTTCTACAACCTCCAAAACCTGGCTGTAATTAATAAATATTGTTCAAACAGTGCATGAACATTAACCACAGCGGTGGAGGTTTATTCTCAAGTACACAATTCACTACATAAATGGAACTTAATTTGAGGTGGTGAACGAAACTTATGCAATATACGCTAAAGAGAGACGGGATGCACCCGTTGTTGGCCTGTAGCTGTGTTCTACAACCTCCAAAACCTGGCTGTAATTAATAAATATTGTTCAAACAGTGCATGAACATTAACCACAGCGGTGGAGGTTTATTCTCAAGTTCACAATTCACTACATAAATGGAACTTAATTTGAGGTGGTGAACGAAACTTATGCAATATACGCTAAAGAGAGACGGGATGCACCCGTTGTTGGCCTGTAGCTGTGTTCTACAACCTCCAAAACCTGGCTGTAATTAATAAATATTGTTCAAACAGTGCATGAACATTAACCACAGCGGCGGAGGTTTATTCTCAAGTTCACAATTCACTACATAAATGGAACTTAATTTGAGGTGGGGAACGAAACTTATGCAATATACGATACATGTAAATCACCGAATGGTGATAACGCTCGGTGATAACACGGTCGTTAGGACGTGGGATCACACATCGGCTATTCACCGATCAAACACCTCATTTGAAACGGCAACACAATACGGCAAGATAAAAAAGTGAACATTAGAGAGGACAGAGGCAACTATATTCGTGAAGCCATCCGTATCATTTTAATAATTTTGCGTTTTGTTACGCAAAGGTACATAGCCTACCTTTTATAATGATATTTTTGTAATTATTTTGCCTATTTATGCTTTTTGTTCTTTGTCTAACACAAAACATTATAGACATTTATTTGTAGATTTGTTATGTTCACCATAGCCTACAATTCACTAACATACACAACTTTTAGACATTAAAACTTGAAATGGCGTAACATTGAGTATACAAACAAACTTGCTTTAGCTCGGTCTACGGGCTTCACTTTGCTACTCTGAGTATCGAACAAGCTTTTTGTGGATGTGGGGGTGGAAGGCTGCAGCGCAGTCTGTTTCATTAGCAAGACAAAAGACGTGAACGCTTCACAGTGGGGGTGCGGGCCAGTGGGTTAGTGGTGTGGCGAACGTACATGATAATATAGTGACATATATGCCAACAGAATAACACACAGACAAATAAGCAAACTATTACACTAACCAAGCAAACTATTACACTAACCAAGAAACAAAACTGAAACTATATTTTGCATTTACGTTTTCGCACAAACCAAGAAATGCAATATGAAACTAAACAAAACTGACAATGGGAAAGCTACTGAGAACAAGGTCACAAGGCACTGATTCAGGTTTAGTCACATTAATTTGTTAACATATTGACGTTACGTGCAAATGTCACCATTACGAATATTTTGTTTGGGCGGCTCATTCTTCCTTTTGTGCAAAACGCCATCTAGCGTTAATTATGTGTCAGTACCAGCTCCCCTGTGTAAAGACTCAGCGGTCTTTTGACCGCCCGAGGCGCGCTTTAAGTAGGTGAAAACAATACGGCGCTAGTAGGAGGTGGTGAAATCGGTCAGATGACCGGCCCTCCACGCTTCTAGGTATAAGTATGTAAATGAGGCGCGGCGCTTCTAGTGTTAAGTCCCATTGTTCTTGGTGGTGGTGAGTATATGTACTCAGTTCTGCGTGTATGCTTCATAGAGAGAATCAAGATATCTGAAAGTGCTATGAAGTGAGGTCTAGTGGCGTATTTCACTGGTTGCGGTTACCTGCTATGTACCTTTTTAGAGTAAACTTCGGGGATGGTGAGTTGAAGGCTCACATGTCAATTGTGACTAATGATTTCATCTGTGTTTTTAGGTTTAATTGGTACAGCCAGCGACAATAGCTACCATTTTTCCCCTTCCCTTTTTAGTATTCATCTCTGCCTTAACTAAACATACTTAATGGTGTTAAATTAGATTTTGGAGACCTCAGCCACATCATTTAACCCAGGGCTGTCCTGGAAACCCTAGAGTGTTTTATCTGGTGCCTTTTAATAAAAATAATTTTTGGTTTTATAACTTGGTCTATAGGGTATAGTCGGCCTTCTTGAGATTTGGGTTTCCTCCCCCACCAGTATTTTGAGTGTTTTTCACAGTTGGGTCATTTAAATTTTAAGGTGAATTGTTTGATCGTGTAGTTGCTTTATTCTGGTTTTGTATTTATTTTATTTATTCATTTATTCATTCATGTATTTATGTATTATTTTTGGTGTGACTTTATCTGGTGGTACTTGGTTTTAAAAGTTTATTTATTTGTCAATATATCAGCTTCATAGTGTTTCTGTGTGCCTTATTTAGGTAAAATCTGGAGTTGGTTTACTAAAGTGTAACCGAATTGTCAGGGCTGGCCCCAGGGCAGGTCCTCCTGTCGCCACCAGGAGGAGCACACGAGCCAGACCACAAGCTAATCAGCAGTGATGGCATGCACCTGTCGTCCTGGGTTTATTAGGACGACAGACGCAGTGCCTCACCGCTGAGTTGTCTGCTTTCCATGTCGTCAACCTCCAGCCCGTTTTCTCGCAGTTGTCTTTTCTCTGTGTCTCGCCACCCTGTATCTTGCTTGTTTCAGTTGTTTTGTTTATTACTCTATTAGAGTACTTACCTCCTGCACCGCTCCCTGGCCTCTCTCAAGTTTTCCTCCCGCTGTTATTCTTCCTATCCATTTGGTTTTGGTTTTTGGGAAGGGTTTTTTGTTCTTCGCTGCGTTTGCAAGCTAGCCAGCCACTTCCCCTGGTGTCCTTTGTTTTCTCTTTTGGTTATCTGCTTGTTATTTATGCGTTGAGTGTTTATGCAATTGTTTTCTGTTTTCCCCCATTATACACATTGGGTATTTCTGCGATTATTTTCAGTTCTCCCGTTTTACGCGTCGAGTTTCTCCGCAATTTCTTTCAGTTCTCCCTCGGCGTCGGCACTGAAAATACAGCGCAACGTGACTTTGTTTTCTCGCGTGTGTACTATTGTTCAGTGCACGGACCAGGCGCTTGGGTCTGCCACCTTAAGACATCCGCGGGGGATTTTGTCTCCTATATCTCCCGCTCTGACACAAATAAAATAACCAGAGGTCACAGGTATATTTGCTCATGGGATTTGTCTATAATTCAGCATAGAAATTGATGTAAATATGAGAGTTCTATTTACTTTCAAATAATTCTCCACTTGAAAATAACTCCAATTGTTTTCCCAAACTGATCTGTAATATGGATGTAATATGAAGGATGTAACCATTACCCTTGAAGTGGGAGGTAAAGCGTTAAGCTTTCCATCCATTCATCCATCCATTTAGCAGGTTTACATTTTACATTTACAGCATTTAGCAGATGCTCTTATCCAGAGCGACTGACTTACAAAGTGCTTTGAAGGTTTCCAGCCTTGCTGTTGGTAAGTACTAGCTATCCTGATTTTGCTAGCGGTGTAATGTTTTGTGGTGTTTATGGTAGTAATACACAGAGACAGATTTCACGAGACTGTTCTCTTTACTCCATGAGTCACGCACACTTCAACTCTTCTTTTCTTGTTCTAGGTTCGGTTACATAACAAGGGTGCCATCAAGTGGTAAGTAGCTGAACTACAACTACATACAATACATCACATCTCTCTCCTTAAGACAGATATACCCTGAACAGTTCTATCCTGTTGAAACTTCTGTTAATTATTGACTTGTCTTTGAACACCAAAACATATAATTTCTTTTACTAAATAAACACTTACTTCATAGTACAACCGTACAACTAAATGTTACTTGGCAGTATTTCTCTTACTTAAAATTCACAACTTAAACAATGCCTTATAGAAACAGAATAACAACACAAAACTTTCTTTCTTTCTTTCATGACTTAAGTTCATGGAGAATAACGTGATGGTGGTTTGATCCCTCTGCCCACTCGTGACCTCTTCACCACTTCTTCATTCAAGGTAGGTGTTGCAGATATTTTCACAGGTGACGATGCTGGTGTCTGGACTGATGCATCATGTTCTGCAGGTTGTCTTTCTCCTGGATCATAGTCTTCCAGATGTGGAGGACTCAGTGTTGTGAAAGTCTTTTCTCTGGTTTTCAGCAGGTGTCGCCTGTTTCTTCTGTAGGTGTTTCCATCAGGTGTTTTGATGACAAAGGATCTTGGCGTATCGTGACTTTTCAACACCGTTGCTGGTTGCCAGTTGTCTTTCACTTTTACTCTGACTATTTCACCTTCCTCGAGAACTGGTAGAGGTGTTGCTCCACTATCAAAGTAATGTTTCTGTTTCAGCTGCCTGTCTTTGATGTGTTTGTGTGCTTTCTCGTGTACTTGCGGTTTCAGTAGCTGAGTTGATGTAGGCAATTTTGTTTTCAGTCTACGTCCCATTAACAACTGAGCAGGAGATAGCTTAACACCATCTAGTGGTGCATTTCTGTACTCCATCAAAGCAATGTATGGGTCGTTCTGGCACTCTGCAGCTTTCTTTAACAGATTTTTCACTGTCTGAATTGCTCTTTCACTTTGTCCATTAGACTGTGGAAATCCTGGGCTGGATGTGGTGTGTACGAATTCCCAATTCTGTGTGAACGCTCTGAATTCTGCACTTGAGAATTGTGGACCATTGTCCGACACTACTTCATCAGGAATTCCATGTCTTGAGAAGATGGACTTGAGAGCTGTCACTACATGTCCACTTGTTGTTTGTGTGAGCTTAGCGATCTCTGGAAACTTGGAGAAGTAATCCACACACATCAGATAATCACCTTGGTTGTAGTGAAACAGATCAACGCCAACTTTCGCCCATGCTCTGTCTGGTATTTCATGGCTGATGAGTGGTTCTTTGGTGTTATTGCGTTTAAACATATTGCAGACTGAACACTGCGTAACAACATCCTCAATGTCTTTTGCCATTCCTGTCCAGTACATGACATCTCTGGCTCTTTCTTTGCATTTCACGATGCCTAGGTGAGACTCATGAATTCTCTCCAGCATGTCTGACCTCAAGCTATGCGGTACCACAACTCTTGAGCTTTTGAAGAGTAGGCCATCAGAGCATGTGAGCTCTTCTCTGAAAGTCCAATACTTCCTGACTTCTGATGGAACGTATCTGATTTCTGCAGGCCATCCTGTCTGTACGCAGTTCATCACCAGTCGCATCTCTTCATCTGCTGCTGTTGCTGTCCTGAAGGCATTTAGCCTCTCAGTTGAGATTGGCAGGTAAGTTGACAACACATGAACTTGTAATTCCTCTTCCAATAGTGGTTCGGTGTGCTCTTTGAGATAGGCACGGCTCAGTGTATCTGCAATATACAACTCTTTGCCAGGTTTGTATTTCACTTTTAGGTCATAGGGTTGCAGTCTCATGAGCATTCTTTGTAATCGAGGAGGGGCTTTCTGTAGTGACTTTTTGAACACTGTCTCTAGAGGTTTATGGTCTGTTTCAACATGCACAGATTTCCCATAAATGTACTGGTTGAATTTCTCACATCCAAAGACGATAGCTAAAAGCTCTTTCTCAATCTGAGCGTATCTTTTCTGACACTCAGTGAGAGACCTCGATCCAAATGCTACAGGCTGTCCTCCTTGCAGTATCACGGCCCCTAATCCTTCAGAACTTGCGTCTACTGACAGCGTGACGTCTTTACTGACATCAAAGTATCTCAATACTGGAGTGTTACTCACCAGTGACTTGAGTTTTCCGAAGCTCTCTTGCTGCTCAAAGTCCCAATGCCATGCTGTGTCACTTTCCAGCAGTTTTCTCACCGGTGCACTCACTTCTGCCAGATTCGGTATGAATTTCGCCAGATATTGCAGCATTCCCAGGAACCTCATCAGAGCTGCTTTATCTTCTGGTTCGGGCATGTCCTGTATCGCTCTGACCTTTTCTGGGTCGGGTTTCAATCCGTCTGCTGACAAGACATGTCCAACATAGCTGACTTCAGTCATCCTGATCTTGCACTTCGCTCGATTCAGTTTCAGGTTGATGCTCCTGATTCTGTCTAAAAGCTGTCTCAGTCGTTTGTCATGCTGCTCCATATTTTCTCCCCAAACAAGAATGTCATCAACAATGTTCACGACTCCCTCCAGGTCTTCTAGACGCTGTGCGATGCACTTTTGAAACACCTCCGGAGCAGATGAGATACCAAAAGGTAGTCTGAGGAAACGATACCTTCCAAACGGAGTGTTGAAAGTACACAGTTTGGAGCTTTTGTCATCGAGTTGCACTTGCCAGAAGCCATGGTTGGCATCAAGTACAGAGAACACTTTGGCCTTAGGCATTTCCGCGACTATCTCTTCAACTGTGCGTAGTGGATAATGTTCTCGGCGTATCGCTTTGTTCAAGTCTTGTGGGTCAATACAAATCCTTAATTTGTTTGGTTTGTCTACAGTCACCATGCTATTTACCCAGTCAGTGGGCTCTGTTTGTCTCACAATGACTCCAATGTTTTCCATCCTGTTTAGTTCTTCTTTGACTCTGTTTTTCAATGCTACAGGTACTTTGCGTGGTGGATGAATGACTGGTGGAACATCTTTGTACAGCTGGATATGGTGCAATCCTGGAACACATCCTAAGCCTGTGAATAAATCTTCATATTCACCTAAGATGTCGTCCTCATTTCCTATTTTGAACACTCTTTTGATCAGCCCAAGCTCTGTGCATGCATCTCTGCCAATAATTGCTGTTGAATTACCCTCAACAACTTGGAATTCCAGCTTATATTCTTTGTCTTTGTGGTAACACTTGAGCTTTGCCTTGCCTTTTGGCTCCATCGTGTGGCCAGAATAGGTAACAAGCTTGCACTTGGATTTCAGCAGTGCTTTCTTGTTTGCTACTTTCTCATATTCTTTATATGGCAATACATTGCACTCTGCTCCTGTGTCTAGCTTAAATGTCAATGCATGGTTATTTATTTTCAGTGCTTGTGTCCATTCCTGATTTTCCTTTTCCTTTGCAGAAACTTCATCCATTCGTTTGATTGGCACATTTTCTTTCATTTCAATGCACCCTAGGAACATTTCAGCATTTTCTTCCTGTTCCAATTCATGAACTTTTCTCTCTGTTTTCTTTGTGTTGCCCTTTTGTTTTGGTGTTTTGCACATACGGCCGAAATGATTCTTTCTTGAGCATTCGTTGCACACTTTTCCGTATGCAGGACATTTCCTTGGCTCGTGTGTGTATCCACATCTGGTGCATTCATCATTGCCTTTCCTAGCACTTTTTACATGCATGCTATCTTGCTTAGCTCTGGGCTTTATTTTTGTTATTTTGTTCACTGCGATGTCTGATTCCTCTTGCAGAGCTTTCATGTGACTTTGAGTAACTTCGTTAGCTCGACAAATGTCTAATGCTCTTTTCACATCCAAGTCCTCTTCTCGTAAGAGTCTTGCCCTCACTATGTCATTGTTAACTCCACACACTATGCGGTCTTTTATTAGTTCATCTGTCAAAGCTCCAAATCCACAATCTTTAGCCTTATTTTTCAAATCAGTCACGTATGCGTCAATGGTTTCGTTTTTTCCTTGCGCTCTCGTGAAGAAGATATGTCTCAGGTAAGTTACATTCTTTCTTGGTTCACAGTATTTTTTAAAGCTTTCTTTCAGCGCCTTCAAATCCAATTCTCCCTCACCAAATTCCATTGAGTTATATACCTTCAAGGCTTCATCTCCGGCCACATGTAGAAACGTTGCACACTTCCTTTCTTCACTCTTCTCCGCTAGCCCAGATGCGATGAGATAGAGATCGAACTTTTGAATCCATATTCTCCAATTTTCAGCGACGTTCCCCTCGAAGCTCAGACTATTTGGAGGTTTCAGTTGCTCCATAGTTTTACTTGTTCACTTCTGACACCATGTAATGTTTTGTGGTGTTTATGGTAGTAATACACAGAGACAGATTTCACGAGACTGTTCTCTTTACTCCATGAGTCACGCACACTTCAACTCTTCTTTTCTTGTTCTAGGTTCGGTTACATAACAAGGGTGCCATCAAGTGGTAAGTAGCTGAACTACAACTACATACAATACATCACAAGCGGTACTTGCTAACGGGGGAGTGTGTTACTGTATATCTGTGGGTTTGTGTAACTTGTGTATGGTCGGTGTGTTGACGAGCGGCTATTTTATCATTTTAAGTAGTGCCTTGTTTCCCATGGCCTGTCTTCTGTCTTGTCAGCCCTTGCGTGCCCCGGAGTGGCATGCTTAGAGGGGGGGGTGCTGTCATGTAGGGCTCTGCCCCCTCTTCTAGCTGTCACTCCAGTCTCCTGTTCCATGTGCCTGTGTTTGCCTTGCCTGTTTATCCCACCTCGTTTCCATGGTTTCCCTCTATCTGTTACACCCCTGTCATCAGTGTTCCCACCTGTTTCTTGTTAGTTCCTTTTAGTTCTGTGTATCCCTAGTCTGGTGTCAGTTATTGTGTTCAGTCATTCCCGTTCTGCGCTTCCTGTGCTTTATTGGTTTCGTAAGTAATTCCCTGTTTCTCTGCCCTGTCGCCTTCTGCTATTGTTCCTGGTTATTTGTCTTGCGCTCATTTTGTTTTGTATGTTCCAGTAGTTCCTTGTGTTAGTATGTCACTACGTGTATTTTTGAGCTAGACTTTACAAACTTTTATACAAAGTACAGACATTTGTTTATTACAAATGGCACCAATTCAAACCTCAATTCAAATATCACAGCCCTCGTGAGTTGATGTCAAATATATGGTGTTCCTTTGTTACAACCTACTCCTCTACAGGGGTAGGTTGTAACACATGCTGGGGTAAGTTGTAACAATTAGACAAAAGAAGCAAAAACAGAGGCCACACCATGCAAAATGCTTCAAAAAGAGGTTTTTTAAATAAAATAACAATCCAGAACCATCTCATCTAATACAATGTACCTGTGTAAAGAACATGTAGGTCAAATAGTAAACAACGCCTGTGTGTGTGTGTGTGTGTTACATGGCAGATACCATGTGCCTTTGCAACTGATTTGACTGACTTGCCCTTCTTTAAAAAAAAACATTTGCAGGCACACCTGTCAGTCTTTCTTTAAATTATTTAAAATCAAGAAAGTTTTCTTAGTTGTATGTAAGGTGATGGTTGTACCACTTTTTAAAGCTTTGTTACCCCTGTCGGCCATTGTTTAACTAGCTGTATTAGCAAGGTGATTTGAAATTAACAGGGGAAAAAAAACCTCACAATTGTTACATGGTCATGTTCCGTCTCTTCTGTTTCTTGCGTTTCAATAGTCTTTGTGAAGTGTTAGCCCCGCCCTCTGTGTTAGTTTGGTTTCTAGAGTCACTCAGCTGTTTTGAGTTCTCGGCTGATTAGTATCCAGTTATATTCTCCGATGTCTAATCTCCTGGCGTGAGTCATCCTGTTCGTTACCCGTGCTTAGTCTCACCGTTTCTCCGTGGGTAGACTTCGTCTGTCTAGTCCGGTACTGTTGTTCTTCCATTTCTGGTCATTGAGTCGTGCTCACCTGTCGTTCCGGCTTTCTTTATCTACGCTACCAAAGTTAAGTAGTCTCTCGCTTTGATCCTTGAGGTTCTGGGGTTGTTAGGTTTGCAGAGCCGTTTATTCTCTGCGAGGTTTCTGTGTGCATGTGTTATGTACTGTCGGTGATCTAGTCGTCACGTAAAGAGTGTTACTGCCCAGGTTACATACGTTATGTACTGTCGGTGATCTAGTCGTCACGTAAAGAGTGTTACTGCCCATGTTACATGTGTTATGTACTGTCGGTGATCTGGTCGTCATGTAAAGAGTGTTACTGGCCATGTTACATGTATTATATACTGCCTGTCTATGAAAGTAGATCTGTCTCAACACGACTGGCCTATGTAAGGCGTTGAGTTATACTGCCTGTCTGTTAACGTAGATCTGTCTCAACACGACTGGCTTTGAGTATACTGCATGTCTGTTAAAGTACTGCTTGTCTGTTAAAGTAAAGCTGTCTCGTGTTTAACATGCCTCGCCGTTCCCGTGCGTTAAGGGTTGGCACGATTCGCCTCCAAGAGGCTCAGAGTGTTTCTCTCAATAAATTGAGTTTTCTTCCGCATTTGCGTCCGTCTCCAAGTTGCGAAACGTTACAACAATTTACCTGAGAAACTACAGTTTAATGTAATATAATTCATATGGTTTTATCTGCAATAGTATATGTACTAAACAAAATATAGTCTTGATTCAGAAATTTACTTTCTCACCTTTTTTCTCTATGGAATCTGCATGTGCCTGTTTCCAGCCTTGATATTCACCATGTGGGAACAGGGAGGAATTGGGTAAATACTGGAATGATCATATGACTCCTATCTTATCTGTGATGGTGTTACAACTCTCCCCCATGTTACAACCAACCCAGTCTCCCCTACACAAATAACGATTTCACATGTAAATAGTGCCAACAGACATATTAGTCATGTTGATTTATGTATATAGCAGTTATTCACTGCATCAGTAATTACACTTTTAATTGTTTTCTCTTGCAATCCAAATGTCTTGCTAAAGTACATTTTAAGGGAATTTCAGCAACTGATAATACTTTGTGTACTTTTTTTAAAATCACTAAACCCACCACCAGGAGACAGATTCAAGAGCTCCAGTCTAGAAATGAGAATGGGTAAGTAAACAAGAATATTACTGATCAACCACTGTTATGTTTTATTGTTTCATAAGCTTCTCTCTAAGTCTAAAAACCTAAGTAGGCTATATACTACTTTTGCAAAGACTCCACCCTATAATTTTTTTAATTTATGAAATACCTTTAGGTTATTCTTTTATGAGTCCTCCCACCCCACAAGAAACCTTCAGTGTCCTTGTTGCTTTGGATGGTAGAGGACATGAGGGCCAGCACTGATGTTCTTGGTGACATCTCTGGTCCATCTGTGGAGTTCTGGGACTTCCCATGCCCAAATGGGAGCTCCGGTGTGGGATGTAGTGGATAAGCGGGGCTACACAAAACAAGTGTTTCAGTAAATTACTGATAATTGCAGTGTAGTTTGGGTTGACCTCCTGCATAAATGCTAGAGCAATAAAATATCTCACTAATAAATTCCTGTTTGTTTTTTGTCTAAACATAATGTTTGAAAACCTGTCTTGTGCTCAGATTATGGAGCTGCATCTCCCGAGTGTCCAGCAGTTAAAGAAGGGCTGCTGTAAACACTGAAGCTCTTCTTATAGTTAATACAGAACAACTGAAATGATTATACACTGATTACATTCTCACTCTGTAATCACCAGGTTCAGGTCAGTGGACTACACATTTCCTGGAGAGGACTACAAGCATTAAGGCCTGGTCCACTAACAACTAACCTTAGGGGTCTTGTAGATGCTCTACGTTCACAGATGTAAAACAGAATTAAAAGACGACGTAGATGAAGTAGAAACAGAAACATTTCTCAACATGATTTCCACTTCTGTGGTATTATGCATAGAGTCTTATGGGTCTTAACTATTTAGAATTCTGAGAAGATGTACATGCTGACATTTCCAGTCGTTATATTTAACATGAAGTCTGGGGTCGAACATTTTCTGTTCCTCTTTTAAAAATACTTTTGGTTGTAAAAGAGCACACACTCCTACACTTTCCCACACCACTTAGAAAGGCAACAAATTCACAACACTATATACAAAAAACAGATTACATACTCATACATCAGTGGGGAACCGTCAGGGCCCTCTACGCCCTCTCAGAGGGCCTAAAATATTCTTAAAACATTATATATATAATTATCCAATTTTATTTTATCTACTTACAGTTTTACAATCGGCATCTAAACAATTACAAAATTATAAGCAAATAAAATATTCAACCGTGTCTATTCAATCTGTGTTGGAAGGTGAGGGGTTAAGTGGGAGCCTGTGTCTTCCCCTATCAGGACTGTGATGCCCGCTGTTCATTTACAGAAGGCCTGGCAGTTATAATTCAGCGCAATACCAGTTTCAAATGACAGTAAAATATCATATCTTCCCTCTTAGTGGGCGGGCTTAACTGTATGATAATTTCCGCCCGCTGTGGCGACGCTAGCTGTCGTTAGCGTACCACCGCTAGCTAGTTTAGATTCAGTCCTTTGACGTCCTCATTTACATATTCCGCTTCTGAGAACCACGGAGCTGTGAAACCTTATTTTGTTTGGAAACTTATTTTGCTTAACAAGTTATCTAGTACAAATGTTATTGTTTATTGCGTTTCTAAAGCTATACTGTTGTCTCGGTTTTTTCTTTATTCTTTATTGCAGTTTATTAGGAGAGGAAAAAATTTTTTTTTTCGGGGGTGGGGGGGTAGCAGGCCCAGGTTTAATGGTCACGGTTCGCTACTGCCATACATACATACTCGTTATAACCGGATCATTGTAACTGGATATGGTCAGTTCAATGTAAGGAAGCATTGACAGAAGAAGTTAAAGAAAAATCATTAGTTCAAAATCAAAGAAAATATAAGAAAATAATTTGAGGACAGCATGTTATCTTGGTTTGGCAGTGTGACCTGAATTAATTGTTTGGTCTAAAATGAGCAATTGTTTTAGAATTTATAGGTAGGGTTTGAGACATAAAAGGATACAATATTACCTTTAATCTAAATCAGGGATGGGCAACTGGCGGCCCGCAAATAGAAAAATAATAATTAAATAAAAAAAAAAAAAAAGATAGAGCAGGACTTTTTTCGTTCTTGTCACGTAGGGCTAAGCCCCCCTCTCCCGTGTCGGTGTTGTTCCTTGCCCGGTTATCCCGCCCTGCGTGTCTGTTGTCCTGGTTTCCCTCTGTCTGCCAAGCACGTGTCGTCATTGTGTTCAGTTGTGTCTAGTTTAGTCCTGTGTACTTGTATCTCTGTGTTTCGCCCATTGTCGGTTATTTGTGGTTGGTTCGGTTTTGTGGATTATCTGTCATCGCTGTTCTGGTATTTTCCATCTCCGTTGTGTTTCTGTTACGACTCCTGCCTGTCCTGTTGACCACTTGGACGGCTCTCCCGTTTTGACCCGTGCCTGTACAAATGACTTCGCCTATGGAATTCCCCTTATTAAATCTCGCTCTTCTCAGCGTTTGTATCCGCCTCATCGCTCCGCAGCGCGCTACGCGTTACACTTCTTTGATATGAAGTTCAAATTCAGTTCAAATTCAGTTCAAATTCCTTTTTTGCACTTTTTTATTAAGCAAATGTTTTGTCTTTTTTGCTTATTAAGGACGTTAATGCATTTATATGCAGAAAATAGATGTATGTTGGTGCAATAAACATACAGATCTGAATTCATTTAAAATGTGTTCTTATTGAGAATAATTTGTAGTGTCTTTCATATCCAATTATTTGAAGTGCGTGGTCATGTTACATTACATTACATTACATTTACGGCATTTGGCAGACACCCTTATCCAGAGCGACTTACATTTTTTTCTCATTTTTATACAAGTGAGCAATTGAGGGTTAAGGGCCTTGCTCAGGGGCACCTCAGTCATGGCCTCAGGTCTGGGAATCGAACCCACGACCCTCCGGTCACAAGACCAGTTCTCTAACCACCAGGCCATGAATGCCTCATCATGTGGCTCTCCAATAATAGTGCTGAAAAAATTTTGGCCCCCTTTGTCATGGAAGTTGCCCATCCCTGATCTAAATTCATTAGGGGTCATATAGTCTAATATAACATTTTACTGTATTACAGAATCCCCAGTAGGTTGGAAACTGGTAGGGTTTTTTTTACTAAGTATACTGGTTAGTGATAACAAAAGTTTGATGGGCCCTCAGTGAGTAAAAGCCTTCTGTAAGTGACACATCTTAACTCTCAGTTACAGCTTAACCATATTCACTGCTACCACACTTTCAGCATTCTTTAAAATCATACTTAGAATATAAATTAAAGTTTTATGTTTAAAATGCGTTATTGGTAATTAAACATTAGAGAAACTTAAATTTAAAACACATTCTAGTCTGTTTGAGGTATAATTTACTTTGATACTTTTCATAGAATCAAAAATAAGATTACATATGTCTGAGTCTTGTTTTTATAAAAACTTTAAATATTACCATACCATATTGTGACGGGTGGGGGTGAGCAACAAAAAGGAAGCAATCACGCCAAGTCTCAGGGAAAAAGGATGGTTTAATAGAAAATGTGCAAACCTAAAACCCGTGTTATATCTCCAAATTAAGGATATAATGACCAGCGGTCAACTGGTACAAAGACAAGACATATATAGGCAAACAAACGACCCTCAGGTGAGACGGATCACGGGCTCCGTGTCCCTCAGGTGGGCGGAGCCCGTGATCCGTCTCACCTGAGGGACGCACATGACGTCACCAAACAACAACAACAGCTGCTGTGGACAGAGGCGGCCGGTAGGGGGCCGCCTCACCGTGACACATATTACCTGTCTGTTAAGAGATATTCTGTTAAGTAATATTCTATATTTTTTCTGTCTAGAGATAACTTACAATCCTGTAAGTTTCTGTAACATTCAATGTCTCATTGTCTCAAAATGTCCTATAATGTCATAGATCGAACAACTGTGCAAAAACTGGGTCTGAAATGACTGAATCCTCAAAACCACGCAAAATGCAAAATGCACGCTGTCCATCTCCAAAGAGGTAGAGTACATCCTCAGTACAGGGACTAATATTGGTAATTAATACATGAATGTAGAAAAACAAAATAAAAAAATAAATGCTCACACTAGAATAGAATTTAAACCTTTATACCTTTTGTTTCTGTCTGTTTTTTCTTTATTTTTTATAAATATCACAGTGGACAAAAAACATACAACAGACCAGAGACCACATGTTCAGTAGTAAGTGGTTATTTATTTGTTTATCTTCACATTTATCTTATGCTTCCAGCTTAATGAGCTTTTACTGTGTATTTTACTTTTCTACCTTGTCATTTTAAGTGGTAACATTTTACAACAAAATGTTCTAATAAATAGCAACTGACTAATTATAGCATTGGATTATAGGTATCAATAAATGTGATGATTTGAACAATTAACCATTTACATTCTGGTCTTAACATGCAATTACCAAGTAAGACCAACATTTCTGGGCTTCAACATTTTATGGAAACCAAGTGAGCCACACAGCGATCATAACATTAACAAATAAATTGACAATAATGAATTTTTTTATCTTTTGTGTATTATGTATGTCACGTTACGGTCCCCGAACCCTTCCTTTGGGGCGTGTGTTAACGTCGTCTGCGTCTACTCGTCTGCGTCAGTGTATCTCCGTGGGTGTGGGTGTGTCTTGTGATTATCCGTTTCACCTGTGACTCGTATCGTCATCACGTGGGCCTTATGTGGTCTGTCTATTTAATGTGCGTTCGCGCAGTGTCTTGTGCTCGTCGTTGTCTAATGTCTACACGTTGCCGTGTCTGTTTATGTTAAACATGCGCTGTATTGCGCAATATTTGTATCACATTAAACGTGACGTCTGCTGAATTCGGAGGTTGTTTAAGATTAGAAATTTTTTAGTATCAGGGCTATTTAGTTTATTTAAGTGCTCCTCTTTAGAACATTGCTGACTGTCAAAACTACATCCTTACAGGACTAAGATGATGACTACCCCAACCTAGCAGACTTAAACATTTATGGCAATGTCTAACAGATGTAGAGATGCCTGTTCCATCGGTGCTGTGTATTGTTTGTCTGTGCATTGTTTAGTTGTTACATTGTATTAGTTCTACTTACAATTGTATTTGTTATAATTGCTTGTGTCATATCACATCTCAGTCATAATATAACCATGTTTAAAATGCTGAAATTTATTGTCACTGTTTTTTACAAGTATATCAACATAACTTAATTTTCCATATTTATGTGCACATTTTTTCCCTCTTTATTTCTGTGCATTTATTAGAATTCATCATGTTAATAAAATAAAGTGATATTGATGCCTTTTTAAACATTTTCTCATGGTGTCTTATTTACTGTGGAGTCTAGAGTGATCGCATAGGATGAACACAGTGTAAAATATGAGAAGTGGATATGCACCCTATGCTGTGTGGTTGAGCAGGAAGAGATAATTATCAGTTAATCACACCTGTGAGGAAGGAATGAGCACCCCCCCCCCCCAAACTGTATAAAACACACATGTTTAACTAAAAGTTGCTTGCAACACATTTTCTTGTGTTTCAGACAGTTGTATTTTTGAGTAGATACTTTATTTTAAGAAAACAATAGTTGGAGTGCAGTAGCATTTAAGGCATGTTTAAGTAAAAACACACGCACACCCCTGGGGGGGGGGGGGGGGGGGGGGGGGGGGGGATTGCTCATTCCTTCCTCACAGGTGTGATTAACACTTGGAGATGGGGGTTTTACAGCAAAACAGTTGAGATGTTGCCTGTATATGCTGATTCTGAGACAATTGCATGCTTTGCCTAGTAGTCGGATGTAATACAGATATTACCTTTGAAGAAAAATAACCTTGATTCTAGTAACTGTGTATATGGAAAACATATTTGTGGAGGACACAGTGATAACCATTTACACTAAATTGATCATAATGCTCAACTAAGTGCCTATATATATGTTTTTTTTTTTTTTTTCACAAACGGCCCGATACTGACTTCAGCCATGGAGATGTGTGAGTAGCTCTTCATTGTTTTACCATTTGGATTTCTTAACCCCTAGTGTTTTGTTAATTTAGTCTTGGATTTATGCTAGTTCTTCAAACTTATCTATCACTCTGAACCCTCAGAAAGAAAAAAAAGGTCAGGAGGCATTAAGACTTGTTAAAGTTCTTTACTGCAAGGAAAAAATGGAGTTTGGTTGTGATTACTGCATTGTGTTGTACTGACTGAGGAAGTCACTGTAGCGTGATTACAAAACAGAATCGCTGTGGGTGCATAAGGACACAGTTAAACTGGTGGATTTCTAAATGGTTTAGACATTGTGAATACACATGTAACGACTTTGGCAGGCGTAGAAGATTTAAAGGAAAACAATCTTTATTGTTCACTTTGTCATATAAAACACCATTATTACATTTACTGTCAGAAGACCCCTGTCTGAGCACAAATGATGCTGAAAAATTAAATAAATAATTTTTTTTAAGTTGATTTGCAGAAATTTAGTAGAGTGAAATAGTATGTATCTAAAAATAATGTTTTGCAGAATAATGACAACATGAAATTCATATTATATGTTGGAAGTAGTGGTGGGACTTTAACGCGTTAATTTCGATTAATTAATTACAGGAAAATTAACGCACTAAAAATATTAACGCATTTTAACGCATTTAACGGACGAGACACTTTTGCACCGTAGAATGTTTCTCAGTGCACGAGTTCCAGACATACAGATTATATGGACGCACAATAAGATCATGATGGAGATGACTGAAGAGGCTACGCTGGTGGATGGGACATTTAAATATAATAAACTTCCAGATGGAAGTACAAACAAAAATAGTGTTATTTACACTTTATGTAGGAAGGAGTTCGCTTATCACAGGAGCACTTCCACCCTTCGTTACCACCTCAACGTAAAACATGTTGGGGCTAACGCTGGGCGTACACTGTACGATATTTTAAATCGTGTACTCAGCTCCAGCTCAAACTGTACGACTAAATCGCAGGGAGAGTCGGCTCGTGGAGCTGCTTCAACAGTGCGATACTCTCACGAGGAGCGATTTGAATTTCAAACATGTTTGATGTTCTTGCGACGCTGCGATTTCTGATCGGGAGTTGTGAATCGCTCCTCGTTTACCTGTGTAAACTATACGATGCACGACACGCGATTGAGCCGAAACGAGTGAAAAATCGGCTGAAAATGGGCCAAAAATCGCACAGTGTACGCCCAGCTTAACGCGCAGGTCAGTAATGATAACTTAGCTGCTAAATGTATTCCTAGTACGATAGGGTGACCAAACGTCCGTAATTCACATCCTGTGAGGAAATGTCCTGGTTTTTAAATTACCTTCATTGGACCATTAAGACTGGATTAAACTTTCGCGAGTGGCCGTAGCGCTCGACTCCGCACGCGTTTAAACATGATGCGTCACATTATTTGTGTTGTCCGCTCCCTGTGGTCGAAGATAAAGACTTACAAGAAGCGCTGCACATTGCGTCAACTGATGCAAGTTACGAACTACCGTCCAGGGGTGAGTTTCCCAAAACGTTCTTAGCGCCAAGTACTTCTTAACCTCGTACGTAAGAATGAGGTAACGAAGTACTTGGCGCTAAGAACGTTTTGGGAAACTCACCCCAGAAAGACAATGTCGAAGAAAATCCAGCAGCTGTATGATGAGGAAAGAAGTAAAACAGGTTATTGTGAAGAGCGCCACAAATGTGTCTCTGACTGGGGATCACTGGACCTCTGTTAGCAACAAGAATTATCTTGGTGTGACAGCTCATACAGATGATGAATCTATAGATGATGAAGATCCAGTCATTTGCTTTGAGCATGCAGAAGACCACTTCTAGGCACTATGGAGATGCCTGTGGCAGAAGCCTGGGAAATTAAAGAAATTGCTAAAATGCTATTAAAAAACATCTTCTGATTTACTTCAATTCTTCCAATATCCTGAGCAAAACTCCCAAAATTAAACAACATTTTTGATCAGAATTTCCAATGTTCTGAACTGTTTTCTGCACACTACACATATATTGGTCTGTGTAGTAGACTGGTGGAAAAATAAACAAGATGTTGAAGTTTATGATTATGTTCATTGATTCATTCATCATTCAAACTTAAATTAATATTTCTCATGTTAAATACTGAAATGCGATTAAAATGCGATTAATTTCGATTAATTAATTACAAAGCTTCCGATTAATTCAATTAATTTTTTTAATCGCGTCCCACCCCTAGTTGGAAGTAATGTGTGCATGGTTTTTGAAAAGGATGAAGGATGTTTTTCTGTAAAATATTACAATCCTTATTCAATGGTTGTTGGCAGTATCCATAATTGAGATGCATGCAAAAGTTTCAAATCCAAATCATACATTGACTAAGTTGTATGCAAAAATAAACAATCAATCCTCACCAAAAAAGTGCTAATGTAAACAGACTGATTGGGTAAAGAGCATATGCCTGTAGCCAAAATTCCTAAAGGAATCTCAATTTCTGTGGTACTTAATTTAAACACATCTTATTTCATAAGAAAATCCGCCCCAGCTTCGGTAGCTATTTTGTGATAAAAACTATTGGCACTTTGAATGTTCAACTTCGCATTGTTTCTAAACAGAACCAACCTGGAAGTACATGAAAACACTGAATTGTTTTCAGATGAAGGGTCTCTGGCTGAGATTACTGAAATGTGTGGTACTAACTGGAAAAAAGTCACTGAAGTGTGACTTATTGTGGCAGCCTAACTGGTGGTTTTCTACTCTGTTTAGACTTTGTGAAGAGAAGTAAAGCAATTTTGGCAGGTGTAGAAGATTTAAAAGAAAAATCTTTAAAATAATTCACTTTGGGTATATAAAACATTTTACTTGTAGATGGATCATAACACCAGGTACTAATGATCCTGTTAAAAAAATTGATTTACAAAAATTTTGTAAAATGAATTAGAATGTAAACAATAGTATTGTTTTGCAGAATATTGGCCTGACCTGAAATAATGCATATTATATGTTGAGGTAATGTGTGCATGGTTTTTGAAAGGTTGAAGGAGCCAATCACCTGGTTTGTGATAACATTTAGCATTCCTAATTCATGGGTTGTAGGCTGTAGCCATAATAGGGATGCATGCAAACATTTAGCGCAAATTCAGTGTCTGATTGGTTTAACTTACTGAAACAATCATGAAAAAGAAGATTGTGCCACTTAACACACTTCACTCATCTCTCAAATCGCCCTGAAATGTCCTCAGACTATCCAGAGCAATTGCAATGGCGACCTATATCGCAGAAAAATAAAGAAAAACCTTGTGCTGCTACTAGAATCTTGCTCCTGCTATCAAAAGCATGGTGCGTGCAGTTCTGTTATAGTGAAAAAATCCTTACGGACAATGTAGGTCCATGAAGTTTCGTCCAAATCCGCGCTCGGCTGACTGATGTGTGATGTGTTTTGGGTGCGATCACAGCGCTGGTACTATGCTCCTCCCCTATTGGACTACTCCCTGACGAAGGTGATGGGGTGTGCCGATGATGGGGTGTGTCATGTAATATTTAGTTACACCAGTAAAAAAAAACCAGTGTGCAAAAAACCTTGCGCTAACGTTAACAAAATGATGGGTAAAAAAAAAAAACACATGCCGGTAACCAAATGTTTGTAGGAACCTTGAATTTCAGGTAGTTATTGAGACATGGCTTGTTTAATAATCTAATTCGCCCTGTGTTCAACCGCTGTTTTGTGACTAAAACTGTTGGCAATTTGAATGTTCAACTTCATATTTTCTCCAAACAGAACTGAATGGGAGATGTGAGGAAACACAGAAAATGGCCACCCGAAATTAGCAGACTGGCTGAATTGTGTTTTTAGATAAAAGGCTAAATGTTTGCCGCTATCGCTTTGGATCATAAGTCACCATAGCATATACATGCATTGTTTTTTTCTGTGTAAGCTGGACCTGTGAAATAAAACTATCACTGCGCCAACAATTGTCTCTATCGACTGCAATTCTGACCGTAAAGACACAGTTTGATGATACGTGAGCGAACGAAGATGTCTTTGGCAGATTTCTGGGCAAAAAGTTTTGCAAAATAAATAAATACATGTGTGCAAATAAATACATGAATAATAGGCGAATAGGTAGAGTGTAGAGTTCTGAACTTTGATTATATATTCAATACACGTGGACGTTATGTAAAACCATGAAAAGCAACAAAAAGGGTAGTTATAGCTGTGAAATCCCAGTCTTGAGCTTATGGAAACAAAAAGATAACAGTGACCAAGATACAGGTAGAAGTAGCATGTGTTTTCCCTCATACGATTTGTTACGTGATTCTTTAATACAGTTGATATAAATTAATATCACACTTGTTTGGGTACGGTTACCTTCTAAATTGGCAGGAGCCCTTCTTCGATGCTATTCACCTCTGTGTCAAAAGACAATCAATTTACAGCAACTGAGCTAAAAAGTGGGAAAAGATTAGGTCTATTGTTATAGGCTACTCGGTGACAGGCCAATTTGTAAGGATTTAGTTAGAATGTCATTAACTAACTAACATTTGCAGCTCAGATTTGCGTGAAATAAAAGCAATCTGTCTTCAAACCCTATTTTTACCCATTTTGACATTTTTAACATAATATTAAAATGTATAATGCTGTGCTTCATAATAGGGCAAGCTTTAATTAATGTACTGTTTGTAACTTTTATGAGTCAAAAATAAAAGAGAATGAGTGTAACAATAATGTTTAGGTCGTGTTTTTACACAGTTGTAAAATGAATCATTCGAGCAAGTTTGGGTATAGGTTAGGTCAAATAGAACAACTACGAAGTGTTACGTCAAGGCTGCAGTTTCAGCATCATTCGGAAAGCAGGGCAAGCAAAATATGTTTACATGTTTCAAATATGTGGAACTTCAAAAACAAAGGTTTAGGAAGATAAAATGTTTATGAGGGTTTCATAAGCACTTTATTAAATAGCCAAACAAACAAAAAATATTCTGAGTAAATAGATGTTTACTTAAAAAAAGATTTTGCTGGAGGTGGTGAAAAGTTAAGACTTGAAAGTTGCAATTACCTTTAAAACAGGTTGTAGATTTTAGTTTTACTTGTTCAACTTCAAAATACATTTCTAAATGGACAGAAGGAGTATTTTCAATTGTTTACATCAGAAAACAAGTGGAAAACAAATGTTTTATATCCCCATGGCTGTAAAGTGAATGCTTGTACGAGACCTTAAAGTGCAGCTGTTATTTGTGATATCAAATGTGAAGACAACCATTAAAAACATGATTAGGAAGAAATATTTATAATGGCGGTTTATTAGCAAGCTCATAACTGTCAGTGACCATGCTCACGTCATCAGTGGACAGGGCGGGGACTTACTCTTACAACTTATTCTTCAAAAAGACAATGGAGGGGGGCAAATGTTTTGGGGGGGGGGGGGGGCAATCTATGTACCTGGAACACGCACGCACACACACACACACACACACACACACACACACACACACACACACACACACACACACAGACCCCCCCACACACACACAGTTTATACTTCAAAGAAGAGCATTTAGGTTTAGGGACTCCTGATAATCATCTAAAATAATTACATTTAGGTCTCATGCTCAGGATGTACAAAGGAATGTACATTGAGTAATAAAATGGAGGATAAGGGGGTGGGGCCATAAAGTTTTATTGGGGGGCAATAAACCTGTCAAAACAGTCTGAAGACCAAGAACCCTATCTTATACTCACTCTCAATAGAAAAATATTAGAATGTTTTACAGTAACTTTTGCTCTTACAGTGAATTTAGGATTTGGATAGTATCAACATGAAGTGACAGAGGTACCATGCACGCTTGGTGGAAGGTAGGAAAACCCCTGGCTAACTGCTCTGCACCATGGCATTCAGAAACAAATAGATAAGGAGTATTTCATTGAATGGAGTGAACAACTGACCCAACAAACAAAGCCTCTTTGCCTGGTTTCATGCGGCTCCCCAGGTGGTCCGCACTCTCACCTGCACAAACGGTCTGTGCAGTGGCCCAGTTACCTCATCAGCTCTGAGGGCGACAGACTGCTACATCTTCGTGGTGCACGGTTTGTTTACAAGCCTAGCGAGCCGCTAACACTTTAAAAAACCGGCATAGTGGAAAACGGTAGACTAGCGGTATGAAGTGACACTGCTTTTAGTCTCGTTGGTGAGACGCAGTCTTCTGTCACACGTTTGGGATAAACCACATATGAGGTGCAGCAAAGGCACCGCAGACGACTGAGGGAGGTTTAAAAACTATTGATGCGATCTGTTCTCTTCTTCCTAAAAGTGAGCGCAGGTCGGTGTCGTTGTAAAAAGTGTTTAACAGAGTTTATCCACTTTTTACCTAGAAAACAACAGCTGCGTACATAACAGCTTGTAGTGTGCGCCCACCTCCTCCAACCTTGCCAAAGTCCTGAAGCATATCACGACTTATGTTTATATCGAAGTTTGTGTTTGTTTTTTTAATGTGCTGTTCGCTTTGCTTGAGTTCACCCCGGTATTTTTGTCAAACGCGCATGTGGGTGAGATGCTTCCGCTTCCCTGTCAGGACGAGATCATTTCAATAAACAAGTTGTGTCAAGTTTGCTCTCAAAATAGGGAAAAATGCACAGCAAAACAAAAATATGGATATGAACAGAGAACGTTTTTAACAGATTTGGCAGCCCCAGCCCGGGGACCTTGTGCCCAGGGCTGGACTGGTAATCTGGCATACCGGGCATTTGCCCGGTGGGCCGACAGTCCTCAGGGGCCCACAATTTATAGGTGGCGGCCCATTGGCCCATCTTCAATATAGACAGTGGATTGAACCAATCCGGATATAGGACGAAAGCGGCTCCACCCTTTCTCCGTCCTCTGTAACTCCCACTACGTTCAGTGTTGAGCGCGTTGTTAAAGAAGAGGCAGCATAGATCAACAAAAGCAGCAGAAAGGGGGTGCAGAGAAGTTACGTGCAAAGAAATTGAATAGTCTCAATGTAGATGCTACAAAATGTGTAAAAATCACAGACATGTTCGCTGCTGTAGCCTCCGTGTCCTCTGTAGATGAAGACAGCAGCAGCAAACAGGGAGAGCAGCAGCCAGAGATGCAGGCTTGTGAAAGACAAACTGAGGGACAGACTGAGCGGGAAAGTGTAGTACGTAAGCAGGTAGTAACGTTAGGATAACACAGGGACTTTATTACATGAGAATGATGAGCAACGGCAATTGATTAGTATCAATATCAAGGCAGTCATGGCCTGGTGGTTAGTGAACTGGTCTTGTGACCGGAGGGTCCCGGGTTCGATTCCCACACCTGAGGCCATGACTGAGGTGCCCCTGAGCAAGGTCCTTAACCCTCAATTGCTCACTTGTATAAAAATGAGATTTAAAAAAATGTAAGTCGCTCTGGATAAGGGCGTCTGCCAAATGCCATAAATGTAAATATTAATTGGTATTTGCATACTTCCCAAAATCTGGCAGCCATGCGCCCTTATTCTGATAAAATAGCAAATGGTCAAGACTGAAGTGTTGGATGAGCAGCTAGTGTCCATTTTAGGCTATCATAGCATTTTAGATATTTAGGTTAAAGGTGTGTTGAAAGGCTGCACAGTAGTTTGAATTTGTAGCCTTTATGCTGTGGTTCAACATGTTTTAAAAACTCAAATAAGTGAAATTACAGATTTTAAAACTTATAAACAGGGTTGCCAACTCTCACGCATTGAGCGTGAGACACACGCATTTGACCGTTTTCACAGGCTCTCACGCCACACTTCCGATATCTCACGCCGAAAAAAAAAAATCTAGTTTATTTACAACTTACGTTCGCCAGGTTTAGGTTCAAATCTCACTCCAAGCGATCTTCGAAAGTTGGCAACCCTGCTTATAAATGATAAATAAAAGCTTTGCAATTTAAGCATGACTACAGTAAGTGTAAAAATATTAGGGGTGGGCATAGATAAATTTTTTTAATCTAGATTAAATCTCACTGAAATCTTGAAATTAATCTATATTAAAATGGCTCATATGCGTGCTACCCAAGTAATGACTAAAAGTCAGTTTTTGAGATAGGGTTTCTATCTAATACAGAGGGTGCATTAGACCAGGGGCTCATCTCCTGTTTCCAAAATGCATCAATGACTGCCTGAGAAAGCTATTCTACTTTGATACTTGAAGAAAAAAAACATGCTCAATAAAATGTAGGCTACTCGTGTTCAACGGTTTATTCAATTAAACATGAATTTGTAAGCCTACATACTGTACATTAAAAGGGGTTGATAACATGTTTATTCAGCTAAACATGATATTTGAAATGTAAGCCAACATTTAGTACATTTAGGGCGTACTCACACTAGGCACAGTTTGCTGGGGCCTGGTTATCCCCCCTCCCCACTCCCCCTCTGGCCTGCACTCACACTGGCTTTATCAACCCGGCCCGAGCACGCTTTATTTGGAAAAAAAGCGCGCTCGCACAAAACTATGGAGTTCACGATTCTCTTTTTATTGTATTTTTGGAGTCGTTTTGGGAGTGCAGAAACACGGTGCAAGCACAGATTTATCGATAATTTAACACAACGATTGTCTGCTAATCGCTTTGCCGCTATGACTGTTTAACGTGAGCGTCGCATCACTGACGTTATGTTTGAGTTTCAGCGAAATGAACCAATCAGACGAGGCACCAAGCGGGCCCGGGCACGGATAGCGCTCACACTAGAAGCGAACCGTGCCCGAGTCCACGCGAATCGTGCCCTGGCCCACCTCTTCAAGCGGGCCCGAGCACGGTTAACTGATCCGGGCCCGTGCACGGTTGGAGCGCTCACACTAGCCAAACGAACCGTGCTTCGGCAGAGAACCGTGCCCTGGCCCGGATCACAGAGCCTAGTGTGAGTACGCCCTTAACCTCACGGATGTAATTTGGGGGGGGGACTTTTTCAAAAGCCGGTTTTGGTCCTCTGCAGTTTTAACGGTTAAAAATAAATATTTAAATAGCGACGAATCTAGCGCTAGGACCATGCAGAAAACGACCGCTCCGAGCTCCGCTCCGGTAACATTTAAGCCTGGTTTATACTTGACACGTCGCGAGCGGCGCGAGAGTCCGCGCGGCGAAAATGACGTAATCGCTGTGGCTCCGCCCGAACTATATAAATTGTGGATTCCGTCACAACACACCAACCTTGAACTACTACACTGCTAACACTGGATCTATTCTGTATGTTCTAAACATGGGACATCGTCACTCGAAAACACACCGCTCAGTGGATCATTCTTTACTATTGAAAGTGCCCAGACTCCAGGACTCATCTCTCATTCAGGACTTGGACATGTCTACAAAATTTAGTCTATTTAATGTGCGCTCCCTTAATAACAAATGGGCGTTCATAGCTGAGGTCATCAAGGACAATAACATTGACTTTTGTCTAATAACTGAAACTTGGCAACAGCCAGGTGAATACGTTACACTGAATGAAGCCACGCCTCCTGGGTTTCAATCGATAAACCACGTACCACTGGACGTGGAGGTGGACTGGCTGTGTTTTATCATTCTACATACAGGGTCCATTCAATATCTGTTCAGTCAACATCATTTGAATGTATTGCTTTAAAAGTTGTTGGGTTAAAACCTCTACTGATCTTAATGGTTTATCGTCCACCTAAACTGAATTCTGTTAATAATTCTGTTAATAATGTTCTGTTTATAACTGAGTTCTCGGAGTTACTTGTTTCACTTAGTCCCCTTTTTCCTTCAATGCTGATACTCGGTGATTTTAACATTCACATTGATTCTTTCAAATGTTCTTACTCTGCAGACTTTCTTAATCTATTACATTGCTTCGATCTCACTCAACATGTTGCGACTGCCACTCACAGAAAGGGACATATTTTAGACCTTGTTTGTACCACACAATGTGTCTGTCCTTCCAATCTGCATGTAAAGGATTTACATATTTCTGATCATGATGCAATCCTTTTTGATTTGTCACTGTCTCCATTCTCCAAAAGAAAGCTAAGCTCACAAACTATTTCTTTCAGAAATATAAAAAATGTCAGTCCTTCTGATTTCATGAACACACTAGACCAATTCCCAGCTTCACAGTTCATATCATCACCAAAAGATTTAGTTAACCATTATAATAGCATCGTCGCTGACACACTGAACTTGCATGCCCCTATTAAAAAACGGGTTGTGTGTTTTTGCCACCCTGCCCCCTGGTATACTTCTGATCTCAGGTTACTGAAGTCAAAAGGTCGTCAACTTGAGCGCCTTTGTAGGAAGACTAAGCTAGCAGTACACGCAGTTGCATATAAAGAGCACATTTTGAAATACAAAACTGCTCTAAATAAGGCTAAGGCAGACTTTCATTCTTTGAACATCAGCAGCTGTCAAAAAAATCCAAGAGCCTTATTTTCCACGATTAACAAACTTTTGCAGCCTGCAAACAGTTTTCCCCTTACATATTCTTCAGCCCTCTGCAATGATTACATGTTGTTCTTTAATGAAAAGGTAAAGAAGATAAACTCTGAGTTTAAACCCGACATGTTATCAGAATTTCCAGAATCAAGTGCAACAGTTGCAAATCCTCTATCCACTTTCGATCCTGTTGATAATAACTTTACAACTAAACTAATTATGGGTTCTAGAGCGACTACCTGCACCTTGGACCCACTGCCCACCGCCCTGGTTAAAGCTTGTCAGTCATCACTTTCTCACTCTTTTTTCTTTTCATGGACATAATAAATACTTCTCTTACGTCAGGTTTTGTTCCCCCAGCTTAAAATTGTCTGCCATTACACCCGTTTTGAAGAAGCCAGGTCTTGCCCCTGATGACTTTAATAACTATCAACCAATATCAAATCTCCCTTTCATCAGCAAATTAGTTGAACATACTGTTTCTGTCCAACTGAAGGAACATCTGAGTGCAAACAAACTGTTATACATATCATTAAATATACATCTCATCAAAACCCTCTGCAGGGTTGCCAACTCTCACGCATTGAGCGTGAGACACACGCATTTGACCGTTTTCACACGCTCTCACGCCACACTTCCGATATCTCACGCCGAAAAAAAATATCCAGTTTATTTACCTCAGATCCACATATATGAGTCAATACGTTACTAGTTCGCTAGCTCTGGCGCCATCCACCGGCGATATAACACTGAATTTGTGTCCATTTTACGTTCGCCACCCCCCCCCCACCCCCGCTCAACAAAATACATTCGCCACCAGCTCCAGGTTAAAATCTCACTCCAAGCGAACGTCAAAAGTTGGCAACCCTGCCTCTGATACACTACCTCCTGATTCTTTTGTTAGCTGTCTTGTTGATGTATTAGGAACTGGATGGCTAAGAATTTCCTTAAATTAAATAGCGACAAATCTGAAGCTATTCTCATCGCATCCGCTTCCACTTTCAAAAAAATGAGTCAATCCAGAATATCTATCCCTGGCTTTATTCAGTCCTCTGCGGCCAAAATTCGCAACCTTGGTGTCATTTTAGACTCCACGCTCTCCCTTGAGAACCACATCAAGAACGTAAATAAAACAGCATTTTTCCATCTGAAAAACATTGCCAGGCTGCATCCTTCTCTCACAAACTCTGTGGCTGAAACCCTTATACATGCATTTATTTCAGCAAGACTTGATTATTGTAACTCTGTCCTGGTCGGGCTCCCATCCAAAAGTCTAAAAAAGTTACAGTATGTGCAGAATTCAGCAGCAAGAGTTCTCACACACACTAGATCATGGGAACACATAACCCCAAACCTGAAAGAATTGCATTGGCTTCCAGTTCAATATCGCATTCAATACAAAACTCTCGTCTTAGTTTTTAAATGTTTGAATGGTTTAGCACCTGAGTATCTCTCTAGTCTGCTGTCCAGATACTGTCCTTCTTGCTCTCTCCGGTCTGCTGATGCTCATCTGCTCTCAGTTCCTTCCACTAAGCTGTGCATGTACGGTCAAAGAGCTTTCAGTGTTCATGGTGCAAAATTATGGAACTCAATCCCTTTGTATATCCGTACTTGCCAATCATTTGATGTTTTTAAGAAGCACTTAAAAACTTATCTTTTTGAGATTGCTTATATGAATTCTTAATTTATTTTAATTGTAATGTATTTTATTGATTTAATTTATTAAACATGTGCTATGTCTTAAGTTATGTACACTATGTAAAGTGTCCTTGAGTATCCTGAAAGGCGCTCATAAATAAAATTATTATTATTATGATCTGCTGGCCATTCAGGTCATATCAGCTGAATGAAGCTGGTCTACCAGCCTTACCAGCTGACCTACCTGGTCAACCAGCTATGCCAAGCTGAGTCAAGCTGGTGTACCAGCTCTAACCAGCTTGACCAAATGGTCAACCAGCCTTAGACCATCTTGACCAGCTTAAAATCCAAGCTGGTTTAAGCTGTTTTTTTTTTTCCAGCAGGGACCCCATATACATAAATTATAAGTCGGTTGTGCGCCACTAATTATGAGGGGCCAGTCTAAACCAAAAACGCCAGGGCCGATTTTTGGTCCCAGTCTGTCATATCCATGGTTACAGTTATGCAGGTGGTTATGGGATGTAGGAGGAGGAGTCTGGGAGTTGTTCAATAAAGTGGGCTAATGAGCAGACGTGTGTCATGAAGCGTGCTTATCTTGAAAGATTTAATTCTTAAATATACCTACTGAATGCCGAGCAAAAGTAGATACACAACATTGACGACGAGAAGATTTCCTCAAAAGGAAAGAGGGGAAAGCAAGTAAGTGGTAATGCAAAGGCAAAACAAAGCAAATGCTGTAAAAATGACGGAAAATGCTACCGATGCGGCAAAAGCGACCATATGGGACGAGATCCGAAATGCCCCGCACGTGGGCAGACCTGCAACAAGTGCCACGGGAAAGACCATTATGCAAAAATGTGTCGCATCAAGAATTTGAGAAGTAGACAGGCTGTAAATAGCGTCGAAGATACAAGTAATGACTTTGCATTTGTAGTCAACGATGGTGACATGCCCGAAAGGCTTACATTCCATGTTGGTGGAGTGAATGTGAAAATGCTGGTCGACTCAGGGGCTACAAGCAATGTGATGGGGGAAAATGCATGGGAAAAATTGAAAGCAGAACATATAAAATGTCACTCCTATGTCCCTAAGACAGAAAAGAGGCTTTATTCCTATTCCTCCAGTGAACCACTTGCAGTCAAAGGTGCGTTTACGTGCGACATCTCCATTGGGAACAAAACCGAACAGGCTGAATTCATCGTCATCAAGGGAAATGGTGAACCACTGCTGGAGAGGGAAACGGCAACATGCCTGAGGGTGTTGAGAATAGGCGCCAGCATCTCCGCTGTGACTGACCTAAAGCACACACTCCAACAGCAGTATCCCGAGGTGTTCAGGGGAGTAGGGAAATTAAAAACACAACAGGTCAAGCTGCACATCGACCCAGAGGTGAGACCTGTAGCCCAGCCACTTAGGCGCATTCCATTCAACCTTAGGGGGGCAGTGGAGTCCAGAATTAAAGAATTGGTGGACTTGGACATTATCGAACCTGTAAATGGTCCCACCCCATGGGTGAACCCGGTAGTGATAGTCCCAAAACCAGGAAATGATGTTCGCCTATGTCTTGACATGAGGCGGGCGAATGAGGCAATAGTGAGGGAACGCTTTCCAATACCTACCATGGACGAGCTACTTTAGGACATGAATGGCTCAACCATATTCAGTAAGCTGGATCTGAAATGGGGTTACCACCAACTGGAATTGACCCCAGAGTCACGCGAGATCACCACATTTGCAATACACAACGGCATATACAGGTACAAAAGACTGCTCTTTGGTGTATCATCTGCCAGCGAGCAATACCAACATGAAATCGCCAGTGCACTAACTGGGATTGAAGGTGTGGAGAACATCTCCGACGATGTAATCATACATGCTGCTGACCGGGAGACGCACGATCAACGACTGCACACAGTCATGGCTAGGCTCAGAGAGACCGGGCTGACTTTGAACCCAGAAAAATGCCAGTTCAATATGGACAGACTGATCTTCATGGGAATCCTGCTGTCAGAGAAAGGAATCGGGCCAACAGAGGAGACAGTGCGCGCTGTGGCTGAAGCAAGAGAACCAGAGAACGCCACAGAGGTGCGTAGTTTCTTGGGGCTAGTAGGTTACAGTAGCAGGTTTATTCCCCAGTTTGCAACTCTGTCTGAGCCACTGAGACGCCTAACAAGAAAAGACACACCATTTAAATTCAACCCAGAGCAGAAACAAGCATTCAGTAACCTGAAAGCAGAGCTAGCTAGAACCACAACACTAGCTTACTTTGACAAGTATGCTCCTACACAAGTAATAGTGGACGCAAGCCCTGTGGGATTAGGCGCAGTACTGATTCAAGACCAGAAGGGAATTAAAATTCCAATATGCTATGTGAGTCGCAGCTTAACACTGTGCGAACACAAATACTCCCAGACAGAGAGAGAGGCACTAGGTCTAGTGTGGGCCTGTGAGAGATTACATCCATACCTCTATGGAAGAAAGTTTGATTTGGTCACCGACCACAAACCATTGGAGGTGATATATGGTCAACGTTCCAAGCCATGCGCACGGATAGAACGCTGGGTCCTGAGGCTACAGCCGTACGACTTCAAAGTGGTCCACATAGCAGGGAAGAACAACATTGCCGATCCACTGTCACGACTCCTCACTGGGACAGTGAGAGAAATGCAACACGAGCATGGAGCTGACAAGTACGTGAGGTTTGTTGCAGTGAACGCGACGTAGACATGAGTTATGCGCCATAGGTTACCTGGTTCTGAGAGGCACACGCATCGTGTTGCCACAGGTGCTGCGAGCAAGGGCACTTGCGCTAGCCCACGAAGGACATCTAGGCATAGTGGGAACATAGTTAAGATGCCCTGGAGAAACACTCCATCTATTGTAAAATTTAGGCAAGATTGTAGGCAGGCTGAGAGACGTTGGCGAAAGTCAGAATTGCAAGTACATTTTGATATTTATAAAACAACATTGCAGAATTACAACAGTGAAGTGAAATCAGCAAGGAAAAACTATTTCTCTACCTTAATCAATTCATCCAATAATAACTCAGCTGTCTTGTTCAGAAGCATAGATCAGCTAGTAAACCCCACCTCCTGTGGCTTCCCTGAGACTGTTTCAGTTGAAAAATGTGAGGAGTTTGCTATATTTTTTAGGGACAAGATTACTAGTATAAGGCAGAACATAGCAACAAGCACTAATAGACCATCAACCCTTATATCAGTTACTCAGCCTAACTTTAATATGTCTTATTTCCTAGAAGTTGACATGGTAACACTACTTGATGTCATTTCATCACTAAAATCCTCTACTTGTGAACTGGACCCTTTACCAACAAGCTTTTTCAAGCAGGTTCTGAGCTCATTAGCAAATGAAGTTCTAACGATTGTTAATCAGTCTCTGCAATTGGGTGAATTCCCTAAAATTTTTAAAACTGCAATGGTTAAACCACTATTAAAGAACAGAAATCTTGATCCCACAATTCTTAATAATTATCGACCTATATCTAACCTTTCCTTTCTTAGCAAAATCATTGAAAAAGTAGTGTCAATCCAGTTGAATGACTATGTCAAAGTAAATCAAATAAATGACACTTTTCAATCTGGTTTCAGAGCTCTCCACAGCACTGAAACAGCCCTAGTTAAGGTAGTAAATGACTTGAGATTGAATAAGGATGCAGGCAAACTCTCAGTCCTTTTTCTGCTAGATTTAAGCGCCGCTTTTGACACCGTTGATCATGAAATACTTCTTGATCGACTACAAAGCTGGGTAGGCCTTAGTGGCTTAGTCTTAGACTGGTTTAGATCGTACCTAACTGGGCGTGATTACTATGTAGCATTAGGTACCTCTTCCTCCACATGTCAAAAAATAACTTGTGGCGTCCCCCAAGGATCAATTCTTGGGCCGTTACTATTCAACCTATATATGCTTCCGTTACCACACATCATTAATAAACATGGTATTAGTTATCATCAATATGCAGATGACACTCAACTTTATATTTCGCTAGAACCTAAAGCCCTAAAATCAATTTGCTCACTGTTTGACTGCATAGATGATATACAGACATGGATGTCTGACAATTTTCTGCAATTAAATAAACAGAAGACAGAGGTTCTTGTTCTTGGCAGTGATTCACAAAGGAATGATGTCCAGACTTATTTAAATCAAATGAATCTGAAAGCCAGACAATGTGTTAAGAACCTGGGCGTCACCTTTGATAATGAGCTCAGCTTCAAATCACACATCATGACTACATGCAAGACAGCTTACTTTCATCTTCGAAACATCGCTAAGGTCCGAGATATGCTCTCTCCTGCTGACAGTGAAAAACTTGTCCATGCATTTATCACATCAAGGCTAGATTATTGTAACGCTGTTCTATCTGCTCTCCCAAAGAGCTCTATTTCGCACCTACAGCGAGTTCAGAACGCGGCTGCAAGGATTCTGACCCGCAGGAGAAAGAGAGATCATATTACACCTGCACTCCACTCACTGCACTGGTTACCTGTCAGCTTTAGAATAGATTTTAAGGTTCTAGTCATGGTTTTTAAATGTCTTCATGGTCTTGCCCCTCTTTACCTAAGTGAAATGATTGTTAGATATGTTCCAGTCAGGTCTCTCAGGTCTTCAAACAGTAATCTACTGGTGATTCCTAAAAGCCGATTAAAGATTGGCGAGGGTGCTTTTAGCCACTATGGCCCAAAGCTCTGGAATTCTCTTCCTGAAGAGCTCAGAGGCATTTCATCCCTGCATAGTTTTAAGAGCAGTCTCAAAACATTCCTGTTTAGATCCGCTTTTAGTTAAGAAACTCTATCTTAATAGTTTTATCTTATTTACTTTACTTTTTATTATCTTACTTAACTTTTTACTTTTATGTTATTTTAATATTTTTATCTTTAATTTCTTTTAACATTTTCTTTTTGTCTTTTTGTCTTTGTCTTATCTCCTTTTAATGTTTCTTTTATTTATACTGTAAAGCACTTTGAGTTACATGTATGTATGAAAGGTGCTATACAAATAAAGATTATTATTATAACCAAGCAACACCTCAGAACAAAAGTGTGGTGGCCTGGAATGGACAGAGCAGCCGAGAAACACTGCAAGACCTGCCACGGCTGTCAAATAGTGGTCAAGCCTGACCCAACCGAGCCACTGAGACCCACACCGCTACCTGATGGACCATGGCGAGACGTCGCAGTCGACATCCTGGGACCTCTCCCATCCAATCACTCCATCCTAGTCGTAGTGGACTACTTCAGTAGATACTACGAATATGACATCCTGACTTCAACCACAACAGATAGGGTAATAGACAGCATGGAGACAATCTTCAGCAGACACGGACTGCCAATCACATGCAGGTCAGACAACGGACCGCAATTCAAGTCAGAGCAATTCAGACAGTTCTGTGAGGAAAACGGAATCACACACGTGAAAACACCACCCAAGTACGCTCAGGCCAACGGAGAGGTTGAGCGTCAGAATTCATCATTAATGAAAAGGATCAGAATAGCTCAGTCAGATGGACTGGACTGGAAAAAAGAGCTGAGAAAGTATGTGACTGTATACCATGGGATCACCCACACCACAACAGGCAAAAGCCCAGCAGAACTGCTATTCAATAGGAAGATTAGAGGAAAATTGCCTGAACTCATTGAGACTCACACAGATCAAGACGTATGTGATCGTGACACAGAGCAAAAGGCAAAGAGCAAGATGTATGCAGACACACGCAGAGGAGCACGACCCTCAGAGGTGAGTGTGACTGAGACAAGACACACACACTGAACAGGAAGAAACGAATGGGACTGAGAGCATTGATCACAGTGAAGCAGCGATGGAAGGCAAGCAGTCGCTCGCTCCACCGACTTCACACACAGAAACTCGCACACACAGACACAGCCAGACACACCTGTGAGACCACAAAGAGCCAGGAGACCACCAAGCAGACTCTCGGATTATGTTTGAGTGACTTGATGGACTGGATGGTTACAGTTATGCAGGTGGTTATGGGATGTAGGAGGAGGAGTCTGGGAGTTATTCAATAAAGTGGGCGAATGAGCAGACGTGTGTCACGAAGCGTGCTTATCTTGAAAGATTTAATTCTTAAATATACCTACTGAATGCAGAGCAAAAGTAGATACACAACACAGTCCAGCCCTGCTTGTGCCTCACTCAAGGGCACCTCAGTCATGGTTTCAAGGCTGGGAATCGAACCCAGGACCTGTGGTCGCAAGACCAGTTTCCTAACCACTAGTCCATACCTGCCCCCACATTGTATGTGTGACATTTATAATAAATCTGAGCAGAGGTCTCTGTGTGTGTGTGTGTGTGTGTGTGTGTGTGTGTGTGAGAGAGAGAGAGGAAGGGATGGGTGATGTTCAAGCGTGCCCATGTGTATTTGCTGTAACACAGTATAAAAAGTGGCTCTTGGTCTCTGACAGGATGGCCACCCCTGGTCTAGAGGTTTGTCCTCCATCAATCTTGAAGAGTGGTGGGGCAAGGAAGGTTGTACTTGAAGCTTGATGTACAGATCTAGAAGAGAACAGGTCCAATGATCCCATCAATCCATGTTCCCAAACCACAGGCAGCTTAAAACTAGGACCTTTTGCACACATTCCCAGGACATCTACATGGACACACATTTTGTTCATGCTTTCTAACTGGGCTTAGCAAAATGCATCAAGGCACCATCTGAGTCAGAGAATAATTTGCATATTTCACATCAGTGTTTGCATATAAACTCGTCTTGCCCAAATTTGTTTCCTCTTTATAAGAACCATACAATCTTCAAGTCCAATTTAAGTAGAGCATTTGTGGATACCACAAAACCTATTTGTTGTGTTTTGCTAATGTTTGGAGTAGGAAAGGTAAGAAACAAACAAACCAAATTTAACACCCATTATGAACAATTTTGCTAATATGATTATAGTGCTTATTTAAATTTCTTTTTCAAAGGTTTGAAGATTTTTTTATTAAGCATAGTAAGCATTTAATATAGACTGCATTTGATTTAAATCTAATAGGAATTCAGTATACAGTATGTACATATTGTTCAAGTCTAGATTATAAAATCAACATGAAGAATTAGAGGACAATAACTGTAATGTGGTCTACAAATCATTGAAATTAGCAGCATATAATGTGATCACAGAAGTACATAGAAATGCATTTAGAATTTTTATGTTAATCCTGCTATGCAGTAAGAGTAGTATTAGTACAAACTTCACACTTATGGACACAATCTTTAACTGCTCTGCATTTTATCAAATTACACACACACACACACACACACACACACACACACACACACACATTATCAATAATAGGGGATATCATTATGTTTGCCTTAACTTGGTTATTCCTGCACACTGTAACCATTACCTTTGAAGAAAAATTTACAAGGCAATGAGCCGAGGTTTAGTGCAAGAATGCAAGAAGCAGAGTGTGACTTGCATTGGACTCCAGCCTAAAGACTCGTGACTTGACTTGGACTTGTATTTTGCGACTTTTGAACATCTCTGTCTTTTTGTCTGCCTTTGTTTAGTCTGAGAAGATGGCAAGGATTCTGACTCTTTCTATCATCTTTTACGGTAATGTGATTTCTTTTTTACTGTGTCATGCAGTGGGATTTGTCTATAATGTAGCAGACACAGAAAGCAATGCAAATATCAAGGTTCTATTTACTTGAAACTAATTTACCTCCATTCTTTTTGCCAAATTGATCTGGTTTAAGAGGATCTGTAATATAAATTTAAACTTTACAGAATCCCTACTTTACTTAGCAAAGAAGAAAAGATTGTATTCTAGCTTCCCACACACACAAGAAAAAATTATCAAATCCCTGTATAAAACTGGATAGCATTTTGGCATGTTGAATATTGTAGAGCAGGGGTGCCCAACCAGTCGATCGCGGTCTACCAGTCGATCGCGGTCTACCAGTCGATCGCGGTCTACCAGTCGATTGCGGTCTACCAGTCGATCGCGGGCGGAGTTTCAGTCGATCGCGAGAAGTGTTACCATGTAACCATGTATTTAAGGCTCTGACAAAAATAAAAAAAAACACACACACACTAATCAAACCATCGTCAAACTATCGTTCACGAGAGGCCAGTATATATTTTCATAATAATAAGATACAAAAATAAAATTAATTATTTACACAACCTTTTCTGATGAATGCTGGGTATCAGTGGCGTGCACACATAGACCTCACCACCAACTCTGCCCTTTATCAATGAAAGTGCCCTTTTGAAACTTCGTTTTATTATTATTATTATCATTTTACTGAGGTCGGTTTGAAATGATCATTTGAAAACCTGAGCGATTAAAAACAATGCCCTGAAATGAGCCCCCACCTCGCACACACACCCGACCTCTCTCTTCCTTTAGCACCAGACGCGCTGCAACAGCAGTTCAGTTCAGCGAGTGGAAGGAAGCGTCTTCAGCACAGCACGCACGGTCACAGATAGACTTCTTCTCCTGTCCCCACCAGCCAGGTTACATACACATCAAGTCAAATCGTACCGTTTGCCCTCTAAGCCCAACGTGAAATCATTTTCTTGTGCAGTAAAATGTCTCATACAGCACCAAACTACTAAACATTTTTAACCGACTGGTCACCTGATAAACTAGTCGCTCTAGCCCAAATCAATGATAGATAACGTGAGGACGACCACATACAAATAATTAAGGTAGAGTTTGCAAATCTATGTGTTAAGCTGAACGTTTTCTGTTGTATAGGTTTTGTTAGGCAACATAAATGAACACATTCGTTTGTGAAAGAAGAAACAGGAAGTCCCCATTACCTGTGAAAAATGCCCATCTGCATTCGTGTAATGACAACACTCAGTAGCCTATAAATCCTTCTCCTACTTTTTGGTCTTTTTACTGTCTTACTTGTAGGCCTATATTGATTTACTAATTGCAAAATATATGCAACAAGGCCTGCAGACAGTGGAGAGTAAACAGAAGTTAACTGAAGGACGTAACAATGACTGTATATAGTTAATATTCCACGTGGAACAATTCATTATAAAAAAAAAATTACAAGCGCATGTTGAATGAAATTTGACTTTTATTTGTAACATTCTCTAAACGTGAGTTTTCAATGGAAAAAGTCACACCGCCAACTGATAAAATCCATATTCAATATTAAATATATACAGTCATTGTTAAGTCCTTTAGTTAACTTCTGTTTACCCTCCACTGTGCCCACTACAACCCCCCCCCCCCCCCTGAGCACTTGCCCCCCAAAATGTCTGTGCACGCCACTGCTGGGTATGGTTTACCATGGTTGCTAGTTTGTAACCAGGGACTAAAGCGCGAAGACGAAGAGGCCAGAATGGTGGCAGCTGAAGAGATAATGGCGGAAGCCAAAAAAGCTTTAAAAAAAAAAAAGCTAAAAATTATCACTTTCATCCCAAGTGGGAAGAGGACTACTTTTTTACTGATTCAAATTCAAAGTCAATGTGTCTGATCTGTAATGCTACTGTGGCCATACCAAAGAAGGGGAATTTGGAGCCACATTTTCTCACAGTTTACAAGAGGTATGCTAATGATTTCCTGGCGAAATCAGCTCTACTAACCTAAAAGGTAAATGAACTAATAATGAAATAATTAAGTCGAAATACAGAACCACATTGACTGATGACCACCTCGCGGCCTGTTTAAGGCTGGCGCTCAGCTCCTCCCAGTGCCAGAAGTCCCACTAAAATAGAGAAGTGTTTTTTTATTATTCTCATCTTGAATTAGGCATAGGCCTATTCAGGGCTTAATTTGGATCCGTGAACTCTTTCATTTTGAAGGGTGCGTTCCGGGAACTGTCTGCCTCGATCCGGTATCTTTCAAGCCTACTAATTATAAGTTATGAAGAACTCTGTCTGCGTTGAACCAATTAATTGAACAAATAATTCTATAAAATACATTTTTAAACAGAAGATCCACATTCAGGTTTCCTAAATCACATAAGAGCTCTGCTTTTTAGCGATGCCTTTCCGCGTCTCCCCTATAAAGCTAGTTATACTTTCGCGAGTGACCATAGCGCGCGACTCCGCACACCTTGCACGAAACTCCGCAAACGGCGGAAGCGTTTGCCGCGTCACATTCTATGCAGTGTTGTCCGAAACATATGTGGTAGTATAAAGAAACACCCCTCACAAACAGGAGAAGGAACATTTACCTGACCAATTTTAATGTTGTTTTGTGTTTCAGATTTGAAAAGTGCTGGCTTTAGGCTAAAGTACTTGAAAATGCACTTAAAATGCACTTCTGCACTTAAAACACTTATAAAACACATAATATAAATAATTAAAAAGTAATTTATAGATACGAATTGGCTTGTTATTTTGACATTTGTGCGCCTAAGTGTTGCGTTTTGTGTGCGATCCGGTGACATTGTTGGCCTCAGTGACCTCGTGTCTCATGCCGCTGTTTGCGTTCCGGCATCGTTTGATTTACAAATTAAGCACTGGGCCTATTCATATCCATATACTGGACTTAGAAGAGTATGTTAATATCTTGAATTACACATATTCATATCCATATATTTATCTAGAGTTATTGTTATTGTGTGTGTATGTGTGTGTGTTAATCTGTGGAATTACTAGTTTTTTTATTTAGATTTGGGTTTTTTGACTGCTCTTTTCTGAAGTTTTGGTGTGTGTGTGTGTGTGTGTTAATCTGTGGAATTACTTGTTTTTTTATTTACATTTGGGTTTTTTGACTGCTCTTTTCTGTAGTTTTGGGGTGTGTGTGTGTGTTAATCTGTGGAATTACTTGTTTTTTTTTAGATTTGGGTTTTTTGACTGCTCTTTTCTGTAGTTTTGGTGTGTGTGTGTGTGTGTGTGTGTGTGTGTGTGTGTGGCTAAGAGAGATAGAGATGGTGTGAAGTTCTTGTGAGATTCTTGTTCTGTTTTGACAAGCTATTTTTGACGCATTGAGCATTTCCTCATTTGTTGGATTTACTGCTTATTCTCTACCTGTGCGAATAAAAAAACAACTACATTTGAACTACGATTAGGGTTCCTTGTTTAAATTATTGCCCGGCCCTTGTGTTTGACTTGGTAGATCTCGGCATGCTATCAACTTCAAAAGTAGATCTTGGTTAATAAAAGGTTGGGCACCCCTGTTGTAGAGTATTACAGTATTTAAAAGAGTACAGTCCTTTCTTTACACAGAGTATTGCGAACTGCTTGTGATTGTTTCCCTAGGGTAAATGAATAAATTCCCTTATTTAATAATCACTAATTAGACTTTTACTGCCACACAGGATTCCTGTTTAGTGCTACATGGAGTTGGAGGATCCAAATGCCCAACAATGTTCAGGGTTTTTCAGGTTCCTGCCTGGTGATTCCATGTTCATTCAGCGCATTAAATAAAGTTCCAAATCCTGATCGGATAGTGTGGTATGAATATCACTACATGTATTATCCTATAGTGTATGATGACTGGTACACTGGATCTGTGATGGGCGAGTTTAGAGGAAAAACCAACTTATTTAAAAGGTCACATAGAGGGTACTGCATAGGAGGGGACTGCATAAGAGACTGCAGTCTGCTGATTACGGATCTCAGCCTAACCCACCATGGAAGAACAGTATATGCTTGGATAGATCCAGAAAATGTTGGCAGAAGGACTTACAGGTTTTTTGATGTTACATCTAAAATATCCATCAAAAGTAAGTGTTCTATCCTCTCAGCCCTCAACGGTGTTTTCTGCTTGTCAACTATGTATTGTTAAAAGAATCATGGCTAGGCAAAGATGTTAAACATGTTTTCTGAAGCATAGTGTTTCTACGCTAAGTGGAAACTCTCCTGCACCCAATGTGTCACATTTTAATTCCATTGTGATTGACAATTGTTTATTTTGCAGCATCAGCAGAACAACCCATCATTCAGATTGTTGGAGGTCACACAGTGGGGGAGAGCATCACTGTGCAGTGTTCCACATACCACTCCTGCCCATACCAGCCTCCCACTCTGAATCTGAGCATTGTGCAAAACATTGATGGAGCACATCCCCAGATAGAGACGATTTACCTTAATGACGGCAGATGGAAAACCACATTAATACACCAAGGAGTTGTTCAGTCTGTAATCCAAACAGTTCGCTGTGAGATCACACACCCAGGGGGGCTCTCTGCATCAGCAACCAACACACATCAAGCAAAGTGTAAGTAATACACATAATGGGTCTGTCTCAATACCTAGTGAGCTCTCTACATAGACAGCATCTTACGTCATGGGATGCGCGTTCCTGAGAAGTAGGCTGTCTCAATTCTTAGATACCTTAAAAATGCTGTCTACTAAGATACCTTAATCTGACCCTGTAATAAGTCAGCATTAGACCCTTCCCCAGCCGGTAAGGCAATCCCATGATGCAACGCGGGGGAGCATGGCGCAGCTCAACTTTTTAAATCATGGCGGATGGAAGAAGGACGTCCAGCGGCGAAGTCATTTTCAAATGTAAGTTATTTAAGTTTTTATAGCGTAAGTGTTGTATTTTATGGGTTTTCTTGGCATAACAGAATACAAATTAGCGATTTATTGGGTTAGTCGGTGGCCTTTTTCCAGTGTTTTATATATCAATGGGTTAGCATTTATGCTACCGGGTTTTGAAGCGTCAGAGCACTGTTTTAGATGGGCTGATGCTAACAGCTGATGCTAACAGCCCATCTAAAAGCGTTTTTTTAATCAGTCACTGTAATATTTTATTAGTTATCTTAGTTATTCCTTTCTTGTATAATTTGTTAGCCCTGCTGGGTTAATAGGACATGTATGTGGGCTTTTTAACGTGATAGTCAGTGTTCAGATATACAAATGATTTCCACTCTTAGGGACCAGATCAGCAATCGAAGTTGATAGAAAACCTGCTTTAGAAAACTAAATAGTTAATACGTAACTAATGCATTGTCAGTTACAGTATAAGCTAATATTAAGCTAATAATTGCTTAATATTCATGCATTTAGGCATCTTTCTAAACTATTTAAAATTAGGTAGATATTGCAAAATGTTTGATTACACTCGAAGCGTTTGTGTAGAACACTGAGGTTAAAATGTTGTATTTTCCTGAATTATAAAGCATCTTAATGCTGGCAGTGCAAATGTATAACATTTAATGAAAACAAAACTGATTTATTTGTTTCTGGTTTAATAAAATCACTGGACACCAGCAATGTTGGCACAAAGTTGCTCCCGTAATTGGTGGCCACTGACAGCTGTAATGTTGTCGTCTTCCTGCATATCAGCTTCATATTCATCTGCTTCCTCCTCAGGCTGAACAACATCTCCTGCTCCCATGCAGATGTTGTGCAGAGTGACACAGGCAGGGGCTTTGATTCGCACATAGCACCAATCTATTGCACCAACTACAGAGTGGAAAGCTGCATGGTTTCCCAGCCTCACAAAGCCATCAGAGATGCTCTGCAGTTCTTCTGGTTTTGGGTGCCGGATAACTTTCGGAAGGATTCGCCGCATTTCATGGGCCACTCTGTGAATTACACGGTGCACTGTAGAACTGTAGGGTATAGAAAAAGCACGGGATACAATGCGGTATGATGTGCCACAGGCCAACCAAAAAAGAAAAACCAACACTTCGATGGCTCCCCCCCAACCATGGGTGCTCTCATGGTTGATGAGTTGTAAAAGCACTTTCAGGGATTCACGGTTCAGGCGAAAGTCGGGCTTGGTGTCTTGGGTGTTTTGGCTTGCTCATTAGGGTTCTGGACCCATAGTATTGTTAACCTTTTAAATCCTGTAAAGCGCTTTGTGACATGTGTTGTGAAAAGCGCTATACAAATAAACTTTGATTTGATTTGGGTGTCGTCTAGGAATATTCTCAGAAGTGGTACACTTGTGTTCAGAGCACAGTACCTTGTAGGTCTTTCTCCCTGCAAGAAATGGAAAAATAACTTTGTGTGTGTGTGAAGTTATTTTGCGAAACAGAAAAGTGATTTACTTCGTGTTTAAAGAATATCACTTATCTGTTTTGTAAATTAACTGTTCACACAGGTTCTAATTTTATCTATTTATTTATTTAAAATGAATTGTCTACATGTGTATATTTGTATCACTTTGCATAAAATAAAATGTATAAAATGCGTATTTGCAGATGAGTTTTATCCTTTAAAAACATACCTTTTATGCTTAAAAGACAGCATTATAATATGGGGGGGGGGGGGGGGATTAATTGTTGAAATCAAGTACAAGAGGAAAGTTTTTACCTCCGAGAAAATCTGAGCAGATCTTACCCGTTCAAAGACAGAAATCAGCGCTCGTCTTAAATTTCGGCGTCTGGCTGCAGCACGTCGGCTTTCACGTCTCCATCGCTCTTCCTCCAGCGCAAAAACAATTAAAATTACAATAAAAACTGCAACAGGTTCGTCCATAATGCCGGTATAGCGATGACCCGAGGTGTTTCCCGTAGCTGAGGTGAGTAAACAGCGGGCGCGTGCTGTGGGGGGGGGGCCAAGTCGTGACGCAGTCGCTGTCTAACTAGAGTGTCCCAATAATGTGCCTTATGAGGCTGGATGGCGGTTAGAACGTTGTCTAGTTAGACAGCTGTCTACATAGTCAGTGCCTACGTAGAGAGCTCACTAGGTTTTGAGACAGACCCAATATGTTTCTGAACTTTCAAAAGCAAAGCGCTGTGTTGTGTGTGAAAAGGTAAGATAAACCAAATAAACCGAAATTGAGCATCACTCAATACCCAGGGTGGGAGAGCAAATTACAGTGTCCTGCAGTTGTAGGTACCATGCTAAACCAGCAGGTGGCAGTACCACTGGCAACACATGGAACAAGCTTGCTTTGACGGAAGTAAGGGTGTGTCTACAGTTCAGGTGTTTAAATACCCTGAACAGCCATTCATCACTCTCTCTCTGGTTTGACCAACACGAGGTTAGACCTATTAAAGAGAGGCTCCGTAATATCTCTCTCTCTGGTTTGATTGACACCGAGGTTAGACCTATTAAAGAGAGGCTCCGCCATTTCTCTCTCACCGGTTTTTTTTTTGAGAGCACGCGAACTTTGGTACGACTAACGGCAAACAGCTGAAAGTCGTATTAGTTAAATAACGAGCCCGAGTTACGGTGTAATCTAACCAGCAACCGATCAACGTTACCGCGGCAACAGATTCACAGAACGACTTCAATCAAGCTTGTTAACGCGGCCACACGGACTGAAACAAAGGCGATCAATTCCCTGTTGTTAAACCGTGAACGAGACTCTCATTCCTGGACTTCATATCCAGAAGGACGTTTCCCAGCTCACCTGGACGACGCCGCTTTATCAACGAGGAGCCTGTGGTGGAAATTCTCTCCTAATTCAGGGAGGACGACGACACTACCCCAAATCCTCAACACGTGAGACTCTAACCGCTGGGCATAGTTTATAAAAGGGCAAAGTTATTTGAACTGTAGAGTTAACCAAGCTTCTGAATGTGCTTAACTTTATTTTCATAATCTTCATTAAGATTTGTATACAAAAAGTTCTCCACCTTGCATGCAATATCTCCATGTTTTTATTTATCTAATTAATGAACGACTTGTAGTCTTCCCCATTTTCAGACACACCACATTAATTTTTAGTTATTAAGCCAGCTCCATTACCCTTTGTTCTGACCACGTTGGAATAAACCAGCTGAGCTCATTAACATAGTCGCGCTGCCCTACTGTTTAAAGTCGGTAAAATGCAACCATTTTAGTTGCTTTGTTCTCCATAGAACTGAGACTACAACCCCCGCCTCCTCACACGCGCACAAGCGCGCGCACACATTACTCTCCTCCCCTTTTTACACACACACACACACACACACACTGATATACTGATACCTGTTGATGCTGTTTGTGTTTTAGAATAGTTGGTTTTAAATAAATGTATCATTTATTTTCACCACATTGTCTGTGTTGATGTCATTCAAAAGTGGTTGATGCCAAAACCTCCAAAGAATTCATAGTTAAATCCTTCAGATAGCAAACCATTAATTACCCTTAGTTAATAACTAAATGTTATGGTTCTGGTATAATTAGAATATGAGACTGATTCTAAATTAATGAGACTGATTAATTATTAAGGTAAAACAAATTATATCTACTTTAAAGGATTAGTAGGTGAAACCCCTACATAATTGGTGCCCCGTTTGAGGAAGATTTCTGGCTCAACCATATTTGTTTGATATCAACCATATTTTCATATCACAGGCTTTCAAGCCATTTGAATAGGACCATCTCCAAATTCGCCAGAAGAGGGCGCCAGAGCGCTTTCTAAGTCTTCCTATAGAGGAAAGCTAATTCTTGGTAACTTTAGTTTGGTGATATCTTGTTCTAATTTGTTTACCATTTGGTTACTATTCACATTCATTGAGCAGTCAACTGAAGATCAGTATATTTATTTTACTCATTTAATGTCTGATTACTTTAATAGTAATTCAGTTGCTTTAACTTGTGTGGCATCCCACTGATTTCCCCTGTACTGCAGAAGTATTAGGATAATTATTTAGCACAGTTACCAGACTTCACTGTTGCAGTCTTTTATCCAGTGTGCTAGTGTTTAGTTCCAGGTACCATAATCACCTTTTGCACAACTCTGTCCAGGTAATTACCCATTCACCTGCCCACACTTGCCAGACACAAGGTCCTGGCACATTAGCTAAACAAGTTTGCACTGAAGAAGAATTGATTTTGCCCCTTTTTCTAACTACCCTGTAGGTACGCTTAGACTAACCATGGCTTTTCTAAAACAGAATTCTTGCCCATCTTTGGTTGTTCAGCTCCTTCAGATGCTTGAACCAGGTAGAAAGGATGTTGAGAAACCTCTAAAGGACTCCTTTGAGGAGACCCCTACCGTTCCAGATGTAGTTTTTAAAATGTTCCTTCTAAGTCAGCAGCAGGCTCGCTTAGAAGTAGAGGCAGTATGTAAGGAAAATAGACTCCTCAAACAGGACACTGCTAAGCTCAGTTCTGAGGTTGAGAGCCTTCGCCACAACCTTCAACTGACCACTCATGCACTGAATGACGTGTTCACCGAAAGTGAACGTCACACGGGCTTAACAGAAACTGCCCGCCTCCAAAGGGAGAGTGAGCTTGCCCGTGCGAGAGCGCAAGACTTCCTTGCAACTAGATCTGGCACCTCTAGAACTTCTAAATTAGTTACTGTGGAAAGCCAACATAGTCAGCACTCCACAGGTGATGATGCACCTGTCGTACATCCTAAGGCCCCGGCTCCAGTCCCCATGAGTCTTAGATTAGATGCAACTAGTTCTTCCTCAGAGTATCCATATGATACTACTGACTGTTCAGCTTCTGAAGCTCAAAGTGAAGCCTCTGTGGAGAATCACCCTCCTAGAGCAGATGCCCCGTCTGCATCCTCTTGCTACGAGTCAGCAGAGCCCTCTTACTCATCCCTAGCTTCTGCCCACTTACTCTTGAGTAACAAGGAGAGTAATACTAATCCTGCTATGTATTTTGGCCCTCCTTATTCTCTGCATGATGTCCAGACCAGGGACATCCCGTCAGGTACAGCAGCTAGGAAGCCTTACTTAAAAGCTGAGCATCATTCCACTCACCCACGCACAGGCTGGGAGAGTGACGTACATGCTCCAGCTTCTTCCTCAAGGAGAAATGCAGGTATTTCTCAACTTGAGATGCGCAAAGGCTCACTGTTGCCCCCTATGGACAGAGACCAAGAAGGTAGAAAGCATGCTGGTGACCATTATCCTCTGCATGGTGTCCAGACCAGGGACATCTCATTAGGTATCACAGTTAAGAAGCCTTGTATGAATGCTGAGCATTATTCCACTGACCCACGCACAGGCTGGCACAGTGACGTACATGCTTCAGCTATTTCCTCAAGAGGAAGTGCAGAAATTTCCCAACTTGAGATGCACAAAGGCTCACTGTTGCCTCCTATAGACACAGAGCAGGACGGCAGAAGGCATGCTGATGTACACCACTGGCAGAACGTACAGACAAGGGACGTCTCGCCAGGTAGAGCATATAACAGAACTTACCTAAACGCTGAGCATCATTCCACTGACCCACACACAGGCTGGCACAGTGACGTACATGCTCTAGCTCCTACCTCAAGGAGAAATACAGATATTTCTCAACTTGAGATGCATAAAGGCTCATTACTGCCACCTAGGCACAGAGAGACAGGAGGCAGTAGGCATCCTATTGACCAAGAGTTACACCACTTGGATAGTGAAGGTCCACCTTCCTATTCTAATAGACATGTCCTTGAAGATTTCCCTCGTTTAAAGCTGCTAGATTCACTAGCCAAGGACATGGAGCCATTTGACCCAGCAAGTTCAAACTACCTTGTTGAAGACTACCTCAAAGAAATTGAGTGTAGCCTCTCGGACTTGCCTTATGCAACAGAACGAGAGAAAGTGAAGCTAATTTGGAAAACCACCTCTAGATCAGTTCACACGTTCATAGAGTCACAGCCGTTTTCCATTAGGGACAGTTACACTCAGCTTTGCAAAGCCCTCGTGAGGAGTATTCCCCTATCTTTGACGTCAGCATTCATGTCGGCCATTAAAATTAAGCACAAGCGTTCAAAGCATCCCAGAGATTACTTTAATCGCTTGAAACAAACATTTTTCCAGGGAAGAAATGGACCCGGTCTCACAGAAGACCGAACCTTCAAATCCCTATTTTTGCACAATCTCCACCCTTGTGTGAGTACCCATGTCTCACTTTTAGCACGCCAGGGTGACCTGTCGATGCGTGAGATCAGAAAGACCACGCAGACCGTTTGGGAGACTGTTGTGCAGCCCAGTATGCCTGGAGGAGACTCCAAAGAGCTCCAAGGTCCTCCATATGCTTTCCCTGTAAATTCAGACACTGTTCTTTCTGCAGGCCCCTCTCGCTACTCTCATCACAGGGACAGAGCCAAGAGGTGGAAAGAGAGACAGAACCAGTGGAAGGGCGGACAGCCATAGATAAGGATCGGTTAGTGGCCCTCCAGCCTGAGCCAGGAGGAGGTAGAACTGACTTTATACGAAGTTACATGTAAACATTCAGCCTGTAAACATGTAGCTATGTTTCCAGATCTCACAGAATATAGGTAAGCACATCTGCTACCACGGTGGTGCAAACTTGGCAAATAAGTCTGGCATAAATCGCATAACTATTCCTCAGAACCACTAGAGATGTTAGTTATTGCATGATGACGGCTCCCAAAGCCGGAGTGGCTAATCGGGAGATTCGGGAGGATTCCCGATGGGCCGGTTCATGTTAATCTCTAGTTTGGGCCGATTGGGAGGGAAAAATAATTTTGGGCCGGATTTGGTCATAAAACTCCCGGGCTGAAAAAGTGTCCCACTCCGGCCCTGACAGCTCCTGATACTCAAGTGTACACTTAGCAATAGCGGCATTAGAAATGTATTTTGTTTGTTTAAATACTTCACTATCACAGGATAGGATGAGGCATTACACCTCAGTTGAACCCCCATTTACATTTTACTAGATCTCACAAGAAGCCACACTCTAACTGGACATTAACCCAAATGTTTTAGTCCAGCAAGATCTTTCCTTTAAAACATTGTTAGGTTTGTTCCAGCCAACAGACTAACACCAACATGTGCTAACTCCACACCTTTCTCCATGCCTGATGTACTTCCTCTTTTCCATCAAAGGCATTTAATCCTGCATGTGACCTTGTTTTCCTTGTATAAAGCCAAGTGAAATCTAAGCCATGCATTAGTATCCTTTCATTGTTTTTCTTGATTTGGTTAACCTTAGTTACTGTTCAAGAACTGCGCAGTAGTGAACTTGTTGCCCAGATGTATGTCTACAGCATCTCCCAGCCATCTCATGGATCATGCTATGGGCGGGATGGAAAACTTGACTTATGGAATTGATCACCTCCCAGTGGATGCTACAGGGAACATGGACTGCATGGATAACCTTTTGTGCTCTTCAAGACTGTGACATCAGCCCCAGTCTGAAGACCAAGGGGGGAATGTAGGTACCATGCTAAACCAGCAGGTGGCAGTACCACTGGCAACACATGGAACAAGCTTGCTTTGACGGAAGTAAGGGTGTGTCTACAGTTCAGGTGTTTAAATACCCTGAACAGCCATTCATCACTCTCTCTCTGGTTTGACCGACACGAGGTTAGACCTATTAACAGTCCCACCAGGATTTCGCGGGCCTTTTTTGTGATTGTTGCGGGCTAAACTGTTTGATGTTGCGGGTGTTTTTCAAAAAAATTGCGATGGAAGTTGCGGTGTGTTTTTGCTTTTTTGTGAGTACATTACAATAGGGAGTAAATGTTGTATGGTTTCCTCTATTTAGTAGTCCATTTTAATTATCTATTTACCTATTTATTCAGGGTTGCCAACTTTTCAAGATCGCTTGAAGTGAGATTTGAACCTGGAGGGGGTGGCGAACATTAATTGTTGACGGGGGGGGGGGGGGGGAGTTAGCGAACGTAAGTTGTTACCGGGCGGCCTGTAAAATGGACACAAATTAAGTATTATATCGAGATCGATCGCCAGTGGTTGTGCCAGAGCGAACTAGTAACTCACAGATATGGATCAGAGATAAATAAACTTTATCTATGACTTTAAACTTTATCTCAGTTTAAAAAGTTTAAACTTATAAACTTTATCTCAGACCCTCGCCGCTTGCGTGCGCTGCAGTGACTTCGCGGGCTACCGTTGCATTGTGGGGAATGTAGTGTTTGTGCGTGCAAAACACCATCGGGCGGCTGTGGCCTACGGGCCGGTTCTAATAGTAATTAAATATCATCCAGGGGGCCATAGATAATCAATTCGCGGGTCGGATCTGGACAGTTTATCCCCGCTTTCATGTAGTGTACCGGGATACCAGGGCCGGAGTGGGCCACTTTTTCAGCCCGGTAGTTTCATGCCCAAATCCGGCCCAAAATAATTTTTCCCTCCCAATCGGCCCAAACTAGAGATTGACATGAGCCGGCCCTTCGGGAATCCTCCCGAATCTCCCGATTAGCCACTCCGGCTCTGCGGGATACTGCTTTTCCCGATCTTTTTGCCGTTATTTTCGTCGCTCATACTGCTTTCAGTCTGCTCCTCTTGAACGTATATACGGAAGTAGGCGGGAGTTTGTCGACGTCACATCAAGACGACATCAGTGATTGGTCAAATTTGCGGGAAAGTTGCGATGATTAGCTGAAGTTGTAACACCGCCCTGAATTCGCGAGATTTGCTTGAAGTTGCGTTGAAGTTGCAAATCGCAACATCGCGACTTTCTGGAGGGTCTGTATTAAAGAGAGGCTCCGTAATATCTCTCTCTCTGGTTTTGTTTGAGAGCACGCGAACTTTGGTACGACTAACGGCAAACAGCTGAAAGTCGTATTAGTTAATTAACGAGCCCGAGTTACGGTGTAATCTAACCAGCAACCGATCAACGTTACCGCGGCAACAGATTCACCGAACGACTTCAATCAAGCTTGTTAACGCGGCCACACGGACTGAAACAAAGGCGATCAATTCCCTGTTGTTAAACCGTGAACGAGACTCTCATTCCTGGACTTCATATCCAGAAGGACGTTTCCCAGCTCACCTGGACGACGCCGCTTTATCAACGAGGAGCCTGTGGTGGAAATTCTCTCCTAATTCAGGGAGGACGACAACACTACCCCAAATCCTCAACACGTGAGACTCTAACCGCTGGGCATAGTTTATAAAAGGGCAAAGTTATTTGAACTGTAGAGTTAACCAAGCTTTCTGTTAATACATTCTGAATGTGCTTAACTTTATTTTCATAATCTTCATTAAAATTTGTACACACAAAGTTCTCCACCTTGCATGCAGTCTCTCCATGTTTTTATTTATCTAATTAATGAACGACTTGTAGTCTTCCCCATTTTCAGACACACCACATTAATTTTTAGTTATTAAGCCAGCTCCATTACCCTTTGTTCTGACCACGTTGGAATAAACCAGCTGAGCTCATTAAACAGTAGGGCAGCGTCACTATGTTAAAGTCGGCGCCATTTTAGTTGCTTTGTTCTCCATAGGAGAACTGAGACTACAACCCCCGCCTCCTCACACGCGCACAAGTGCGCGCACACATTACTCTCCTCCCCTTTTTACACACACACACACTAGATACCCAGTCTTCACTGTTAATATACTGATACCTGTTGATGCTGTTTGTGTTTTAGAATAGTTGGTTTTAAATAAATGTATCATTTATTTTCACCACATTGTCTGTGTTGATGTCATTCAAAAGTGGTTGATGCCAAAACCTCCAAAGAATTCATAGTTAAATCCTTCAGATACCAAACCATTAATTACCCTTAGTTAATAACTAAATGTTATGGTTCTGGTATAATTAGAATATGAGACTGATTCTAAATTAATGAGACTGATTAATTATTAAGGTAAAACAAATTATATCTACTTTAAAGGATTAGTAGGTGAAACCCCTACACAGTGTATACCACACCTGTCCATCCAGTCCACCAGCTCTGTCCCTGGGAGAAGCACTACCAAATGACATAACTGTGCACACTCCAATGCAGAATGGCGTCTGGGAACTGACCAAGCATCACACATTTTACACAATGGAAGATCACGTTGTTACATGTAAAGCCACGTTCCTAGGCGGGCAGATATCAGAAGCTCAAATAAATCTCAATCCTCAGTGTAAGCATTAAACCAATACGTGAAAGATGTTATTATGAATATGATAATGAGAAGTTTGTTTGACGATCAGAATTGTTTTGTTAGGTTAGCTAAACAGTTCTCAGACCCCTTTCAATGTTTTTCTAATAACTGTACATCATCTTTATTGTTCCTCCATTAACACTCACAAACTTGATAGGCTACCCCAAAATATCCTATAACACTCCCCCAAAATGCTATATAGCATAACCAAACATCACTGTAATATCATTCTCAATACAATGACTACCAAGCATGAACTATAAGCGATATCCGAGTTATATTTGGGTTTTTGTATTCCATTAAATTAGCATTTTGTCCTTACTAATTCTGATACAAATTCTTACCATTTCAGGTATCCATAAAGACATAACCATTGTACCAGCAGAGGCAGATGTCACAGAAGGTTTTGGAAAGAACTTTACCTGCACTGTTTACCATTCTTGCAAGACACCGGCTCCAGAGATCTCCTGGAACTACAAAGACATGCCAGAGACTACAGGGACCAAAAAAAGCATCGGGCTGGTTTGGGCTACAACTTCTAATATATTATTTTTACCCTCAATGGAGGATAATGGTAAAAAACTCATCTGTACTGCAAAGTATCCTGATGATCAAAGCCTCGAGATCAAAGCCTCGGTTGTTTTACAGGTTTTAAGTGAGTGACAGCAAATTTTGTAAGAGTAGTTACTTACCCACCATGTGTGCATCCGTTCCATCATTTCACCTGTGCCCTTTGTTCATTTGCAGAATATGTGCCCAAAGATGTGGATCCATTTGAGAATGACAGTATGCTTTTCCTATTTCCATTCCTAATGCCACTCAAGTACAGTTTAAGATAGATAAATAGATAGTCATGGCCAAAAGTTTTGAGAATTATACAAATATTAATTTTTACAAAGTCTACTGCTTCAGTTTTTATAATGGAAATTTGCATATACTCCAGAATGTTATAAAGAGTGATCAGCTTAACAGCAATTAATTGCAAAGTCAATATTTGCCTAGAAAATGAACTTTATCCCCCAAAACACATTTCAGCTTCATTGCAGCCCTGCCTTAAAAGGACCAGCTAACATCGTTTCAGTGATTTCTCCATTAACACAGGTGTGGGTGTTGATGAGGACAGGGCTGGAAATCAATCTGTCATGATTAAGTAAGAATGACACCACTGGACACTTTAAAAGGAGGCTGGTGCTTGGCATCATTGTTTCTCTTCTGTTAACCATGGTTATCTCTAAAGAAACACATGCAGTCATCCATGCACTGCACAAAAATGGCCTAACAGGGAAGAGTATTGCAGCTAGAAAGATTGCACCTCAGTGAACAATCTATTGCATCATCAATAACTTCAAGGAGAGAGGTTCCATTGTTGCCAAAAAAAGCTCCAGGGCGCCCAAGACCAGCAAGTGCCAGGACTGTCTCTTAAAAGTGTTTCAGCTGCGGGATCGGGCTACCAGCAGTGCAGAGCTTGCTCAGGAATGACAGCAGGCAGGTGTGAGTGCATCTGCATGCACTGTGATGCGGAGACTCTTGGAGCAAGGCCTGGTCTCAAGGAGGGCAGCAAAGAAGCCACTTCTTTCCAGAAATAAACATCAGGGACAGACTGATATTCTACAAAAGGTACAGGGAGTGGACTGCTGAGGACTGGGGTAAAGTCATTTTCTGATTGTTTGGGACATCTGGAAAACAGCTTGTTCGGAGAAGACAAGGTGAGCGCTACCACCAGTCTTTTCTCATGCCAACTGTAAAGCATCCTGAAACCATTCATGTGTGGGGTTGCTTCTCAGCCAAGGGAAATGGCTCTCCCACAGTCTATCCTAAAAACACAGCCATGAATAAAGAATGGTACCAGAATGTCCAGAAAGCAGTTTGGTGATCAACAATGCCTTTTCCAGCATGATGGAGCACCTTGCCATAAAGCAAAGGTGATAACTAAATGGCTCAGGGAACAAAACAGAGATTTTGGGTCCATGGCCTGGAAACTCCCCAGATCTTAATCCCATTGAGAACTTGTGGTCAATCATCAAGAAACAGGTGGACAAACAAAAACAAACAAAATCCGGACAAAATGCAAGCATTGATTGTGCAAGAATGGACTGCTATCAGTCATGATTTGGTCCAGAAGTTGATTGAGAGCATGCCACGGAGAATTGCAGAGGTCCTGAAGAAGGGTCAACACTGCAAATATTGACTTGCTGCATTAACTCTAACTGTCAATAAAAGCTTTTGTTACTCATAATATGATTGTAATTATATTTCTGTATGTGATAAAAACATCTGACAAACACACATAAAAACCAGAGGGCAGCAGATCATGTGAAAATATAATATTTGTGTCATTCTCACAACTTTTGGCCATGACTGTAGATAGAAGCTGTTATAGTTTCAATTCTTATATTTTACTGTTTCTATTTCAGCTGTCCACGTATTTGAGGCGAATGTGGTTCCCAAAATCAGTGCTTTGGTGCGCTCATGTGTGGTGATACCATGTACATTCAAGACTGGTGACGAGTCTCTTACACAACTCCGTAGCTTGTGGGTCACCAGGAAGGGGGAGTTTGTTTTCCACACTGGCCAGAGCAACATCGTGGACAACTTTAAGGGTCGCACCCAGCTCCTGGGGGATCCCAACGAGCAGAACTGCACTTTGGAGATAGACAACGTGCAAGCGCACGATAACGGCCCCTTCTGCTTCCGTGCTGAGAAAGGAAACGACAAGTACAGATTTAACCACAGCTGCGTCTTTATCTCAATGAAGGGTGAGGACCATCATAGTTGACTGACTTTGCTGCTTGCAAAATTTGTCAAGTTATTTATTTTCAAATCTCATAGTGACACATAATTTGATTACATCCACTACTGTTAAGAATCAGATACAATATCTTATCGAGAAACCCATTTAATGGCTATGTTTCTCTTTGAATGCAGCATCTCCTAACAAGCCTGTGATATTGTCTCTACCTGAGGAGATGGAACCAGGCAAACGATTCACAATAAGCTGCTCCGTAACCCACACGTGCTCCTCGTACCCCCCTACAATCACATGGAACGTCCCAACCGCCAGGGATGTGGTGAGCCACACGGACGTTGGTGCGGGCCAATGGGAGACAACCTCTACGATTACTTTCATCCCAACAGGTTATGAAAAGGAAGAAAACCTCATTTGCAGTGCCCTGTTTTGGGGAGGAAAAAAACAACAAAGTGAAACCTACCTGAGTGTGAAGAGTGAGTATGGAGCTAATGTGAAAAGCTTCAGACTTATTGAGAAGTTGTTTGAAACAATGCTGTGCAGTGAAAGTATTGCACATTATTTTTAAGGATATGAGGGGCTTGGAATGGAGACCATAGGACCTTACGTTATTGCACCTATGTTGCTTCTGTGTGTCATTGCTGGGATTATATTCATTATTTATAAGAAAAGGAGAGGAAAGTAAGTTATTTTTTATTTCTTGTGGAATATTAATCTTTTTTGCATAGTCAGACTTTTGACTTATAATTCTTTTTGCTGACTACTGATTTAAAGCAAGGTGGCTTCCAGAAATACACCTGAAAAAAGGCAAGCAATTATTAAAACATTTTTGTAAATTGCTAGTGGAGGTTAGATTCACAATCAGGTTAATGTATCCTCCATTTCTTAACAGGGCATCATCATGGAACCAATTTTCCAGGTCAGATAACATCCTTTAAAATGCAAATGTACTTTTATAAACATACTACAATAACTTCAAATATGTTAAATATGTTCAAATATGTTCATTCATTTAGTCAAAAAAAAGTGTTTGTGGTGTAATAGTATGTGTATATGTCCTTATGTTTCGGTAAATGAAGTCATAGCGAGCATATGCAGTAGCCAAGGTGTTTTATTAACATATTAACATATGTGGCTTCCAGAACACGTACCAAGGGATCCTAACTAATTTTAAACCACTACAAAACCAACTAAGCCACCCTCATTTTGTCCCACAGGTAGTGAGGGACCCCTGTTATAATCTGTCTCAATGTAACGCAGCAAGTACGTGAACATACATATCACGTGAAAACACAGAGAGAGAGAGAGATGTGGAACCAAGTGCCAGCTAGAGCTGACAGAATTGATATCGATGATATAAGTCAGCGCATGAGTAAAGCAAGCATACACACAGTGGTAGAAACACCAAACACAAAATGACATAGAAAACTCAATGCGTAAAACAAAACTTGACCATAAAAACACAGGAGAAAAGAGAACACAAAACGCGGGAAATTCAACAAGTGCAAAGCAAAACCGTAAAGAGACGGGAGGAAAACAATAAAGGCAACTCAAAAGACGCGGAAACTCAACTCGTGAAAACGAAATTAAGGAAGCCAGGGGAAGTAACGCAGCAAGCAAATGCCGAAACAAACAAAAACCCTTCCTAAAACAAAAGTATAATGGATAGGAAATTTTACAGGTGGAGGAAAACTTGAGATGAGCCAGGGAACAGCGCAGGAGATAGAGACTTGAATAATTAATAGTGTAACGAGAGAAATAAGAGCGGGGAAGGTAGAGAGACACCTTGTAACGTAGTGCAACAATAGAGAAAGCAGAGAAGGGCTGAAAGCATACTGGCATGACCAAAAAGATTCAGCAGTGATCCATCACAACAAACTTCCTTAGGTAACCAGGACAACAGGTGTGACAGTGATCAGTGCTGATTGCATCTGCTTCGCCTAATGCTGACTCGTGAGCCCCCTTTTGAGGTAGCTGAAGGAACTGCATCCGAGCTAGCCCTGACAACCCAGTCAAGCATTCATCCATTTAGGATGCTAAAACAAGCATCAGAGCTGTTCACATCACTAATTTGCGAACGTGGCGAACGTAAAATGGACACAAATTAAGTATTATATCGCGATCTATCGATAAAATGGACACAAATTAAGTATTATATCGTGATCTATCGATTGCTGGTGGTTGGCGCCAGAGCGAACTAGTAACTCATTTAATCATAGATGTGGATCAGAGGTAAATAAACTAGATTTTTTTTTTGGCGTGACATATCGGAAGTGTGGCGTGAGAGCGTGTGAAGACAGTCAAATGCGTGTGTCTCACGCTTAATGCGTGAGAGTTGGCAACCCTGTGAATCAGTCAGACTAGGGCTACAGAGTGTGTGTGCAGAAATACATGAACATGCTAACACATGGTCTACAGCATTTTATATTTGGCAGACACTCTTATGCAAAGAGCAAACTACATGCCAAAGCCAACAGGACCAAAATATTATAGAAGAAACTTGTGCGTGTACAAGTTTTAAAACAGTTTTGAAGCTAACTGTTACATATAAATTATGTTTTTATCCACCCTTCTGTCACGGTGACAGCTCCGGACCCTTCCCTGTGGGCGTGCCGTTACGTTGTCTGCGTGTCGTTGTGTCCATATGTACTTCCGTGGGTGTGGGTTGTCTGTGAGCGTGTTCGTAGTCTCACCTGTGCCTTGTCTCGAGATTACGAGGGTCTGTGTTAATCACCTATTTAATGTGCGTTCGCGCAGTGTCTTGTGCTCGTCTTTGTCTAAAGTTTGTGCTTGAGTGAGCTACATGTGTTCGTGTGCTTGCGCTATTGCGCCGGACTTCACTTTGTCTACACCAAATAAACCACCGTGTCAGCACCAAAGCCGTCTTCGTGCTTGTCTCTACCCAGCATCACACCTTCATGGAAATATGACCTATCCAAGATACATTTTTTTACATAATAGTCTAAAGACTGCATGTGTGTGTACGGTAAAGAAAATTTTGTTTCCATTCCATTCTCTCTAAAAAAGGAGATTTGATGGGGGTGCAAGATGGTTGAACTCCATCAGGATATCTACGTAAGTACTTGTATTTTTCTATTTTTAATGATTTTATTTATTGTACATTAGAAACATAACAGTTACCTAAAAAAAATTATTCTGACATTTTTATTATGATTCACAGTAAACCCCAAAGGCCACCGAAACCTGAAAGAAGGTAAAACGTATTATAATACCATAAATACCATAAAGTAACTGTAATAGAGCAAAAACAAAGCACATCAAATACCTCCAGCAGAATAACCTGGATGTTTTATATCCATTAGGAGCAGACAAAGTTTCTGGAGCAGATTTTCAAGGTGCTTTTCTTAAGATATTTATGATATTGAAGATATTTTTCTTTTATTATTGCACAGTGAAATATTGTAAGGAAACTCCATTTAAATGATCTTTATTACTTTTTTATTACTTTTTAATCACAGGAAAGATCCTCTCATCAGTTCAAATGTGAGAATGGAGAACTTGTGAGTTATGCTTATTAAAGTCATAATTATATAAGTTATCCATAAAGGGACAGTTTTTCTGACCCAGTTCTGATCTGTGTAAGACTTGTTTGATTTTACTAGTTTAATCAAGTAGTGTCAGTCTTTAAACAACTGTTGACTTGTAATTAACTTAGCATTTCTGGTTAATAATATGAACTGGTAAGATGTTGTCATTCCACCAGTATTTGCTGTTGTTTCAAACACAAACACATTCACACACATACTTTATTTCCTTACACCCAGTGTAATATGCTCAGAAGGTCATATCTCTATGCTCAGTCAACATGGGACTTTTGTCCTCAGGTTAACCAACACAAGTGTGGGAACTGCAGCCTCAGGATTCTCCAAACCCCGCCTACCATCACCAAAAAGGTGACTAGGCTTCTCATGATTAGACTTTTCCCATTTCTGAAGCCTACAATTATTAGTGGTTTAGTAAATATCTCCCTCTACCTCTCTCTCTCTCTCTGTGATCCTCTTCTATTTTAAACTATGCATCAAAGTTCACCAAAATCATACTACAAGGGTGGATGTTCAGCAGTAAGTATGTTTGTTTCACAAACTCATTTCCACTTACCAATGATCATATTAACACTACCAAAAAAAACACAGAACTTGATTTAGCTCAGGATATTTTACTGTAGTTTCACTGTCCTGTCCTCAAATGTCCCCACAGCATTATGATAATGATGACGACTACACAAACACAGCTGATCTCGTGCTTTATGGAAATGTCAGTCAGATAAAGGACTTGGAAACCCTATGAAGGACAGACTGTATTTCAGTGCCGTCATTATTTTCAAGTTTGTTGGTACCAGCACCAGTAATGTTAAAGAGCACTTACCCAGTCAAATGGACATCATTGTGTTCACTGTTTTGTTAACCCGAGACTATTAACTCTCATAGTTGAGTGCTTCTCAAGCTGTATGAGATCTCTTTGTATGTCTAATTTACATTGTTTGGATAGCTTACTTTTTTACATTATGGTAATATTAACCCTGTTTACAAGTCTGCATTTTTTTACTACGTTCATAGATTACACACCAAATTGTATGAACTGTCTTAGGAACTGTTATGAATGTTGTTTTTGACTCATTTGAATAGAAATGTCTTAGTAGTAACTAGTAGTAACATCTTTTTAGAAAACAAATGAAATTGTAATCAATTTAACAATGTTAATATTAATGTTCTGCTTAAAACGGCATTTTATTACATGCTAACACATTTACTGGATATAAATTACTGAAATCTTCCATCTCGGAGTCAAATGTACCTTTTTAGAAACATACACACACAAACATACCTTTTTATTTTATTTTATGACGTAGGTGGGTGTAACGTGAGGACTGAGGCAGGATGCAGCAACGAACGTTCATGAAAAAACGTGTTATTTTGTAAAATATAAATTTAATTAAGGCAAGAAAATGTGACTCCAATTCTGAAATCAACCACTAGAGGTGTGTACGGAATTAATAGTGCAGATCTGAAAGTGAAAGTGAACTGTGTTTGTGCAGAGGGACCGTTCTCTTCACTAGTCCCACTCTTCTACTGTGGAAGGAAACCAGAGTACCCAGAGAAAACCCACACAGGCACAGGGAGAACATGCAAACTCCACACAGTGCAATCAATCCACCACACCTCCACCCCTCCAAATTTATATTATACTGAGGTAAGGGGCACTAGGACCTGGGAGAGTAATTGCTGATATAGAACAGCATAAATACAACCACAACTTGAGTTTGTAAAATTTTTGGCCAATCATGGCTCTCTGCTTCAGAAATTTTGCTGAAGATTGTAACTTGAACAAAAAAAGCAAAGAAGGTACATAATTTCTAGGTATTTTAGGGACGGTGAGGAATGAGGCAGTGAGTAAGCCATTGCTCTTGCTTTTCTTTTATTAAGAAACCTTGCTTACATCAAACAGGTGTAAGAGGAAGCACACAACACACAGTCAGGGTGGCATTAACTAACCATGTGCTGCCCTCTGAGGCCTCACAGACACCCCCAGAGGTCACATATTTGCAGGCGCTACAGTTACAATTGATGACTGCGGAACAAATGCTAATGCTGTTAGGTTGTGTCACCTGTAGACTTAGATCATAACCATCACGGTTCAGAAAGAGCAGCATAAATTTGTTCAGCTGTAACGTTTCGGGGGGATAGGCGTGACGCAAGTGCAAGATTTAAACTACTTTATTAAAGAATATAAGAAACAGACTAGACAGATAAAACTACTAGGCACACGAGAATCCACATAACAGAAACAATCAAACAACCAGGTGGCAAAACAGATATACTCTGAACAGGGGAGTGAAACAAGATTCAGGTGTGGGCACTAAAGACGGGGGCGGAACAGACACAAAGGAAAGCACAGAACTACAAGATAAACTGGGAACAAAATGGAAAAGAGGAGCAGATAAACAATATAATGAACAAAATGTCAGTAATCAAATTGAGGGTCATAAATTCCCTTACAATAACATTAATTTAAAAGCACATTTAGGGGAGATGTTAAAGCAGTGGTTCCCAAAGTGGGGGGCGCGCCCCCTAGGTGGGGCGCGGAGCTATTGCAGGGGGGGGGCGCGGAGCTTGAAAGTAAAACGTGCACATGTGTTAATATTAGGGATGCACCGATTCCGATATTAATATCTGAAAAAATTCTAGATCGGGTATCGGGGACAATGTGACCGATCCATAAAAACAGATCTATTCAGTCTAATTCTATGCTTGTATTGCTTGCTTTTCGGAGTTAGTTCAACCTTAATACTCGCGCTGGTGGTAATACTCCACTTAGTCCGTTTATTTGCTGGTTGACCAAAATAAACCTGGGCTCCAGCAATACTTCACTGTTCATACATGAACTGGTGAGTTGTCCAAAGCTCATTTAATGCGTTACTTACAGAAATAAATTAAAGAGCAGTGGTCTGAGTCTGTCTACGGCAGAAAGCTAAAAAAAACAATATTCCATACGCGCGCTCTACTCGCTCCCTTAAAGAGACAGTAGCCTACACATATTTCTGGCCATTACATGCTTTGTGCTCTGCGTGATGTCTGCGCTTGCAAACTAGCCGCATATGTATTGCTGTTTCTCTTATTTCATCTCCTTATTTATTTTAAATTATATGTAGAATTATTGAACCATTTAAAAGGTTTCTTGCTGTTTATTTTTTTCATGTTTGACCAAAGTTGTGAACCTATTGTTTTTGTAAGTTTTAAACACATTCCTAGTCAATATGGGGGGGGTGTAGGGGGGGCCGCAAAAATATTCTCATCTACTAAAGGGGGGCACGGCAGAAAAAGTTTGGGAACCACTGTGTTAAAGAATGGCTTCTTGTTTTTAATTTTTGATATGGTGTAGGTCTCATTTCTTCTTGGTGTTCTGGTACTCACATCACCCAACCTAACAGGTGTGTACTGTGAACAGGATTTACAGTACGTAACAATTTTACATATATTTCTTGTTCCCAGGTGTTAAGTATGTTTTCCTAATTTCCTAAAATGATCCTAAAATGAATAGAACAATTTTATTTTCCCCATACACAAGGTTGGAGAGCAGATCACTTTGTCCTGCAGTGTCCTGCACACCTGTCCTCCTACTCCTCCAACGCTAAAATTTGTGTTAGTATATTTCATCACGCCACATCGATCTTGTAATGTCCGTATTTGTCTTACGCGACATAAGGAGACGACAACCGTAGTAGTTTTAACACTGCCCGTTTATTACTCAAGTCTGTCTATCCATACAGCGTATTCCCAGAACCCCCTGCAGCTCTCCCATCTCTTAAAGTAACAGTATTCCATTCTACTGTATGCCATACATTACAGATCTCATAGGCGTGTTTACTGTCTAAAGTTTGGTTGTGTCCCCTTGTTCCCCTCCTGAGGAGATCGCTTCCAGTAATCTGAATAAAACATTAATATCTTCACAATTGTGTCCGGCCATGACTTTGCCTGTGCCTAGTACGTCACACATATCCATTGTGAAGTTAGAAGGTCTCTTTGTCTGCTTTCATTTGGTCTGAGAAGATGGCGAGGATTCTGAATCTCTGCATCATCTTTCACAGTACAGTGTGATTTCTTTCTTTCTGTTTTATGCAGTGTAAAAGAATGCTCGTGGGATTTATCTATGCAGCACACACAGAAAGCTATGTAACTATAAGAGTTCTATTTAGTTTTCCTAAACTGATCTGCTTTAAGAGGATCTGTAATATGCAGCCCCGTCGACAGGGGGGGACAACCGGGTCTGTTGTCCCGGGCCCCAGGGCCAGGGGGGCCCATCAAAGAGCCCAGCTATTTATTTTTTATTTAAAGTCTATAATTTTAAATAATCTTGAAATCTTTCATTAATATAAAATTTTGTACTCAAAATAAGCTCAATGGCTAAAATATATGTTTTTTTTTACCTATCTGCATATTTTCCATTAAGTGCATATACCCCCGCCTCCCACTGAAAAATGGTTTGATCCAGCATCGACCGTAACCAGCTGGTACCCGCCCAACAGCGGGAAATACAGTGGAGGATAGTTAAAGTAAACAGAAATCTGGAGGCAGAAAAGAAAGAAAAAACATTTACCTGACGAATTTTAATGCATTGTGTTCCAGGTTTGAAAAGTGCTGGAATTTAGGCTAAAGTACTACTTCGTTTCACAACAAATGTAATTCCAGGACGAAACATGAGAGAATGTGAAGACGTTAATATTGGGCGTTTTGAAAAATAAACAACCATTAAATAATGTAAATAAAAAGCGAATTATTTCGAGTATATGTATAAATATTTAACTTAATTAAGTTTAGCGTTCAGGGAAATATTGAAATGGACCTTTAAAGTGACGTACAAGTGCTTTAATTCCACCTTGTAAAGGTGTATGAACCCTGCAAACGTGACTTTGTTCATTGCGCTGAGGCGCGGCGCGCGCGAAGTTACAAAATTCGAGAGGTGCACGACCTCGCGAATCGACAGCGCGCGAGACCCTCGCGCACGTTCGGTGCCATTGCGATTACGTAATTTTCGCAGCGCGGACCCTCGCGCCGCTCGCGACACGTCAAGTATAAACCAGTCAGCTGTCAGACACAGCTTTGATCTGTGGCTATATTATATACTATATGACCTAACACAAGGATTGTCTGCTACAGAGAAAATTCAAATGACGTAAGCGGGGGGGGCACATGAAACTTTATTGTCCCGGGCCTCAGCAAGACTGTCAACGGGCCTGGTAATATGGACTCAAACTTCAGAGTGCTTACTTTAATTGGCAATGAACAAAGCATTATATTCCATCCCCCCAACCCCTCCAAAAACACTTTTAAAGTCAGTTAACCTGGATAGCCTGGATGTAGAGTATTACTGTATTTACAAGAGTACAGTCCTTTCTTTACATAGAGTATTACAGTGCTTACAAACTACTTGCATTTTTCACCTGTACATGAATTAATTCCTTATTTCACTAATTTGACTTTTATGGTCACACAGGATTCTTGTTTAGTGCTACATGGAGTTGGATGATCCAAATGCCCAGTTGTGTTCAAGGTTTTTCAGGTTCCTGCCTGGTGATTCCATGTTTATTCAACACATCAAATAATGTTACAAATCCTGATCGGATAGTGTGGTATGAATATCACCACATGTATTATCCTATAGTGTATGATGATTGTTACACCAGATATGTGATGGACGAGTTCAGAGGAAAAACCAACTTATTTAAAAGGTCACATAGAGGGTACCCCATAGGAGGGGACTGCATAAGAGACTGCAGTCTGCTGATTACGGGTCTCAGCCGAACCCACAATGGAAGAACAGTATATGCTTGGATAGATCCAGAAAATATTGGGGGAGGGTTCTACGATGTTACGTCTAAAATATCCATCAAAAGTAAGTGATCTTTCCTCTCAGCCCTTTTACGATGAGTGATTAATGGCTAGGGAAAGGTGTTAAACAATTTTGAAGCATATTTTTTCTAGGCTAAGTGGAAACTCTCCTGCACCCAATGTGTCACATTTTAATTCCATTGTGATGGACAATTGTCCATTTTGCAGGACAACCCATCATTCAGATTGTTGGAGGTCACACAGTGGGGGAGAGCGTCACTGTGCAGTGCTCCACATACCACTCCTGCCCATACCAGCCTCCCACCCTAAACCTGAGCACTGCGCAAAACATTGAGAAAGTAAATGACTATATAGAGATGACTTACCTTAATGAAGGCAGATGGAACACCACACTAGTACGCAAAGGAGTTGTTCAGTCTGAAAACCAGACAGTTCGCTGCGATGTCAGACACCCAGGGGGGCTCTCTGCATCAGCAACCAATACACATCAAGCAAAGTGTGACACATTACATTTGTGAACTGTCAAAAACAAAGCGTTGTGTTGTGTGTGAAAAGGTGGTGACCATTACTATACCGTTTTTGATATGTGTGTTTTCTGTCTCCTGTGACATTTGCTTTTAGAGTGACATAGATGTATATCTGTATCGTATTATAAGTGAGTGTTGCTGTCACTATCACAGGTGCCATTTATCAACCTCAAATTACTCCTACTGCAAACCCAGAGTTTCTGGAGGGTGTGGAGAAAGAGATCCTGTGCACTGTATTGTACATGTGCTCTGAAAACCGGCCTTACATCACATGGAATGGTGGAGGGAACCCTGGCATCACAACTTTTGCTAAAGGTGTAAAAGATGAGGCCAGATCCATATTAAAGTTTACAGCTAAGGCTAGTGACCAAGGTAAAGTCATTACCTGCACAGCAGAGTTTAAAGGAGATGTTCAACCTGCCAGCATTACTTTACAAGTAAAACGTGAGTAACACATTTTTATGGCCTTTTTTAAACTGAGTTTCATAACTGTTGTTTAACATGGTTTGTATGTCTTGGACTAGAGACCTTATGAATATGTATGTGCATGAAGTGTTAAAGTGTTTGTGTTAGGAAGACTTCTTGTTATTTCTTGTTCTTGTTATTCTTGCCCAAGTCATGTATAGTAAATCGTCATTAATCATTTGTGGAAAGTTGGAAATAGAATGTAATTGTTTTGAAACCCTTGAAATCCTTTTTTTAGGATACGGAATGGAGACCATAGGACAATACGTCATTGCACCTCTGTTGCTGCTTTGTGCAGAATTCTTCTTTGCTGGAATTATATAAGATAATGAGAAGAAAGTAAGTAATTTTTTATTCTTTGTGGAACATTTGTAACAAATCACAGGGCGGGTGTGATGCAAACGCTAGGATTCAAATGAAATGAAACAAAACACCTGATTTCAGCTTGTTTCAAGTCAGCCGAGTGGTGGACAAGGACGGTGTGTCAGTGCTGCAGAGCATGTGTGCAGAAACACGTCAACATGCTAACACGTGGTCAACGGCATCATGCAGATTTGTCAATCGTTTACATTTGGCAGACACTCTTACAGTTTCCAACATGTTACACAAAGGAGTCTTACCAAAGGAAACTTATTACTACAGCATAGTGCATTTCTCAGTCAGCATCAACATGCCAAAGCTGACAGGGCTAAAAACATTGTACAGTGGAACCTCAGTTAGCAAACGCCTCAGATAGCGAACAATTCGGATAATGACCAAACGTTTCGCTAAAAATTTGCGTTAAAAAAGTGTAGTGAAAAGGAAGCTGTCAACAATTTAATTGAAATGATTTCCAAGTTTGAATGATGCATGCGTGTGTTGGATATCGTCGCAAGATATTTGTTTACTAAATGTTTTCTTATCTTTAAATGCTTTCTTTAATGTTTTTATGTTTATTTAATTCCATTTGTACTACATTATAACTGTTCTCATTAAAAAAAAAAAAACATACCCATATAGCCTGTAACTTTCATATATTAGCGAGTCAACAGGGGCTGGGAACCAATTATTTCTATTTCCTTTATTTCTTATGGGGAAAATTGTTTCGGACAACAAACATTTTTGGAACAGATTGTGGTCATTAAACGAGGTTCTCCTGTAGAAACAATTTGCATGTACATTTCTTTAGCATGGACCTAAGTTTTAAATCAGTTTTTTTAGCTGATTATGATATTTTTAGTTTTTTTTTTATCAGCCTTGCAAGACATTCTGTTACATAATACTCTACAAGCTACATATACAGTAACGTATGTATACAGTAACGTTAATCACATTTCCATTCTAAATGACACTCTCTACAACAGGAAGTTTGATGGTGGTGCAAGATGGTTGAACTCCATCAGGATATCAACGTAAGTACTTGTATTATTTTATTTTGAATTATTTTATTTATTGTACATTTGAAACCTAACAGTTACCTAAAAAAGATGATTCAGACATGGTTATTATGATCCACAGTAAACTCCAAAGGCCACCAAAATGAGCTGTTTGAAATAGAGACCGCCATGTCTCATTTAGACTGCCAGTGGTGCTCGCTCCAACAGTGCAAGGATGAAATCATCATGTTGTGTTATTTGGTATGACAGGGTCGACAAATTAAATCAATCTCTGTGGTTTTGGTCTGCATTGTAAGTCCCCTCCTTTTGGTGAGCATGTGTTGGATAGCCAGAATAGTTAGTTATTGCAAACATGACAAAATAAAGGTAACCAAGGCATTTTTCTTTGTTTTCATGTATTTGTCCAATTAAATAAGAAATGAGTTATGAGTTAATATGGATAATATAAAGTGGTAAGATGTCGTCATTCCACCAATGTTTGCTGTTGTTTCAAATACACATTTCTTTATGTGCGTAGGTCCTCAGGTTAAGCAACACAAGGGGCCTGCAGCCTTAGAATTCTCCAAACCCTGCCTACCATCACCAAAGAGGTGACGAGACCTCTCTTGATTAGGCTTTTCTCATTTATGAAGCCTATTAGTGCTAAAGAGTAAGACGTAAGACAGTAAGACTTTAGGTAATGTTGGAGCTGCAATGGTTTAGTAAACTATCATGCTGTGTGTATGTGATCCCACTCTATTTTAAATGCATGAAATTTCAGTAACATTTATTTACACAAATTTAAACAAATTTTCCACTTATCCATTACTATAAAAACACAAAAAAATTTCAAAACTTCATTGAACTTATGTATTACCTCTTTCACTTGTCTGTACCATCACCTTTAATTTTCTCTTGGTACTGATTTAGCTCCGTTATTTGTTTAGATAATATCAGATTGTTCTGATTGTATCATAGATTCAATATCTTGTCCACCAAATGTCTCCAGGGCCTCATGACAATGATTATACATTTATGAAGATGTCAGATTAAGGACTTGGAAACCCTATGAAGGGCAAACTGTATTTCATTATTTTCAAGTATGTTGGTACCAGCACTAGTAATTGTGTTCACTGTCTTGTTAACCAGAGAGTAATTAACTCACAGTTGAGTTCATTTTAGTGCTTCACAAGCTGTACGAGATCTCTTTGTATGTCTAACTTACATTGTTTGGATAGCTTACTTTTAAAAATTATGGTAGTATTAACCTGTTTACAAGCTATTGTCTGCATTTTTTTACTTCTTTCATAGACACCAAATTGTATGAACTGTTAGGAACTATTAACTTTTTGACTCATTTGAATAGAAACGTCTTAGTAACTAGCTGTAAAATTTTAAGAAAATGGAATTTTAATCATTTACTTATCTGCTTAAAACTGCATTTAATTACATTAAAGGATAATAAATCCAATAAAATTACTGGATACAAACTACTGAAATCTTGGAGTCAGATGCATGTCAGGATATAGAGGCCATATTCCATGTTTGTCCTGTCGTGGTGACGTTGGGTTCATCCCTCGGGTGGGCGTGGCCAGGGGGCTATTCCACGAAGCAAGCTTATGAAAGCGGTGCTTATTAGAGTGAGCCTCGTTTGAGTTAGCCAAACATTTAACTTCCGTCTAGTTCCGTTCCACTAAAGAAATCCAGACGCAACCTGTTCCCGCTAATTCAAGCCAGGCTTTTGTAATCGGCGATCATGCGCGTGCACACAGTATTTAAACAGCCTCATTAATCGATACTCGAAAAGGCAAGAAAATGTCGAAAGAGCTGAAGGACTGAGCAGCTTTTTTGCTTCTTCTGCTGAACATGAGCTACTTATACGTATATGAGGAATATAAAGACATTATTACAAAGAAAGGCAACACGTCCTGTATTCATAAAGTCAGAGAAGCTGTCTGGCAGAATATTGCAGACAGAATAAATGCGTGAGCATATCATTTAATCCATTCATTGGCATTTTAAAAGTGTTATAGTAAATTAATAATGTTAATTAATCATTTCCTGATTTAGACGTAACATGAGCGGGGTGAAGAGAACATGGCAGCAGGTCAAGGTGAAATATAAAGATATACTCCAGAATGGTTGATTAGTCTACAGTTGATTAGTCTAATGTGCAGGAAAAGGTAAAACACCATATTAAATAACTGTATAAAATATTTTAGCAACCAGAAAGAAAACCGCTACTGCTGCTACTGGTGGTGGGGCTCCTATAACAGCCCTCACTCCCAGGGGCGCAGATGGCACTGGGGACGGGGGGGACATGTCCCCTTCAGATTTATATTGACCCCATCCGAAATCTAGCATCTACAATATAAATATATATATATATTGTACAGTTTGGTCCCCCTCACTTCAGAATTTCTATCTGCGCCCATGCTCACTCCTGCAGAAGACCTTGCTTTAGAGCAAAACAGCAGACGCCCCATCATTGTGGAATTTGATGAATATATTAAGGAAGCGCTTAAGCGCAAGGCAAACCTTTTGAATTTCGCAGCAGACCGTCGCCTTACTAAGATGTTCTGCATCCCCAACGCTGTACAGAAATGCGCAACTGGCAAAGAAGCGCAAAGCTTATTAATACTCAGGTACAAAGAATTTTTTTTTTGTGATATTGTCATGTCCAGCCCCTCCCTCCTCCCTGGTCCCGCCTAGCTCCCTGCTCCCATTCGTTCCTCCGTCTGTCTGTCACGTCCCCATCATTAGTAGCCATTGGTGTTTTGTTACCTCGTTGTCTGGTTAATTGTTTTGTTTATGCTGTAGTTCACTTCTTTCTTGTTGCTCCTGTAGTCATTGCTTCTCCTGTGTAATGTTCTCCCCGTATATGTATGTAGTTGTTAGTTGTTATGTCCTCATGCGTTAACATTCCCAGTTATATAGCTTACCTGTTTAGTGGTGTCTTCTCCTTTGTTTAGTGTAGCTACCCTTTTGCCTTCTGTGTTTTGTCCTTTGGTTTACCACTGTCTTTCTATCAAATCTTTCTTATCTGCACTTGCGTCACTCCTGCTAATCTCCCGCCCCGTGAATCGTTACAGATATAGAGTGTATGCTAATGTATGTTTGTTGACCATAACTGCGATTATACACTGTATTCCATTTTACACTGACCTGAATTTGTTAAGATTAAATCAATAGGCTACATTAAAATGTGCAAAAACCTCACTGATTAACAATGAGTATGTACTCTGAAGATCGAAATATAAATTGCATTTGGAAATATAATTATTAAATTTTGATAATAATAACCTGCAATCATTCCAAACTAATAATTACAGTACTCCATTAAATGTATGAAGATATGATATGATATGCTACATCCACAGCAATTTAATGGATAGGATTGCAGCGGTACCTTGTTCCTCAATTCAGTTTCCCGGATGGCGAGACTGACATCACGCTGCTCAGCCATTAGGAGTGGTCCCGCTAAGCTAAGCCTCAACTCTAGCCTGGTACGGAGCAGGTTAGTTCAAACGTATATGTTGCTGTAGTAACTGAGCGAGGCTCAAGTCTAGCCTCTTTCGTGGAACCGAATTTGAGCAAAATGAGGCTTGCCTTGCTGATAAATAAACTTGCCTTGCTGATCTTTGTCTTTCATGTTGTTTGCATTACATTTCTGTGGTTCATCTCTACACATTGTAAGGTTTAAATGGTTTGTTCTATGTTTGATATGTTGAAGTCTTTTCATGTAGGATGTGCCTGTATGTTGGACTCTCTCACGAACTCAGGCCTGTTCCGACCCTTATTTAGGACTAGCCTTTAATAAACTAGTGTCCACCACCCTCTCACTCCCTGATGCCCGTAGTATCACACAGGACATAAAAGGAGTCTCACTGTTTTTAAACACACATTATATATATATAAACTCTAAACAAATGTTTATTCATGTTTTCTTTCTTGTCTTAGTTTGCTGTTCCACACTATTCACCGTATTTCACCGCGCCCACTTTCAAGTGTGTGTTTCTTCCGCCTTTGTGTTAGAACCTCCGGTCAGCTATTTTTGCATTACTGTACACTACTACATTTTAATGATTTTTTTCATAAAATAGGCATTCTTGTCTATTTACTTCTTTACTTAATTACTTTAAATGACAAAATGAATGCAAGGAAAAGATGTGGCCACTGATTATAAAATAGTTACTTATCTGATAGCCTCACAAGCACCCGACGCGTTTGCTTCATCGGAGCTTCATAACCGAGCCATTTCTCGGGCTAAGGATGATCTGGTGTTGGTGTTGGTAAGAGCAGACGTATGGACGTTTGGGTGGATGTTTTAAATTTAGCGCCTTCAGCCTTAGACGCAGGTCCTCTTCTTTGGAAGGCGGTGGATATAAGTTATAAGGTGCCCCACAACACTCAGATCCTTTCGAGCTGTGTTCGTAACACTGTTGGTCAAGCACTGCTACATCTTCGTGCTGCGCGGTTTGTTTACAAGCCCAGCGAGCCGCTAATACTTTTAAAACCGGCGTAGTGGAAAACGGGAGACTAGCGGTATGAAGTATCAGTGATATTGTGATTGTGATTTGAGTCTCGTTGGTGAGACGCGGTTTTTCTGTCACACGGTTGGAATAAACCACATACAAGGTGCAGCAAAGGCACCACACACGACTGAGGGAGGTTTAAAAACTACTGACACTGTCTGTTATTTTCTTCCTAAAAGTGAGCGCAGGTCAGTGGCGTTGTAACGAGTGTTGATAACGGAGTTTATCCACTTTTTACCTAGAAAACAACAGTTGCGTACATAACAGAGCTCGTAGTGTGCTCCAAACGTGACAAAGTCCTGAAGCATATCACGACTTATGTTTATATCGAAGTTTGTGCTTGTTTTTTTACTTAATTTGTGTCCATTTTACATCCCCCCCGCTAATAATTTACACTCGCCACCCCTCTTGGTCTCTTGTGGCTCTTGGTCTCTGACGGGTTGGCCACCTCTGCTCTAACTGAACATATTATGCTAGTCATTTTGTGTTTGTTGTCGTTTTGCTTGTAATCGGTATCAGCGTATCCGTAGCACCGGAAGTTCTAACACAAAGTCAACCAAGATGGCCCTGCGCAGCGTTGTCATGGAAAATAGCGTGAATAGATGAACGGAAATCAGATCAGTGTTCTGCTGACTTTGCCTACAGGGTACAGATTAAAATATTATTTTTAATAAAGTGAATAAAATACATTTTCATTTGTGGAACAGTGTGTCACCATCTCTGTGATATGTAAGTATGATTATAGATCTAAAGTAGATTTGGTACAATGAACATTTAAGTGATGCCTTCAACGATGATTCATTTATTTTTTATTCTTAGGAATAAACAATCCATTTCATTTGTACTCAATAATTTTCATAATGCTGAGTATGTGTAAATGTATTTCTTTAATTTCAATAGTAATAACTGTCATTGCACTTGTGTTGTTCAACTGACCCCCAGCCAGAGCTGCAATACAAAAAAATCTTTTGAGGAGGGACAATCTGCTAACTTCAGACGTTACATTAGACACACCTGTCCATCCCACCCCCCGATACTCACATGGAGCTATCTAAATGGATCTGCTGAAGTCAGTTACAGGGTCCAGCAGGGAGGCACATGGGAGATGGAGTCTCTCCTGAGTTTCAGTGCAACAGAGCATGACAATCACACAGACATCACCTGCATAGCCGATTTCACAGTGGTTTGACAACAGATGTTACAGGACTGTTGTCAGAAAACAATCAAATGTTCCAAGTTCAAAAATATCTTAGTGTATTGGAAATAAAATGAGATCAGGACCTCAAAATATATAAATTGCATTCACATAATGTGAATATCAATCACTTTTCTACTCTCAAACATTTACATGACATTTTTATACACTGCTTATACACATCCTAGATGAATAATAAATAAAATATTGCAGTTGAAAATCTTTATTTATTACATGGTGGAATGCATTGAGAACAAAATAACAAAAACTATCAATGTCAATCAATATTATCCCATTAAGGTCTGGATATAGAATCAAAGTGGAAAATCAAATGACAGGCTGATCCAAGTTTAGTGGAAATTCCTCAAAACAAGTTAAAATAAGGTTCAGTAGTGTGTGTGGCCTCCATTTGACCGTATGACCTCCCTACAACGCCTGGGCATGCTCCTAATGAGGCTTCTGAGGAATCTCCTCCCAGACCTGGATTAAAGCATCAGTCAACTCCTGGACAGTCTGTGGTGCAATGTGGTGTTGGTGGATGATGTCCCAGATGTGCTCGATTGGATTCAGGTCTGGGGAATGGGCAGGCCAGTCCATAGCATCAATGTCTTCATAATGCAGGAACTGCTGACACACTTCAGCCACATGAGGCCTAGCATTGTCATGCATCAGAAGGAACCCAGGGCCCACTGCACAAGCATATGGTTTCACAACGGGTCTGAGGATCTCATCCCGGTACCTAATGGCAGTCAGGGTACCTCTGGCTACCACATGTCAAAGTCAAAGTCAAATTTATTTATATAGCGCTTTTCACAACACATGTTGTCACAAAGCAGCTTTACAATCGTATGGGTCCAGATCCCTAATGAGCAAGCCAATGGTGACAGTGGCAAGGAAAAACTCCCTATGGTGGTGGGGATTAGGAAGAAACCTCGGGAGGACCAAGACTCAAAAGGGAACCCATCCTCCATTGGGCGGTCCATAAGCACAAGTCCGTGGTGTGCGCAGGATGGTTCTGCAGATAAAGTTAAGGTCCTTGTTCCCCGGCCAAGTAGTCACAGTCCCTTCGGTGTAGATGGTGAGCCTCAGGTGGAGGTCCCTGCGGCCCTACAAAGAAATGTCTCCCCACACCATTACTGACCCACTGCCAAACCGGTCATGCTGGAGGATGTTGTAGGCAGCAGAACATTCTCCACGTCTCCAGACTCTGTCACGTCTGTCACATGTGCTCAGTGTGAAACCTGCTCTCATCCGTGAAGAGCACAGGGCGCCTATGGAGAATCTGCCAATCTTGGTGTTCTCTGGCAAATGCCAATCGCCCTGCATGGTGCTGGGCTGTGAGCACAAGCCCCACTTGTGGACGTCGGGCACCATCATGGGAGGAAAAAACAAGAACCACTGACAAACATTAGCTGATAATGGAGAAATCCTACCAATGGCTGGAAAAGGCTTGACTAGGCTGCACAGAGGCACTAATCAAGGCAGCCCAGGAACAACAACGTTTGAACAGGATCAATAGAGGCCGATATCTACCACACCAGGCAGGAGCCCAGATGCAGATGTACTAAGATACCCATGAGACAATCCAGTACATAACTATGGGATGCAAGATGCTAGTACATGGATCACCATAACCAAGTAGCTGCCATATATGTGTCTGTGCACAACATGCTGCCCGGCAACACTCTCAATCCAAAATGATGTATATACTACTGCACACTGGCCACCACACAAAATATCCAATAGAACAACTTAAATAAACTGTCAAACAGTGCCACCTGGTGATTATGTTGAAACATTACAAGCATTCTCACAACTAGTGTTTTAGTAAAACTCCTTGGTCCTTCTCAAAGCCAACAAGAAAAAAAAGAAAAAAGAAACGTTGATCTTGAAAATAGGAAATTTAACCTAGGACTGTTACACTAACCCAGGAGTCTATAAACATGTAACATAAAATAAGTGTGGCCCTCTGCTGTAAGTGTCTGTGTGAAACTAGTCCTTGTTAAAAATACGTTATGTATTCCAATTCTAATATGAAGCAGAATGTTGTAGAGAAATTAATATCTTTGCAGCAGGACTATGCTAGTAATTTAAATGCAGACAAATACAGGAACCAGGACCTGAAATAATTCTAAAAGAGCTTTACAGCAGGACACAAACCACAAAATTATCCTTAAATTTATATAAATCATATAAACTTATCTGCTCATGACTTACATCATTTTTTTAATTTAAACTGGCCTATCAACTGATTGTCATTAGTTGTCATTGTAGCTTTTAGCATTCACTAGACATTAGTAGATCAGTGACATACGTACAGTGACCAGTTCTGAGCTCATCGTCCTGTGTGGCTTTGTGGCTGAGTAGGTTAGTTGTGATTAGTTGAACAGGCTGTAGCGTTGTCTTGGAGCCTGTACCATGGATACGATATGGCTGGCAGGTCACACTGTGCACTACATACATTAGCAATTAAGTCTGGGGATGCCTAAATTTAGCACAACAAACCGATAAATCCTTTAGTTTTTAGTGGTGGATCACAAATGTTTCACCACTGAAGGCAAACTAGGCATGGTCCAAAGATCTACACTGCATAAAAATGGGTGCTGTGTGTAGTAAAACCTTCAAAGTAAGAAATGCAAGTCTGACAAGGAACAGCAGGAAAAGCTTTTGGATCTCAAACCTAATGAAAGAAAGGTCCTGATTATCCAGACTGTGCAGTTTTATATTAGCTTAGAACTAATCCTTTACTCAGTGAAAATACTGATTGTGACAAGCTTAAAAACTTCTATTTGCTTCGAGTATTAAGAGTCAAGACAAATGTGTGTATTGTACATATTTCATGCAAACAGATATTCCTGAGATAAAAACAAGAGAAAAAAATAAACGGATGAATCAAAATGATGAAACAGGATTGAAAATAAAAACCTAAGAGACAGAAAACATTTTCCAGTAAGAAAAAGAAGAAAGAAAGTGGTGCACAGTACTGCATCTCGGAAATGATCTCGGACTGAACCGATCTCGGACAGAACCGACTTTTTAATCTCAATGACTAAATGCTGCAGTGAGATATTTTCAGGAGTTTGTTCCAGATATGGCTAGTACAGTAACAACATATTGTCGACCCGAGTATGAGGGCACCAACGTGGCCCTGAAGAGGCTCAGCTCCACAGTACTGAGCTTAGCAGGGCGACTTTAAACACATGCGTGTTTGTATGCGTTTTTACTGGCAATAGAGTATAACATGAAATATTTAGTGAATATAACATTAATATAAATGAGGTATATAAAATGCTGCCTCCCTGTTGTCTTCTGTAGTAACTATTATCAGAGTAACCCCAGCAAGCACACACGTGTGGTTTTGCATATTTCTGTGTAAGTGCATGAACTTTCTCTTAAGCTTTACTTACTCTAAGAAATACATTTTACACACTCTTTTTACACACTACTACTGCATTTAATCACATCTTAAATTCCCACAATGCAAATTCATATCGAAAATATCAGCATGTAGTTTTCAACGAACAGTGCATAAGTGCAAAAAAGAAAAATACCAGACTGATTCACAGATACGTGTTTACAGGCAGTTACTTAGATTAACAGAGATTAACAGAGGGGAGCTATTTCTGCCACTGAGATGGAAGCTCTGTGGTTTTGCTGTCAATCTGTGGTTGATGTCATACTGGACTGCACGTCTCACCCCATGCATGATACTTGTTTGACTTTGTTTAGTAACTTGTCACTTATTAATTTAAGACAAATATTTGTTTAGAAGACAAATGCTTGTTTCCTGCTCCTTTAAGTATATATATTTCTGTAAATGTAGATACATTTGTAAATATTTACTTTATCATGCTACAAAATCCACTGTGAAAAAATAAAAAATGAAAATTGCGACCAATCTTCCACCACAGAAAAATAAGCAACTGTGTCATGAAACCTCTTCCTAAAAATCTCTTCATCCTGTCTGTTCTTCTCTTATTTCCTCTCAGTATCGAGTGGCAAATGAGCTTCACTTCCTTCTGCTGACACAATGTGAAGGTGTCCAGATAGAAAGAAAGCAGCAGTTTTTTTGCACATTAACAATACGACCTGCCATAAAAGCAACACTTGAAAGGTGATTTCACTCCTTAACCAAATACAATCTACGCAATAACTTATATTTCTCATCCAGTCATATGCCTATGACACATCAGATTCAGCAAAGGTTCTCAGTGCACTTGCTGTTGTTTAGTTTCTTGTATATAGTTTCTACTGTGGAATTCACAGGATCTTTCAAAAGCTTATGATGACAAGCCAGAGGTTTGTGTCTGGGACTGGTGACCGCGAGACACAGAGATATGCTGTGCAACTATATCAGTGAGAGGAGTCAAAACACGGATGCTGCCGTCCATATTACAGGTGAAGCCCATATAGACCCCACCATGTGCATTATGGGAGATAAGGAACTCACGCAGGTATGAGGGTGTAAAGGAAAGCAGAACTCTCACTACAACTAGCACAAGATTTGCATGTAGAAAAGACTCACATGGTTTTGGCTTGCACGTTTCTTACCTAAAGTGGAAATTGCTTGGATCTCTATCAAAACCCTTTTGCATGAACACAAAAAAAGTCAGTTATGACGTATAAACAATACTGGGTTTTGTCAGTCTTCCTGCTACTTCAAGAAAGCTGCTTCAGCAGAGTTACTGAGGCAGGTGTGGAATAGGTAGGTGTGAAAGAACACTGCAGTATCCGTGGCCTGTAGAGAGAAGACAATGGCAGGCTTAGTAGTAGCATGATGTAATGAACGGAGACGTCGGGATGGGCTGGGATTTAAAAAAGAAAGATGATGGGATGAGAAGCATGAAGGAGCGGAAATGAAAAGAATGGATTGGGTGAACACTGGGTGCACTCGAATTGGATGTTGTGATTGGCCGTTGTGTCTATTTCAGCCACAAATGAAGAATAAAGCAATCCAAGAGGGACAAGGCAGTGAGCAAAGTTGCCTGATGTCCACTCGTACAGGACGAGGGTGATGGAGACAGAAGAATGAGGAACAAGCTGAAACTGTAGGGTGTATTACTGATGTGGCACTGTCAAGTAGCTACAGGAGTTACGGGTCTCGGTAACGTCTACTGCCATGGGAACTGTTAGAAAATTAAAAAGAGAAATGATGGGTGTTGGTCCATAGATGCAGCACTCTCTGTCTCCTGAGCAAACTGTCAAAACTTGTCCAGCAGCATTCAGGATTTGCACCAACATGCCTTTTCAATATCTGCTGGTACCATTTAGCACGTCTCTCTGGAATCACATGCCTAGCTTTTAAGGTAAAAGCTCACTGTTCAACTGACACTGAAGAAGCATGAGGTCATTCTAGGGCAGATGCTACAAGCTAGGCTGCAGGAAAGCTCCGTGTTTCAACCTCTGCCACAAGCTCTGCTAATCTTCATTCAGCGCTTACAGGTACTGATGCTCCAGCCTTTGAAGTCTGGTCCTAGATAGATCAACGGTGAGCATGCAGGTCGTGTCATGTCCTTGCCATGTTGTGTCATGTCTTCAACACAAACGTTTGACCTCAGACAGGCTGATGTGAATCCCACATGTGGTTCGCTGTTGAAGTACTGCCAGGAGCTCACTGAGTCTATAAACTCTGCACGCCAACGTGTCAAGGAGGCGTCGTCTGATTCCTCAAAGAGGGGAAATACCGTTGAGCCAGAACAATTGGTAGCAGTAAAAAGCCACAGAGCTGCACAATTGGACATTAAATGGAAAAACCCCTTCCATGTTCTTGAAAACTCAGGTTACTGATGCAGCAGTTCTGTGCCAACCATGCAAGACCTGGACTTATGCTTCACATTGAAAGTGGTGGTGTCACTCCAAATAAGGACAATATGGTTGACCCTAAGACAAGAGTTTTGAGAAGAACCAAATCTACTATATTATAGTTAGCATGCACGTTAATTGCATTCAAGAGAGTTGGGTTGTGGAGTCTTTTATTGTTTAATTTACGGAGCCCACACATGACTGATCATGTCACTACTCAGGAGTGCCCATGCAGAATGACAGCGCAACTAGAACAATGATGTGCAGAGATGATTGAGTCAGTGATCATCTAACACAACTTAGCAGTGAGTAGGCTACCAGTTAGTCAGTCTGATGTCTCGTGAAGTGAAATTATCTTATTTTTACTCTGTATTTAGTGCTGATAGTAGGAAATGCTGATCAGCTGTGGTAACATCAGAAGATGTGCACCATTTGCACTCTTAACCCTCTATGGTACCTTGTTGCCTCCAGGCAACACATACTACTTTATCATGTTGAAAGAAAATTAGGCATGCTATATACTTCTCTGTCCACCTTAAGAACTATATGACCCTATATCAACCAATGAAAATGCAAAAAATTGGTCACATGCTCAACAGGTGACCATTTTGCTTCCTTTTTCAGCACATACACACAAGTCACATGGCACCATTTCTTTCTCTCAGAAAAGTGTGTTTTTCAGCAATTTCCATCCAATTTTACATCTTTAAAAAATCTAAACATTATTTATTGGTAAGTGAAGATGTATTTTCAAGCATTTTACATTAGATGTAATCAAGTCAAGATTGGACTACTGTAATAGTCTTCTAATTGGATGCTCTAAACAGTCCATAAAGAAACAACAACTTGTACAAAATGCTGCAGCAAAACTCCTAACCAGGGCTAGAAAATTCCATCATTGTTATAGGGGCGAACCTGAGGGTGGAGAAGGATCCATGAGCAGGCGAATAAGATCTGGGTATTTATTAAAGAAACTCGATAAACAGAGGTCCCAAAAAGGGAACAACCACCATAGGCAGCAGCACAAAAGGGCAAGGCTAAAGAGGAGAGTCAAAAACCAGAGAAGACTAAGAGCAGCAGGCAAAGGTAACAAAAGGGCCAGACAGACGGGAGTATATCAAAAAGACAGAGCAAGGATCAGAAACCAGAGTATCAATCAGAGCAATATAGAGGACCACGGCCTGGTAAAGACACTCAGAGAGCCAATACTTCGCACTGATGACTTGTGAACAGAGTCCTTAAGTAGGGTGTGGTGAATAGTGAATTAGAGTGAGGTGTGCTGGTCAATTTTCCGGCGATGTCGCCCTCTGGCGGTCACGGGCATGATTGACATTCCTGACAATCATATTAGTCCTACTCTCTCGGTGTTACACTGGCTTCCGGTTAATTATCGAATTGATTTTGAAATTCTTCTGTTAAATAGTCTTGTTCCACAAATGTTAAAAATTTAATGTATATATCTTCAAAAACAAAATAAAATTGCACAAAATCAAGACAAGGGTTTAAGCCAGGATGTGTTGGTTTACTTGTGGTCCCTGACACTGCAAGGGAATCCACAGTCGGACAGTATTTTATATTTATTTTACTGTGTTCCTTGTATGGGGTAGACTATTTCTGAGGCTGGGACAGAGTCTGTGTCCCTCCCTGGACCACCATCCGCCCCCCCCCCCTTTTAGTTTTGGGCTTTATTTTTTATTGTTCCAATCATACAAAAATTACAATATGTCACCAATATGACCTCATTTGTTCATTGTGGCCATGTCAACAAGTCAACAGCCTGCAAAATGTTCTTGCATTTAATTTTAACTTGCTGCCAGGTCCTTTTCTAGCCAGACAAGTTTGTTCTTTATGAAGGACAGACAGATAAATATAAATATATGCTACTTAAATATATGCTACATCTACATCTTCCACATTTAAAGCAAAACGTACAACTGTTGATTAGTGGACTTGAAAAGTAACTCATTTAGTCCTTTTATTGTAGCCTGATTCTGACAGTTCCAGTGCTGCAGTTTCATTGTACAGTTCTGGACGCATTAAGCCTTATTATGCTCTTATTATGTAAATAATAAACCTCCACCAGTAGCTGTTGTTCAGCCGTGAATTAAGAATTTAAGAGTGAACACGCTCTTATCTTATCCCAGTTATCTACACTTGTCTCGGCAAACGTGCAACCAACTAACCAAAATGTGCCGAACAGACTCAAGTCGCGCTTGCTCATTATCCTGGGATTTCTTTATTCTACGTTTGTGCAATGACCCTATGGCTAAAATAACGAGACAAACAAAATTGGGGGAAACCTGACACAGACCCTAAAGAGCTGGCTCAATACGCCCTCTAGTGGCGGAAGGATAAAAATGAATACAGTAGAATACACTGAAAAAAACTTTGTGATGTAGTAAATTATATTAACAGCATACTGCATTGTAACGTTATGATCCAGTCGAAATTATTTTATTATATTTAATGTATGTATACATTATATATGTATGTATACATGCATGCATCGGTGTATATTGTTTATTTATTTTTTCATGTAATAAATGAACTGAGTGAAGAAGGTTTTATTATAGATTAACTCATGTTATTTAGATGTTTTATAGTCATTGTACATGAAACTACCAAGTCAGTTTTAATCTTAAAAAGCTGTTCAAATCCACACGTGGGCCTTTGGACAAGACAAGACACCCGCCATTTTTGAACAGAGATATTAGATGCAGAAGAAGGCGACGAGGACGAGACGTTGGTGGTTGTTACTGAGGCACAGCTTGGATATCACCGGTGTGACTATGTTTTAAATTTGTGAAAATGTGTTTAGTTTTCATTTTGGTAATTGGAACTTAATGCAATACATAGGTTATTGTTCATAATTACGTTTAGTTAGTATTAGCTACTTTCCCTGTTAGGTTTTGTTAACGTTAGAGTAAGTTCATATAACTGATGATTAACCTTAATCCTAAGGATTAGTTCAGTGGATTAACGTGTTAAAACTCGTTCGCTAGGCGTGTTTGTATGCTGAGTGTGATAAAATGGTCAAGACGTTCTTATATATTGAATACAGAGCGAGTCATTTACCTGTCAGCACGTACAGGCAGCGTTTGGGATCGAGTCGTGTCACTCGACACTGCTAATGTTGGTGTAACCCAGAAAGAATGAAAACAAACAATTTTAGTCTAGACGTCACAATCACGTATTTAAATGCGCAGCACCTGATGTTAACCTGCCGCTGCCTTTTATGAGATCTGCAGGTACAACCGTCCAGTGCTGCGTGTTCCTCTCGAGTGGTGGTGATCCCAGGAAGAGTTTGAGAGTGAGAGAGGAGGAGGAGACATTGGCTTGGCTTATTGCCTTTTGCCTTTTACACCTATCTCAGTAGTTGAGCTGCTATTTTAACTGCTTTATTTGCATTATGGACAGTAAACACTTTGCAGCTCTGACTCCAGCTGCTTCTGTTCCCTCCATGACTTCTACACATTTACACATCCAACATGGTGAACAGTTGAGGCTTAGGGAGCAGGACAGATTGGTTTCAACACTGGTGTCATCAGACAGAAGCAGTAATCCATTACACAGCAGCCAAGACCGGTCACTAGGCCGACATTATACGGTCTAGTGCTAAAACACTGGGTAAGGGTGGAGGTTGGTGTGGTTTGACCACACACTTAACAGGTAATGATTGGCAGTGTTGCTATTTAGAATCTCAGGTCAATACTACCCAGTCAGGTTTAAATCTCCTGTTGATCTTCTATCATGTGATATGCATTTTTGTATTTAATGCCTCCTGGAGTATTAAAGAAAATGTAATGCATTGCATGCTGTAGCGATACTGATAGTGCTATTGTATTAATTGTTTTATTCATCTATTTATTTATTTATTCATATTGGGGAATGGGGTGTTTTACAAAATCACAGGTGTACTGCTTTTATTTTTTTAACAGAACAAAAACAGCTGAAAGTTCTTAATCTGTGGGATTACACAGAATTTGGTGGTTAATGTTAGTCATGCATCTGTTACATTTAATGCTGAAACATTGAAAAAAAATCTCATGTGGGCCAGTCCATGCCAATGTCAACCTTTAATGTAGCTGTCCAGGATGACAGAGTTTAGTGTTTTGGATTCAACAATGCTAGACAAAACTGCCCCATCACAGTCACAAGCAGAATAAGAACCTAATGTTTTTTTTTTATTAGTAAGCTCTTCAAATGGTTCCAAAGACAAAAGGGGCTTTCCAGCGTCTTCAGAAGTGATGGGGGGTTTTAAGTCCACATTTCACAGCTGACAGCCAATTGGTGTGCACTTGGCCCAAGAGAAAATAGGTAAGGAAAGGAAAATTCAGGTGTTTGCTCAACATAAATTTAGCAGACTATGGTAAGCACTTGAGTTGAGGTATAAAGTTGTCTTCTGAAAGGTTTTATTTACATGGATCTTGTTTGTAATTTCATTTCTGCTGCTACATCCAAAACACATGACGCCAGCAGTCACACTTGTCATGGTTAACTACCTGGCGCTATTGTACTGGGGGGAAAAAACAACAGAATCATCTGGGTAGTCTAACTTCAAAAAAAAGAAGAAAAAAGAAATCCCTCCTGGCACCAGAGTGCACAAAGAAGTGCCGCTAATCCAGACAAGTCCGTCCAGACAGATGAAACCAGTCCTTCCAGCAGATCCACGGCAGGGTTAGGAGATGCATTACCCATAGATGCCAGAGGTGGCAGTAGAGTACTTGCTAGAAAGAGCTGTTGGCAATGTTTGTGTATGAACATGTAAAGAAGGGCCAGACGAGTGCAATACAGCACTGACATTGACAGAGAAAGACAGGCTTTTTCAAAACTCATTCACCTATAAAATAGGACTGAAAATAGGATTTTTTTATACTATTCAATTTAAATTATTGAGAGGCAAGACCTTTGATTTCCTTTAAAATGTTATTCCTTGGATCAGTCTTTTTAAAGGTCAAAATCTTTCAAAAGGTCTTATAAAAGCATGATGAAATTCAGCTTGAGCAAGCAAAAAGCTTGATTAATATTGCTCCTAGGAGAAACTGCCAGATTGAACCGTTTAGTTTCATAATTGATTGCCTAATGTTTAGGAAAGTCCTAGCAGACGTGAGTCCAAGTGCCGTGTCCTGTCCACAGACCACCAGGGCTTTGATACCACAGTGATGTGAAGACATCTTTTACTCCCAATATCACAAAGGAAGATGTAACATGGACACTAACCCATATTTATACTAAAAGAATGGAGAATCACTTGACTACACGAAAGTTATACAGTTTTCAAATGCACTTTGGAAGTTGTGGGTACATAGAAACACCACCCCACCACCACCTCAGAAGCAGGTTTTAGCTTTGCAGGGCAGATTTCTGCTACACACTTGTGTATTGCATCAAGCTCCAAGATGTCACAAAGACGGCCTAAGCACCTCTGTCTCATGGATTCACATCTCATAAGATTTGCCAAAGCTACAGATGGCAGTCTTAGAGAAGTACTGAAAGCCCTTGGGATATCAGACAGCCGAAGGAAGATTTAGGTCACAACGTCCTCCTGAAGCATAACGCAGAGACCAGGATGAAGAACTGGACTCAACATTGACTGCTTCTGGGGCAGGAATGAACTGGGAGAGGTTATTTTAAAACATCAAACTACAACGATTTCTGCCTGGAAGAACACCAAATGCTAAACTTAAAAAAGGCTGACCGTCCTGGCTAAGAACGTGCAGACTGGATATTGGGTTTAGGAGCTTCTGTCTCTGATGGACAGCAGAAAAGCAGAACAGAGTTGAGACTCAATCCAGTTTCCCTAAGATTACACTCTTAATATTCATTTTGTTAGGCCACCCCCTGGATAAACACTGTATTTCTTAGAACACCAAGTGTCCTGATGTTTATTGACCTCTGATATCTAAAAAAAAATATTACCTCAGTGACCACTATTCAAATCCCTGAGAGAATTATGCATGCTTCTGTCTCCAACTGTGAAGTAATTGGGTAATGACTCATGTAGATGTCTGAACAGCAGTGCAAAGTTCACCTGAGGGCTTGTCAGGATAGCCTGGAAATGTGTGACCTCAAGTTCAACTCTTCAACAGGCCGAATAGTGTACCCTTTTCTTGTTGGAACATGTCATTGTGGACAAGGCACCTCTTTGTCCTTTCTAAACGTGAACAGATACCATTTCATATATGGTACTCTGGCTACAACTCAAATTAGCGGACAGTCCCTAACCCCTGCTAAGGGCTTGGTTTATTTGTTTTACTTTGTTTAATGCTGCACAGAGTGTGGGGCCTGTAGATGGTGCAATTGAGCAATTACGTCTCCGAGCTGACAGGTCTCAAAAGTAGTCTTAAAAATCACAGTATAATGGCGTTTTATGCCACTTGCTGGTGACATTTTTCAAAGTACACAATTTCCAGGGACCATTTTTTTCTCAATACTGCCTTTTCTGTGATAATTGAGCGCCTGATGGCTAGTCACCTGTGAAAAGCCAGAAGTGTAGACATGGTTTTACAGGACTTGAAGCTCTGCCCCCCCCCCCCCCCCCCCACCCCCCTTATGTTATTGTGCCTGTGGGCGAGACAGCAAGGCACATGTTGTTTTTGCTAGGTGACTCATATATAACTCACAACTCCAGTTCATTTTTCCATACCCGGGATTAGAATTACAGAGTTAGAGATTTAGAGTTTGTTTTTTTGATTAGTTTTTTTATTTATTTTTGTATAGCCCCTTTTCATTTTATACACAAACTTATTTACTTAAAATGCACAAACATTAGATATCATTGGACAATGACGAAAAAATAAAGAAAACAAATGTCTCATTATCTAAGCATAAGCCAGTTTTGAAATATCACTGTGTGTTATAACAAGAGTGTTTTTAGAGCCAGCTGAAATCCAGCAGAACCAGTGGGCCCAGCTTAGTTGAAGCAACTGAGGGATTTGATCTTGAGGACGCAGTCTGGGCCCTATTGCATGGAAGGAGTTCTGGCAGTTCTCAATGCCAAGAGTTGACTCACCTCCATCTGGAGCCCTTGCCCTTCTCCTGAAGAAAGACGTGAGTCAGCAGGTTACCCAACCAGCTAGCGAGCCCATGCTGCAAACCAAACAGTAGCACGGCCCATATTATCAACTGTCCAGCATTGTATGGGTGATTCTGCCCAACATTCCACCAAAACCTCATCGAAACATTAAATAAAATATGGACAGAATGAAGATTCAAACCCTTTTGTGGCATATTTTAAATATCCCATGCCCACGAGGCAAACAGAAGCTTATGGTAACAGGCCAAGTACAATGCATTGGCTAATAATTAACATTACGAATGCCTCCGAACAGGCCGGATGTCTCTGCTCTGACGCCTTGCGCACAAGAGGGGCCGCACACTTCCACGTGTTGTCTAGGTGTGTTAGGCATGTCAGGGCCGAAAGGAAAACACGGGATGACACATGGATTAATGTGATACAAAACGGTTGCTCCGTTAGTCAGGCGGTGGTGTCTAAACAGGAGCCCCTCCCTTAGTTGGGCAGCATCCAACTATAAGAAACACAGACACCATGGAGCAACTCTTAGGGTTACAATACACCCACGAGAAAAGCAGGAGTGGCACAGCGAGTCGCGCAGAATACAACAAGCATGCCGTTTGTTTTAAAAGTGGAGTGTGTCATAATGCACAATAGGATATTTCAGAGGATACAGGTAATAGAAGGACAGACTGCGCCCCACGTCATGAAAGGCAGACTGCAACGAGCAGTGTGAATGTAGACGTTAAAGAGCATCTTCCATGACACATAATCAAGCTTAATGGGGAGCTGTCTGCACCGATCTGCTGCTCTGTGAGATGGGAGACACCTGCAATCACGAGCCAGATGCCGTTGCTTATTTACTGTGACTGAGAGATTGAGGGAGACTTCTTTCGCCCTGATAGCACTTGAGGAGATCCGGCGGCAGTATCTCTCACAAGAGAGCTGATCTACGAGCGCGGCAAATTGAGGTGATTTTAATGGCCAATTCCATCGAACTTCTATAGTTTTTTTTTATGCTCACCAGTGCAATGATAAAACGTGTTCCTTGAAAGTAACAGGAAATATGTCCTGGCATGAATGTGACAGAATCTGTTCTGGTTAAAAAAGAACACAAATCACCAAAATGCATCACAAATTCATCTCAGCATAAACATTAACCCTGGTGAGAAATACATGCATGCAATATTGCGCAGGCAGAACGGACCGTTTTTGCATACGTTAGCTGGCAGGGTTGCATGGTTGCATTCCTAATTCCAGACCAGGGCTGGATGTTAATCTTTTCCTCTATGAAGATAAAAAACATTATTTTTTGTTTATTGTATGCAAAAAGTTTATTGCAAATGCCACTAAGTGCCATCAGTGGATTACTGATACAAAAGAAACTTATATTGTGTGAACTACACCGGTGTATAAATAAGAAAAGTCCATATTTGTTGCAGCCATTTTCAGCCACTCAGAAGTATCAGAGGTATCAGAAGTTTCAGAAGTTCACTAGAACTCTACCAACATCCCCATTTTACAAACCCCAGATGAAGACATAAACAGAACTACATATGCAAGGTTGCGGTCCTCTCTAAGCCAGGAAAAAACTTATATTAGCATATATATTAGCATATATTAGCAGATATATTAGCATCTTCACAGAGTATGTAACTTAACCAAGGCCAGTCACATACAAAGAGACAAAGTTTAAGAAAAGTGTTAAATCAATCTTCAATTCAATTTCCATAAAGATCGGCATTGTTTAGGTTGAAGCTAAGCAGTGAATTCAGCGAGAGTGTCTTTTGGAACACTGAACACTCCTAGAGTCCATTAAAAGACGGGAAAGTGCATTAAATGGTGTTTTTTTTTTTCTTTTTTTGGAATTTCACTTTAGCCTTTATTTAAAGCTACAACAGGACATTTTGTGGATAATGACAGTGATCCTGAGCTTGTTTTTGGTCAAGAGAGATATCACTTATAACGTATTTGTCTTGACAGTAGCTCACTTTGACACAGAAACAAGTTAAACAGAGCAGAATAGAAAATAAGTACAGGTTTATGATGCTTGTTGTGTTTTTGATATGTATGAAATACAATATATTACAATAACACAAACACATGCTTAGATGACTAGACTCGGTAGCTATGCAGAACTGAGCCTCAGTCATTAGTTCCTCAAGTTGGTATATTGTTGTTCTAGTGAAACCTTGTGAGAGAGTTATGGTTCTCTCACAAGAGGCCCTGTTGTGAGACAGGCTAATAATGCACGTGAAGGACAGCCAGTCTTGTAGCCTGCATTTGTTTTTTGTTTTTTTTTGTCATTTAACTGATTGTTGTCTAAGTCTGTCAATTTTTCTTTATTTATTTTAATAGTTTTATATAATGTTTTATCTAGTGACAACACAGATAAATTGTGCATATCTCTAAAGGTTATGAAATATGGCATGAAACTGACAAAAACACAATTTTACTAATTGTTTGGCTTATGTAATTGTCCCTAATAAATAAATATAAAATAAATAAATACATGCCCAGATTGAGCAGCATGTGGAGGCTGACTGTATGAGTACATACAAAATCAACAATAAACACCAACCACCCACTATATTAGAGACTTTTATGTAATAAACACCTTCTGAAAGCATCAGTGGATGGTTTTGGACCACATGTCCTGCTGCAGGCAGAGACCTGTCACCCCAGCAACACAGCTTACCACTCGCAGCAGTATAACACCCATCCTGTCGTCAACGCACCTGTTACTGTAAGACCGAGCCACCATCTAAATAATATCTGGTCAGCAGTGGTCCCGTTGTCAGACAACGACCCAGTGATCACCATGATAGAAGGTGGGTGACAACTTGGCTTGGCAACAGTCATGCCATCTGCAACTGCATACTTGTAGGATATAATACGTCTATAAGAAATGCTGAAGTTGGACCGAGTAAAGTGTAAACACTACAGAAACAATTTAGGGGTTTCTAGGAACAATATATGTGGTTTTGGGTGAGTGATGAATGTATACAGCATGCAGTGACCATAGCGTACAGCCGTATGTTTGCAGAGAGCAGTCCTGCAGTGCCTGTCCGTGGGCTAGAAAAGAGGCGCGCGCCACGTACCGAGCGCATGGGATGGTCGCACTGCAGAGCCTGCAGGGAAGAGACATGATCACACGCGCAGATACTTAATACTCCCATAATGCTCGTGTAATGTAATGAAGACAGCTGAGATCGGCGCTCACAGACCTGTGCAACGCAGATCTTGCACGATTGCTGCGTGTTTGCGTCTGCGCCTCCCCGCGTTCAACATCACTACTGTTATTTTACTGAAACGTCTTGTAAGATTTTCAATATAAAGTAATTAAAGTAAAGTAAAGTAATTTGGATTATTAAGTAGGCTTAATTGTTTGTTTGTTTTGCTGGTTAGCATATTTCATAGAGATCAAAAGCCAGTCTTACTCTGCATAGCACACACCATCCTCTGGTTGTGTCAGGGTGACATGCAGCACAGTATAAGGAAAATAAATACATAGCACAGTTTGCCGAGCTTTACAGTCAACATTGTGCAGGTAAAACTGGGAAGGTGTCAGGTTTCATCAAACGAGCCAATGAGATCCACACCGCCCTGTTCTGAGGTCCTGTCTGAACAGCCCATGCATTAAGACAGTCAGGAAGTTTCTATGTCGCCAGTTTCACAAAAGGACTAGTGAGAGACATACTGTACAACAACAAACTGCTGAAAGTTACTTTGACCTGGTGAGTGGATCTGTATTATCTGTATGAACGTTTTCCCACTTTTTAAAGAGAAGCTTAAATGAGAACGATTCACTGTAAACTTTATAAATATACAGTGCATCATTTTCAGAATAGTTAAAATGTGCAGAACACTAAATGTATCACGTGCAACAACTGGCAATCAAAATGAAATGGCTGGACATATTGGGATTTAACAAGAAGAGTCAGATAACAGCAGTGGAAACGCTCTCCACTCTCCGCTGGAAGGATCTCACCACCCAGTAGGTCTAGTGCTACTCGAAAAGTCACAGGTGGTTTGAAGGGGCAAACTCAGTATCTGGATATGTGAGGTGAAAGTATCAGAATGACGTAAAACTCGAGTCGTAAAACCTTCCGAGAACTAACAAAACTCTTCAAATACTTCGGGGGGCGGGGTGGGTGCATTTTACAAAAACCCCTGACATTACACTGGTAAGGAGAGAGATTGCATGTTCGTATTGGACAGTGTTTGGCGTCTTGTGCACACTCACCGCACGCGCTCCTGAATTCCAGTTTTGCAGTTTTGCAGCTCTGACATATTCTGCCATATTTGCAAGCTGCAGAAATCAACAACTGTGATTCATAAAGTTTAAACGAGCAGCGATGCACCATCTATTAGAAATCAAAAATATATTACAGTATATTAGAATTACAGTGTATACAGTTGACGCATATAAGCTCTATCCGCCCCTGGGTAAGGTTAACCTTTGGTCGGCAATTTGAAATCAGATTTTACGAAAGCAGTCGTTCTGCAGGGGGGTTGACTGCAGGGCCCAAGGGCCCAAACAGATGTGATCAGATACACGCCTGTGACAGTGAGCGTCTCGAGCGCAGCTCCTCTACAATTATGCCTCGTGCAACAATTAAAAGTGCACCAAAGCTTTCTCGTCTTCATTGCGGGTAACATTAGAAGGTGCTTTCCTGAGAAAAATGCATGTCAGCCAAATATGATGCCGAAGATCAGCGTTTTCTTTGACATTACGTGAACCCCCTTCGGGTTTTGACTGAGTTACCTCTAGCGTACTTTTAAGAAAAAGTGTTTGCTTCCTGTTCAGCCCCTCGCAGAACCCAAACCACAGTCCTCCAAGTTGTTTCTCAACTACCAGGGCGAACGTGAGTCTTTTTTTGTTATAATTTTTACACCAGGTAGCGTATAATCTTTATCGGTCTTTATTTATTCTCATATTATGTGAGCTCAGATCTGATTATCTAGATTCTGACTTCTGTAAGATTCTAAGCGCGACCTACTTAAAAATGCGGTTGTACCTAAAACCTTAGGACCGTCTAGAGCTAAAACACGAACAAATACCCTCCTCTTTCAAATAGCAAAGAAATAAATACATAAAACGGGGACAAACTCTTAGCGGGGACATCTTCATATATTTCAGAAATAATATTTCAACTATCCATCAGTGGCGTTAACCAAATCTATTTTAGCTGATTGTTATTAAGATAAATTTACAGTGTGTCTCAGCAAATATAATCTTTTTTAACTAGACAACGGTACCTAAATGCAATACAGATGGAACTGATGGTAGCGCTAAAGTCCGTGCCGTAACTATATTTGTAAGCCAGATAATTTTTGTTGGTGCTGATGGATTTCAGATTTCAGATCATTCAGACAACTACATCTTAATGCAGAGGTGTTGTGGGAACAGTAATAAATAAGTCTTTATTATTTTATAGAGATACTGAAGCCGACCTTTGGGTCATGATGTTGACTGAACGTGGCCTCTGGTGGCGTGGCACAATAACCTGCGTTAGTGCCATAGAGTTAGTTGCGAAACATGGCGCACCTGTTCAGGACTGATACGTAACTTGTGCCTGAGAGATTGCAGTCACCTGTGAGTTTCTGTTACACATCTGTTTTTTCGTAAAGGACAATTGCATCATGTGTCTCTTCATTGTTTGTTTCCAGGAATTGTTGAGTGTTGCTAAGCAATCTGGGTAATAATTGTTCTGGAACACCTGGATGGATAGATGGATGGATGGAGGGATGGATGGATGGATCGGCAAGCAGAGTGATTTTAAGCAAGCAATGTTGTTTAACTAGGAAGGATTTTTAGTTACAATCAAAGACTAGATGACATTATTTTTGTTCTTATATACATCACACATCTCACTGAAAGATGAATAATTATCCAAAGAGATTACATGTGCATGTTTTGACCTCTGGTTACAAATGAATACAGCTATTGTCTTGTATTTTATTCCAATAGTTGTACATGCAACAGGTGTCATCTCTTAAAGGGTGTAAGAACAGTGTAGTTGCAGGATAGTCAGACTTTATGCAGTCAAAATACAATTGTACTGGTACAACATGTCGAAATGGCTACTGCTTTTGATATCCAGAAACCTCTACAGCACATCTCATATTCTCAGCATCTCTCTGTCTACAACACATCCAAACAGCGGCCATGTGTGACATTGTGCCTGTCTCTCAGTTTGTTGTGGATTGTTGTCAGCAATATTTGACATAAGCAGGAAGAATGCAACCATTAAATGTCTACATTATTAAAGTGTTGCTTATCTGAACATTTCCATATCCTCTTTGACACGTGGCATCCTCATACTTGTGGTTGTTATCATGGTACAGTGAAGTTTCAAACACCTGTTTTTTTTTCATCTCGGGAGATGGTACTACTGTAGTTCTTGCTGTGTTAAAGGCTCAGTCAGTGTTAGCAAATTTCCAAAACGGAAGCTTAGTTTCTTGAAATAAATACACCTATTTCAATCAACTGTTTCTGTAAACCTACCCCTTAAACCTAAACCTTCCCCTTAAACCTAAACCTACCCCTTAAACCTAAACCCTCCATTGAGCAAAACCTACTCTCTAAGCATTTCTGTCCTGCATAACATCACACATGTAATATTTCATCTCACTGCAGTCATAACAAGCCATAATTTATCTTGTATCTGTGCTCTGGCAATTTTATTGGGTGCACCTGTCTTATAGGTGTTGTTTATATGTCTGCAGGTATTGACTAGCGTACACGTCTTGTCCATCAACGGTATGTCTGCCGTCCCTGTCGTGTTTGGCGCTGGTCGGTTTCTGACCACAGGACCTTCTTTCTTGTTTTGCGCTGTTGTGCCTGATTCAACAGCAGAATTGTTGGAGGTTTGACATCCTAGGGTCTCTGCGCTCACTCGGAAAATGCAGCCAACAGCAAATCTGTAGTCAGAAACTGACCAGCGACGAGGGACTAGAATGTAGCTAAGCCAAACTGCACAGCACAGATGGCTTATAGACTCAACCTGTAGGTAGGTAGGTGTTCCTGACACACTCAGTATATAATTGCAAGCTTTCAATCCAGTGTTGTAACCATGACACCAAACGCTTGCGCGATCTTGGCAGGTTTCAGTGAGCTTTCACTCTTAGAGGTCTCATGCTGCATAGTGTGTGTGTGTGTGTGTGTGTGTGTGTGTGTGTGTGTATGGGTGTATTTTTATGCTGTGCTTTGCCATGTTGGGAAGATGTCCGTCCAAGATGACCAAGTTTGACCATATAAACTGGAACCCATTAAAATATAGAACTGAACCAATGACAACATAGACCTGAACTCATGACCATATAGACTGGAACACATTATAATATAGAACTGAACCAATGACCACATAGAGCTGAACTCATGAATACATAAATCTGAAACTATGACCGTATAGACCTGAACGCACTGCAAAAGTTGATTTACAGGAATACTGGAATGTTTTTAAAAACATTAAGGCTAAGAGGAAAACTATCGTTTTTGTTCCGAGGCTTATCTCTGTGTAGATCATGCGCAGACTCATTACATAGTCAAATATAGATTCATTTCCTTCTTCCCTACATCACAACAGCGAGCCAATGAACTCAACTACCCTCCAACATGTTATCAAATCAAATCAAATTTATTTGTATAGTGCTTTTCACAACACATGTTGTGGCAAGGAAAAACTCCCTATGATGGTGGGGAATAGGAAGAAACCTCGGGAGGACCAAGACTCAGTCACTTCTGTTGTTCCCCTCATGAACAGTTAGTGTTTAAGAAATGTGTGATTGTCCATAAGATCCCTGTTTTTTTATCCATCCCATCTATATTAACATATTCCCGACCTCGTTTCATTTCTGTGTGTGTGTGTGTGTGTGTGTGTGTATGCTGCACGCGTCCGTATAGTGTTTGCTGTCTCCTGTGTATCCTCTTAAAACTGAGTCACTTTGGTATGTGATCACACTGTCTAACACATTGCAGCCTCTCAAAGGCAATTCACCAGAAATAAACATAACACAAGAAACATGAAGAAAAAGCCATGTACTTTCAAAGGGCTTCCTCATTGTGCATTTCTGGGTGATTTACGGTTTATGTATGTTGTCCTTGGTAGTAAGCTTTGGGCCACTGTCATCTCTGTTTTATCCAGAAGAAGCAGGAAATTAGGACTGAGGCCCAACAAATATGGACACCAAAGAAAGGAGCTAATTCAATTTGAATTCAAATCTACAAGAACATATTAGCCAATTTGTGCAGTAATTCAGGCTTCAGGATACTGTGGAATCACAGGCGTTGGGCTGTACTGATAAATATTTTCAAATTTGTTCAGCTTATTATTACACCCAGAGCTGCCTGGCACACCAAATTGGGTGTGCGGGGGATTTTATTTGTGCTGTGGTGGTTATTGGTGGTGGAAAATTTGTTCCTGCACTTCACTGTCTAGAATTGCATTTACTTGGAGGCGAGGACCACACTGTCCGATTAGGACCTTAAATGAGGGAATCTCGCTCACCCTGATGACCCTAAGTGAGCATGGAAATTCTGAATTAGGACACCAGAAAGGTCTCTGCCTGACTGTGTCTCTTTTCTTCTACCTCCAGTCTCTCCCTATCAGTCTGTTTTCATCGCTAGTTTTCCCTGCTCTTTACCCTCTACATTTCTGTCACTTCCCCCTCTTTCTTACTTATTCCCCCTATCTTTCTCGTTTCTCTTGTTCTCTGTCACTCCCTCCTCTATTCTGCGGGCATTCACTTGATTTTTCTGTCAGCATCTTTTTTCTTTCTATCTCTCTCACATTTTCTATTCCTCTGCCTTATTTGCTCTGGTTGTGTCTCCCTTCCTGTTTCCTGAGGACCGCACCAGTGGTTGTGTCTCCCTCTCTGCTCTCTCTCTGAGGACCACACCAGTGGTTGTGTCTCCCTCTTAGGTCTCTCTCTGAGGACCGCACCTGTGGTTGTGCCTGCCTGCCTCTCTGCTCTCTCTCTGAGGACCGCAACGGAGGTTGTGTCTCCTGCTCTGGTCTCTCTCTGAGGATCACACCAGTGGTTGTGTCTCCTGCTCTGGTCTCTCTCTGAGGAACCGCACCAGTGGTTGTGTCTCCCTCTCTGCTCTCTGAGGACCTCACCAGTAGTTGTGTCTCCTGCTCTGGTCTCTCTCTGAGGACCGCACCAGTGGTTGTGTCTCCCTCTTTGCTCTCTGAGGACCGCACCAGTGGTTGTGTCTCCCTCTCTGCTCTCTCTCTGAGGACCGCACCAGTGGTTGTGCCTCCCTCTCTGCTCTCTCTCTGAGGACCGCACCAGTGGTTGTGTCTCCCTCTTTGCTCTCTCTCTGAGGACCGCACCAGTGGTTGTGTCTCCCTCTTTGCTCTCTCTCTGAGGACTGCACCAGGGACTGTCTCCCTCTCTGTTCTCTGAGGACCACACCAGTCCTCAGAGAACAGAGAGGGAGACAGTCACTGGTCACTGTCACTGTCTCCCTGCTCTGGTCTCTCTCTGAGGACCGCACCAGTGGTTGTGTCTCCCTCTCTGCTCTCTGATGACTGCACCAGTGGTTGTGTCTCCTGCTCTGGTCTCTCTCTGACGACCGCACCAGTGGTTGTGTCTCCCTCTCTGTTCTCTGAGGACCTCACCAGTGGTTGTGTCTCCTGCTCTGGTCTCTCTCTGAGGACCGCACCAGTGGTTGTGTGTCCCTCTCTGCTCTCTCTCTGAGGACCGCACCAGTGGTTGTGTCTCCCTCTCTGCTCTCTCAAGACCACACCAGTGGTTGTGTCTCCTGCTCTGTTCTCTCTCTGAGGACCGCACCAGTGGTTGTGTCTCCCTCTCTGCTCTCTGAGGACCGCACCAGTGGTTGTGTCTCCTGCTCTGTTCTCTCTCTGAGGACCGCACCAGTGGCCGTGTCTCAGTGGGAAGCCAGCACGTTTCCGTAAGCTCACTGAAACAGCCTAAAATAAGGTCAGACTTCTAGTTCTAATACAGGAGTAAAGCACCATGTGGTAATGAGATTGACACGCAAGGCTTTGTTGAAACGAGCGAAACACACAGTAGACACACACCAGGCATCACTGTATGTCCGACTTCTTGTATAAACACACAGACCGACATGATTCCCATAAACTTAATTCTCTGTATGGAAAACTACCAGCAGTGTGAATCCAGCTAAAAACCTTGGACACAGGGCAGATGTGATTAGGATCATTCCCGTATATAGAGTCAAAGCATGCCATTTCACACAAAGCCCCAGCGATGTAAATTAGCACCAGGAAGTGTACACAATAAGCATCAGTAACAATAACTAGCGTGAATGAGCTGATTGAAATGGGGGAACCGGACTGTATTTAGGGGGGCTGGAGAGCATCTTTACAGGAAGAAGGAAGCGGAAGTCTGAACTTAGCAAGACTCCGGTACTGTGTAACAGTGCTTTGTGCTTTTTCTTTTTTAATCGTATAGGAAGAGGCATTTCCTCATGCTCTGAGAACTGGAGAATGAGAGGAGAGAGAGAGAGAGAGAGAGAGAGAGAGAGAGAGAGGGAGAGAGAGAGAGAGAGAGAGAGAGAGAGAGAGAGAGAGAGAGAGAGAGAGAGAGAGAGAGAGAGAGAGAGAGAGAGAACCACTCAGTTTCGAGCTTGGGACATCTGCTTGAAGTTTCATGAAGAAGTGCTCTGAGCGTCCTTTTGGCTTTGTTCAGTTTAGTGGAAAAATTCTGAGATTAAAGGTGCCCACGAGAGCTTGTTGACACATTAGACTGCTGTTAGCTTCCTGTAACTCTTGATTCCATGTGAGTTTCTGATCAATATAGTATATAGTATATATATAGAACATTCAATGTTGTGACGACCAGTTTAAGAGCCTCTAGTTGTTACTTACAGGAGAAGAAACTGAAATTAGCAAAGCTGATATTATCATAGCTGAAAATATCTCATGAGCTTACGTGGAAGAAGCTTCAGTAGAAAAACAGTAATATAAAGGCAAGCCTAAGTTCACCATCACCAAGTTGATCTCTTATGCTAATCTGCCAGTGTGTAAGGGTGTGTTCATGTGCGGATCAAGCGTGGCTGTTGGATAATGTTTTGCAGTGCCTCTTGTTTGAGCAGTAGGAATACCGGAATGCTGGGAATAATCGGAATAATCACACGCCCCGAGTTGTGTCATGAATTTCACCGCACAATGGATGGCAGGACCGTTGATCACGTTTGTCACACCCATGTTTCCTTTTGTGCTGGCGTTGAACCAGTTACACCTGGAGACACGGTCCCGATCAGATCACCTCCACCGGCACCGGCGGTAGCTCTGGCCAGACACACACTTCTGATTCTTGCTGAGTATCACGGAAATCGCAGCCTAAATACAGGGTGCGATTACTCACGTGTCACATCGAGCCCGCGTGAGTCTGAACAGATACCGTGACATTTTGGTAAAGTTTCACATTCTGATGGCTTTCTAGTGACCTTGAATGGAAACGAGAATCTCAAGCTTAAAAGTGTACATAGAACCTTGTGGTGCAAACTATGAGAAACTCTCGCAAAAATCAACAAGCTTCATGAAAAAAAGCAGATAATAGCTGCAGGACTGATCAGTGGTAACCTGGTATTAGGCTGAAGACAGCTTTGTAACACCTGATTTTCACGTTTCTGGCTGGGGTGTGTGTGTGACTGATTATGCAGTATGTCTTCAGCTTATACCTGTACCATAAATAAACAACTTTTTTTTGTCCTCCCTGCAGACTTGGAAAATGTTGCGGTTTGTCTTGCTGTGCTTGATTCTCGCAGCAACAGGTATGTCCGCTCTTTTCACCTTCGTGGTGCTAAACTGTGGTACAGCATTGCTGTCCTGGAGGATTAAAAGTATTTATTACGCCTGCCGTCACGACCGTTTCCACATCACTTATGTCCTACAGATGCAGAGGCATGTGGACACCTGAGCAAACAGCTGTAATACGAGCTTTTGACCTCACTGACGTGCGCCGACGTGACCTCACTGACTGACCTGTGCTGACGTGACCTCACTGACGTGCGCGATGTGACCTCACTGACGTGCGCCGACATGACCTCACTGACGTGCGCCGTGGCGAAGCTGCACAGTACTGCTTTACGTTGCTTTCAGCAACTCTGACAAAAAGACATGCTGTATTTCCCACCAACAGACTCACTGTGTATAAACCTCCTTCTGCAATCATAATTAAAATCTCTGTGGTGGGATTGACACTCAACACTACTGCTAAATAATACGTTTGTTCACAAAGTGACTGAAGTGACTGTTCACAAATTAGTGCATGCATGGAATATCAGCAAACACTGGCAGAAAGAAATGGAATTTATTTTCGACATTCATTCGTTTTCAAACTGAAATTGATTTTAGGACTTTTAAATTTGCTGAGAGCTGGTTCAGTCTGAGTTTTGCATTTGATTATTTTTTTACCCTTTACAGTTGCTACATTTGAAACCAAAGAAGGTTCCGCAAATTATGGTACGATGATCTTTATATCTGTATGCTTTTATAAATGCTTTCACATCTATCTCTTACAATCTTTTTCTCACATGCTCATGAGTATTTTTCTCACTGTGTGAGAAAAATAAGTTAATCTCCAGATAGTTTATACATTTATTAAAAGTGATTTCCTAATTTAGCTTTGCACCTCTGAAACCATGTCTTCAGACATGTTATGTGAGCAAGCTAACGCCTCTCTCATTATGTCCCCCTTTCTCCCTCTTCTTTCTTTTGAACTGCTTGTTCATCCTCAGAAGACGATGAAGACGGTAAGCCTTCTTTAGCACCCACAGTAGATGCAGGCTGGAGACGGGTTGTTGCCATAACACCAGGTCCCCCACACCCGTCACATTAATACCTGAAAGCAATCAATTAGCCCCCCCCTTGCCGTGCCCAGCTGGTGCGGTTGGACCTCTGGGCCACCGTCACAGCGCCGGACCACCGGCCCCGCACCCACCTACCGCTGTCAGTCTTCATCTGCAGAATGATTGCCTTGTGATAGAATTACCGAGCTGTAGCAGGAAGCGTGGCTTGCCTCCGGTCCGGGAGACACAGGCCAAGTTCAGGGGCGCAGGAGCAGAGTAGAACGGAATTAGCTGGAAATGAATAGAGGCACAATGAGGAGTCCAATCCCCTGAATGTTAAGAAAGTTTCCAAGAAAACATGATCCATTAAATGTGATTGTATGTGTACTTTACTGCAATTATACACACACATACACTCATGGGCCACTTTATTAGGTACACCTTGCTAGTACTGAGTTGGACCCCCTTTTGCCTTCAGAACTTCCTTAATCCTTTGTGGCATAGATTCAACAAGGTACTGGAAACATTCCTCAGAGAGTCTGGTGCATATTGACATGATAGCATCACACAGTTGCTGCAGATTTGTCAGCTGCACATCTATGATGAGAATCTCCTGTTCCACCACACCTCAAAGGTGCTCTATTGGATTGAGATCTGGTGACTGTGGAGTACAGTGAACTCTTTGTTCAAGGAACCAGTCTGAGATGATTCATGTTTTTTGACATGGCACATTATCCTGCTGGAAGTAGCCACCAGAAGATGGGTATACTGTGGTCATAAAGGGATGGACATGGTCAGCAACAATACTCATGTAGGCTATGGCATTGATATGATGCTCAGTTGGTATTAATGGGCCCAATGTGCAAGGAAAATATCCCCCACACCATTGCACCACCACCACCAGCCTGAACCGTTGATACAAGGCAGGATGGATCCATGCTTTCATGTTGTTGATGCCAAATTCTGACCCTAACATCCAAATGTCGCAGCAGAATTTGAGACTCATCAGACTTGGCAACATTTTTCAATATCTTCTGTTGTCCAACTGTGGTGAGCCTGTGTGAATTGTAGCCTCAGTTTCCTGTTCTTAGCTGGCAGGAGTAGCACCCGCTGTGGTCTTCTGCTGCTGTAGCCCATCCACCTCAAGGGTCGACGTGTTGTGCGTTCAGAGATACTCTTCTGCATGCCTCGGTTGTAACGACTGGTTATTTGAGTTACTGTTGCCATTCGATCAGCTCGAACCATTCTCTGACCTCTGGCAGGGGTCTTGTACATTACAAATGCATTTAAATAAATTTTAAAATGCATTTAAATTCATTTGTTTTCAGGTGATTTTCCAAAAATCTATCCAAAATATGGGCCGAAGATGGGATCCGCAATAACTGAAAGAAGTCAAGGAGAAGGTAAAAAACACTTTTTTAAAACACCTAAAATAATTGATAATTTTTACACCTAAAATAATTGCTGACCCTTTGATAATTTGACAAGCTGACTTAATCGTGTGTGTATGTGTGTGTGTGTGTGGGATTCACCTTTATAGAAGGGTCCTCGACAACAATCATCATAGCAGCAGTGAGTGTGGTGGCCGTGGCTGTCGCGGCCGTCATAGGTAAGAGGAGTGTGGAGGCACAGGCACACCTCCACCGTTTGGCCGTTTGACCCATGCATCATCAAAGCGTGTTGACATTAGCCAGTTAGCCCAGTACAAGCGTGCACGGGACCTGTGCACATCGTGGAAGCAACATTCAGCGAGATACCGTCAGCAAGAGGAGATGATGCAGGCCCCATCAAACTCTCTTGTCTCAGCAACTCAGAAATGAACATCACGTCCCTAAAAGAACACCAGTGTCAGGTTGAATCTGTGGCCATGGCCTGCTAAAGAAGTTTTAACTTTGCCTTTTTTCCCCCCCTTTCCCCTACAGCTATTTTTCTCTTCAGACGTCACTTGCAAATTCGGGAACAAGGGTGAGAACCGTTCTCATTTAATTATGAATGATGCATGCTTATAGAAATACAGGACTAATGGGGCATAGCAAGCTCTCTTAACATGGAAATAACTCTTCAGTCCTGCCCACTGCCTCAGATCAAACCCTCACCACAATAGATGTGCATATGACATATTGCCAGTCTGCCGAGCAACTCAAGCAAGCTCAGCTAAGTTGCTCCCAGTACAACAGTGACATGTGTACTTGTTAATTACCATCCATTGGTCCCTGCAGCTACTGCAGTTAAGAAGGGTTTGGCAGCAGTGGGTGGGAAAAGAGAAGGGTTTTGTTGAGGCTAGCACACTTTTAGAGCAAACCCTCTCATGGGTTCAGTGTTCACCTGTTACAAAGTCAAACTGGGCCACATACAAGAGCTTTGAAGGGCAGTAAAAGCTAAATTTACACATTGCTGGCCAGTTTTTTTTTTTTTCTAGAAGGGCTTTTAAAATCTCCTTTTGTTCCATTTTGAGGGATGTTGTGGATGGAGCATGGGTGGGGGGGGGGGGGGGGTGTGGGGGGCGGCTAACACCCCGGGTGAGCCGGCCCCGCCCTATGGGGTGGTGGTTGGGCCGGAGGCGTTACAGGGAGATAAAGGGGCTGCTAGCCCGTGCACGTATGCCTACAGGACAGGGTCATGTCTTTCAGGTCCTTGCTGGCACTGATGGGTAGAAATTGGCAGGAAACAGGGCAGGCGTTGGCGAAGCCTAGATGAGACGAGACACGGCCTGCAGCACAATCCACGTGAAATAAACAAAACAACAACGAGAGAGAGAGAGAGAGAGAGAGAGAGAGAGAGAGAGAGAGAGAGAGAGAGAAACACAGCAGGACATATTGTGCCTGCAATCAGCTCTGTGCATCACGATCCTATCTGACAGAAAGCAAGAGAGCTGAACTGCCCTAACCAGTTTATATGTGAGGGAGAGAGTGAGCGTGGTACAGAGAGATAAGGGCAGGGGGTATTTAGGCAGAAAGTTTATGTACGTTGATCCAGTGAGAAGGGTCTACAAACTGTGGTTTTCTTAAATAAGCACATTTTTGTAATGATGTGTTTCCCACCCTGTTATAGAGACATTGCAGGTCAATCTCTCAATATCACAATCTCATGTCAGAACACTATAGGAATGATCAGAACTGTACAATAAAACCCCACATTAAGTTATTTGTGATTGTGCTGTCCACACTGCCATGCGAACCAGTTTCGCTTTGTCACTTAGCCGGGAGTAGTGATGCAGCAAGAGAGAAAGGGAGAGAGAGAGGGAGAGAGAGAGAGACAGAGAGAGACAGAGAGAGAGAGAGAGAGAGAGAGAAAATAGACAGAGATGTAGGGGTCCTATAAAGCACGATTGCCTTAAACAGTGACGTTGCTTCATGGTGTCCCCTGCAGGGGGCGAGCTGCTTCTCTGAGTATCTGTCTGTCGTTCTTTTCTCTGTCAGTGTCTGTCTTTCATCTCTTTTTCTCCTCTGTGTCTGTCACTCTGTCCCCATGTCATTCTCTTCCTCCTTCCTCTGTTCCTTTTCTCACTTTTCTTCTTTATTGGGGATAAATTCTTTTGCTGGATTACTAGTTCCCTCTGGAGAATGTAGTTCGCTGAGCTGAGGTATTTTGCTCTCACCGACGAGAGTTAGGCCGGCTGAAAAGTGGCTTAATCGCACGGCAACCCAGGGCCCTGTGGATCAACATCAAGCCGGCCTGGGCGAGTCCTCTCCGAGCCTGCTGAGGGTGCACTGACACCGCGAAAACCTGCCATAAGCCAAACTGAATAAAAAACAAATGATACTAAACCTTTGAAGTAAATGTGCTGCAGACACGTTGTGGACACTGCGCTGTGTACCCGTGGTTATGCAAGCGAACCCTTGCTACAGAGTGCACGCTGCGGGTTAAAAGACAGCAGGGAATTCATCAGGGGTGGAAAGGAGAGGGTGCTTACGTGGACGCCGTGCGAGCCGTGCTGTTTGAACAGCTACGTCGCCCAACACGGCCTATCCATGGGCGTATTTTCCATGAAATGTTTTAAGGGCTTCTCTGTTCGTGCTTGCCACCGAGGGGAAAGCTCTGAAGAGAGACAGTTTGCACAAGCGCTGTGGTTGATGGGTCAGTAGGAAAACCAAATAAAGCAGCTTTCCACAGCAGTCCTGCTGTAGATCGATAGCGCTCCTGCTGTAGACCGCATCCGAGACGCTGGCTTTAACACTCGTATTCTTTGTTTCTGTCTGCAGCGTGTACACCGTACCGGCCGAGCAGGCGCAGAAAGCAGCTGTCTAATCATCCGCTCTCCACTTCTCCTTCATCGGGGACAACTCCACACAGACTGGGCTCCACAGAATATAGATAATAATAAAAAGGTGGTCTCATCTAAAGCCATCATGTCAGGGTCACATGGCTGCTAACACCTGCAACCCCCCCCCCCCCCCCCCCTGACTTTAGCCTATTGAGAAGGGGGGACCTATTTGCTACTTGTCACAAGCTTTACACGTTTCCTGATGGATTGATGTTAAATGAATGTATACTTCTGTTCAAAAGCAATGTCCACACATTGTCTCCCAGATCAGGGTCAAAGTGAACGCAGCTCGTCCTCATCATCCATTGCCAATAGAGGCAAGAGGTCTTGGTCTTTGTTGTAAATTCATGAACACCCCCCTGCCACACACACACACACACACACACACACACACACACACACACACACACACACACACACACACACACACACACACACACACATCTGATCTCTGGCCTCCAGCCCACTTTATTTGGTTTGTTGGTTGTGTCAAGGTGATCAGGTGAATTTCCTGCTAATGTTTCCATGTCTCTTGTATGTCTCTTTTATGTCTCTAGTATGCTTCTAGTATTGCTTGCCATGTTTGGCACATTAGATTCTGCACGTAGGTGAGCAAAATATGAGCGATACTTGAGTGATGCTTGAGCGATACTTGAGCAATACATGAGCATCTGACAACAGAAATAGAGAAAAGAAAATGTTGGAGCAGGCCACTCAGGAGGGGAGTTTTAATATGATAGGATGTCACTAGGGACAAGGAAATCAGAAAAGGGGAGACAAACCCACCATGCTTAATATTTCATTCAGGGATAAGCCAACTGTCTTGTTCGCTCTCTCACACTCCTTGGCAAACTGATTCCACCTCAGGTGCAGGTGCCTAGGTCTATTTATCAAATATAAACATACAGGAATGCCAGGGTGATGGGCTGAGGGGGGGGGGGGGGGGGGGGGGGGGAGGCGAACTGTGCACTTTCTTTTTTAACTGGGGTCACTTTTTTATAGAAAGCTCTTATGAAAGGTCCTTTGTACGTCCTGGTGAGGTTGTCAGTGTGTTGGGGGTTGAAATGTTGGACCTGTGCACAGGTGCTGGGCGTCTATGACCACTTTCACATTATTTTCCCTCTTCTAGTCTTTCTTTAAACAAGGAGGGGCTCTAATTAAGTATGCACCTAGGTGCTTCAGCTTGACAGCAAAATGTGTGTGTGTGTGTGTGTGTGTGTGTGTGTGTGTGTGTGTGTGTGTGTGTGTGTGTGTTAAAGCATTTGTTTAAAGGCTAGCCTGTCCATACTGCAGTACAACAGGTCTGTTAAATTCGTTACTGAAAGTATTCGTGCACTGATGCAATTTCACATAACCACAAGAGCATTTCAAAAGAATCTAGTCATTCTTAATTGGATTTTAAGACATGCCATTTCACTTTTTGTTGAAGCCATCTTTATGGGCCAAATTATAGTCATCATTTTTAGGACAGAGTATCTTGAAACCACATTTGTGTTCAGTTTTAGACCAAGTAGCCTATTGATTTTACCCAAGAATACAGATAAAAGAGTCTATACGGTCCTCTCTCAATTGAAAAGTTACATGGTCACCTGTTTCACTAAAAACTAAATAAAATCAAATCAACCATTTTGCTACATTTGTTGCTGGCTTGTAGGAAGGCAATTTGTTCAGCATTTAAGAGGAAGAAAGTGTTTTTTTCTGAAACCTGCGCATAGTTCAAGCCTGCAGCGTCTCCTCACACCCTCTACGCATACAGTAAGATACTGTCAAATAATACTTTTTCCTAAGAAAGTAATTCCATATATCATGACGCTAGGTGGGTTTGTTAGTGTCGTTTTTCAGTTATGGTTAAATAAAGAGGGATCACTTATGTTTGTATACCTTTCCAGCACTTCATTTTCAATTTATTTTTTTCTTTAAAATGTCAGTCTTGGAGTTGTTTGCATGCCTTATTGTTGTTGTTGTTTGATGTTGATATTTTGGATATGGTTTATGGTATATTCGGATATATTTTAAGAAAATGTTTATACTGCTTTGTGTAGTAACATGTTCAATTTGTAATCCAATTTGTGGATGGTTGTTCTTGAAACATGGCTGGGTGGTGCTTTCTCTCTGACGCATTCAATATCTCGTTTAAGGTTTGATGGACAATTGATAATTGATAAAGGGTCGATAGATAATAATAAGTTATCAATGTATCCAGTATTGAGTGCTGAGTGTTCCTTCGCCTGAAAGAAAAATGTTTCCATTGGTATCTTTATGAGTAATAGATGATGTTTTCTCATTGTGTTCTTTGATTTGAATTTATATGCAAGTCCACTGTAAAAAATCAAATGTAAAAATCCCACTGTGATTCTTCAAGCTTGTGAACTTAGAGCTGCAAACCGACAAGAAACTGCAAGAAACAACCTGCTGCATTCAGTCTTAGTAACTCCGAGAATGCTGGGATTTTAACCATCACTCATAGACTTCTGTAGTATGATTACTACTGAAGATCAAATGATTTAAAAATGAATGTTTTGATTTATAACCCTTATTTTCATATATTATTGAATTATACTTTCATGTATTCTTGAAATTAATTCTATTTTCTTCTTGAATTATATGTTTTTCAAACACTTTCCTGGGTGTTTTTCTTTACTGTTGGGGTGGAAGCAAAGTTCTCATGTTACATGACCAGAAACATAACTCTGTCCAAACTTTGATGTGTTTCTGCCATCACTTAATTACTTTTTTTCCTGTGTGTCATGGAACTGTGTTGTTACCAAGATGTTCTTGTTGATAGTCTTTAGTCTGCTGTCAGCATGATACGATTTTCCACTGTTTAGGGTCCCTCTTCATGCGCCAGTGCACTTTCATACCATGTACAAAGTAAAAGAACCTGCTAAAGGCTTAAAAACCTCCAGGCAAGTATTGACAGAACTTCTCTAGACGCCCCACTCCCTTTTCAGACCTGACTTTGGAATTCAGTTGTATGATTCAACACACAGAGCACGAACCACCCGCTTAAAGAACAGCTTTATTTCCTTCTTTTAACACTTTGCACTTTTTGGTTTCCCACTTAAAACTAATTTTAGTCCTCTTGGGGGCGCTTTTGAGCCACCGATTATTTTCCATAAAAAAAAATCCACATTATTAATGGATGTGATAAATGCAGTGTATTAATGGAACAAAAACTGTAGAGTGTTGGTGGACGCGAGCGGCATGTCGTTAATGTTTCACTGCGAACAGGGGAACAGGGCATGTACACCCTCCTGAGAGCCGCTACCTGGGTTTAGTGCAGACGCCTCAGAACATACTGCCTCCGAGCCGCTTACATTACAAATAAGGAGGTTGGGATTACACTGTACAAATGCAACCACACTTGAACTCACATTTACACACTTACACACACACACAGCATGACGGCGTCTGTGCAAACTGGCACTCTCTCTATTCGGTCTTTGATACAGTGTTCAGAAGAACATATTTGGACCATACCTGTCAAGTGTCCCGTATTTTACCGCTCTGTCCCGGCGTCATCCCGTATTTTTATTTTCCCGTATTTGTCCCGTATTTTCAGTTTTCAATTTTTATTTTTTAAAGCATTCATGTGTCGCTCCAAACAGAATTCTGTCACTAGCCTCGCGAGAACTGCCACCCAGACTACTGCAGGGAGCAGTTCTCGCGCGAGGCTAGTGACAGAATATGTTTGGCGCGGAACATGAATGCTTTAAAAAAAATAAAAATTGAAAACTCGCGGGTTTAGTGTCGACAGTGGGAGCAAACCTGGAACAACAATCAGAGATGGATTTAACGAGAGAAGGCAGTCCTGCCAAAAAAAAGCTAAGCGTACGTGTAAGTACCTTGACGAATGGAACAGGGAATTTACTTTCCTAAAGAGGAGCATGAAGGGGCACAGCTACTCATTCTGTAAGATTTCTAGCTGTGATTTTAGTGTCTCTCATGGGGGAAGGAACGATGTCCGTCAGCACGAACAATCTGCCAAGCACAAACGCGGGCTAAAGGCACAGAAATATGCCCAGGAGATGTCCCCATTTGTAGCTAGAAATACCACTAGAAATTTTTTATTTTATTATTCATTTGTTGTTCAAAACATATTTGAGGTGTTTGTTCTTCACTTTTTGCCACTCCAAAGATGTTTTCGTCTCTCCTTCAGCCTCTATTGCAGCTATATGCAAATAACCGATTATGCAAATTAGGCGATGACGTCATGTACGGGAAATGTCCCGTATTTTTAAATACAAAACTTGACAGGTATGATTTGGACACATGTACACAGAGAGACAAGAACAGGTCCGACTGGCTGTCCGTCTCACGCCGCTGGTCTCCTGTTGCACAAGGCTGTCCCCATCCTGGGCCTTGCTTACATTCGAGTCACCTGGTAGGATCTGCACATACATGGTCACACACACACACACACACACACACACACACACACACACACACACACACACACACACACACACACACACACACACACACACACACACACACACATGCATGCATGCATTAGCGCTAACCATCCAACTAACACTATGACCAGAATGCTGGAGTATTTCTACACCACCCTGCCCTAATAATCTGATACTTCAGACAATGAAAGTTTGTCAAGTTCTGGCTGAAGCAAAAGTATTTTTCAGTTAGTGGTTTAGCTAGTCTATCTGTGCTTTTAAATTCTATTTAATCATCTGCTCGTGTGTATGGTCCAGAGGGCATGGCAAGGACTACAACGAGGAAGCGTTAGATGGTACGACACCCAAGATGTTTCTGTGGTTAAGTAACTGGGTAAGTAACACTGTGTGTGAGGGCTTTAGTGCTTGTACGCAGTGGCTGAAAGTCACCGGCGCCTTATTTGAAATTTGAACGGGCAACTCCTGCGCTTTCTGCAATGGCGCCATCAGGTAGTACCCTGCCTCTGTTCAAATCTGTTAAAACTAGGCAGCCGTCTAACAAACTGACATGGAAAATCTAAAGCCTTTCGTCACATTCGCCATCTTGTTCGCTTACTAAGCTTACTATAATCTCAAAGGCACGAGTTAGAGTAGCTGAGCAGCGATGAAACCACAAAAGGTTTCGGAAAGTACCAGCGAGCAACGTGGACGTCACGGCGGCAGTGGGGAGCTGAAGTCCCGCCAGAATTCTTGGATCGCTCCGTTAAGTGTCTACGTAACGTACGTGAGATTCAACAACCTCACGTTAGGGCATTTTCCAGCACTCCATGCATGTGTTCTGTTCAGCTGGAGAACTGTCTGCTAAAGGGAAACGTTGGCAGCTACGACTTCACATTAAACATGAATATGGGACACGGAGGTTTGGAACAACCACTGAGGTTAGCGTTACAGAAAAGAGGTCAGGACGTGGTGGAGCGCGTGCTGCAGCTGCCAATCCGACCCTCGAGCGTGGCTCGGTGACGTGAACCCAGCCTCATTCCTAACACACACCCGTGAACAGACACGACAGCAACCACCCTTACCGTCCCTTGCTGGCGTGACAGCGTGGTATCCGTCTCATTTTGCCACCTTGCATTAGAAAAGAGTGAGAGAGGAAAGTGAAAAGGGGCTGTTTTTTGTATTAACACCTTATAGTGTGTGTCACAATAGAGATCTGTCTTTTACTCACACAAGATCACCATGATCCCAACCACGAAGAGTACAGCTGCAATGCTCAAACCCACCGTCCTCTGAAACGTGTAATCTGCACACACACACACACACACACACACACACACACACACACACAATACTATACCTGGCAACATACTAGAAACGATTTTGCTTACAGAACTAATAACTCCGTAATAGTCAGAAGGTGTGTTCAACTGGAAAGACGTCATAGCAAACATGGATAAAAAGTGCTTATCTTGCTGATGTGGTACACAGTGCATAACAGCCCTACATAAAGTCTATTGTCTTTCACGTATGACTAACGGAGTGTCCACAGAAACAGGCCCCAGCTTGTGACTACGGTTTACATCTTTCCATGGAGAAAGGATGTTAGAATATTTGGCTCACAACAGAAGTGACAATATTTTTAACACTTCGTAAATTTGTAGTGTTTTACAAGAAGATAGGATTTTATGTTAGAATATATGATCAGCTTTCTTTTAATATATGTACATAAAATCACGTACCTAACATGTTACACCTAAATGCAGGACGTTTGGATCAGACTATGGACGCTGAGGTTTATGAACCCACTACTGTAAGAACTGGATTGAACTACAGTAAGAACTGAAAAAACGGATAATTTAAAAACTCTTACCATAATGGAAAGGTCTGTCCCATTTTTCATCCCATTGCCCTGTGGAGAAAATTACACGTGATTAGGAAGAAACGGCCTTTTTTGTCTGCATTGCCATTAACAACCAAAATAACGCTGGGAGATTTAAGGCATCCTCTCGGGTCTGTACGGCACTGCCTCAGTGGCTGGGCCAACTAAGCAAGAAAAGAGGAGGCCTGTGTTTATCTATGTACTTCAGCGCGAGCAATAAATCTCTGTTTATCTGATTGTGAAATACGCAGAGATGGAGGACGTTGTACTTCACCAGTATGCAATATTGTTGGATGCATTGAGAAATGGTATTGTACACTGTCAGCGACAACGACGCTCCCAAACCTGATAAGGACCCCTCCCCAAGGGCTTGGAGGGGAAGAGCTTGGGCAATACTAAATACCCCCCAATTAATTTAATATCATTTCGTTTGGGTTAATTTCTTAATTTCGTTTCAGTTCGTGTGTATTGTTTCCCCTAGGGAAAAGCTCATGTTCTGTATGATGGGGGGGGGGGGGACATAGCAAGCTCTCTTAACATGGAAATAACTCTTCAGTCCTGCCCACTGCCTCAGATCAAACCCTCACCACAATAGATGTGCATATGACATATTGCCAGTCTGCCGAGCAACTCAAGCAAGCTCAGCTAAGTTGCTCCCAGTACAACAGTGACATGTGTACTTGTTAATTACCATCCATTGGTCCCTGCAGCTACTGCAGTTAAGAAGGGTTTGGCAGCAGTGGGTGGGAAAAGAGAAGGGTTTTGTTGAGGCTAGCACACTTTTAGAGCAAACCCTCTCATGGGTTCAGTGTTCACCTGTTACAAAGTCAAACTGGGCCACATACAAGAGCTTTGAAGGGCAGTAAAAGCTAAATTTACACATTGCTGGCCAGTTTTTTTTTTTTTCTAGAAGGGCTTTTAAAATCTCCTTTTGTTCCATTTTGAGGGATGTTGTGGATGGAGCATGGGTGGGGGGGGGGGGGGGGGTGTGGGGGGCGGCTAACACCCCGGGTGAGCCGGCCCCGCCCTATGGGGTGGTGGTTGGGCCGGAGGCGTTACAGGGAGATAAAGGGGCTGCTAGCCCGTGCACGTATGCCTACAGGACAGGGTCATGTCTTTCAGGTCCTTGCTGGCACTGATGGGTAGAAATTGGCAGGAAACAGGGCAGGCGTTGGCGAAGCCTAGATGAGACGAGACACGGCCTGCAGCACAATCCACGTGAAATAAACAAAACAACAACGAGAGAGAGAGAGAGAGAGAGAGAGAGAGAGAGAGAGAGAGAGAGAGAGAGAAACACAGCAGGACATATTGTGCCTGCAATCAGCTCTGTGCATCACGATCCTATCTGACAGAAAGCAAGAGAGCTGAACTGCCCTAACCAGTTTATATGTGAGGGAGAGAGTGAGCGTGGTACAGAGAGATAAGGGCAGGGGGTATTTAGGCAGAAAGTTTATGTACGTTGATCCAGTGAGAAGGGTCTACAAACTGTGGTTTTCTTAAATAAGCACATTTTTGTAATGATGTGTTTCCCACCCTGTTATAGAGACATTGCAGGTCAATCTCTCAATATCACAATCTCATGTCAGAACACTATAGGAATGATCAGAACTGTACAATAAAACCCCACATTAAGTTATTTGTGATTGTGCTGTCCACACTGCCATGCGAACCAGTTTCGCTTTGTCACTTAGCCGGGAGTAGTGATGCAGCAAGAGAGAAAGGGAGAGAGAGAGGGAGAGAGAGAGAGACAGAGAGAGACAGAGAGAGAGAGAGAGAGAGAGAGAAAATAGACAGAGATGTAGGGGTCCTATAAAGCACGATTGCCTTAAACAGTGACGTTGCTTCATGGTGTCCCCTGCAGGGGGCGAGCTGCTTCTCTGAGTATCTGTCTGTCGTTCTTTTCTCTGTCAGTGTCTGTCTTTCATCTCTTTTTCTCCTCTGTGTCTGTCACTCTGTCCCCATGTCATTCTCTTCCTCCTTCCTCTGTTCCTTTTCTCACTTTTCTTCTTTATTGGGGATAAATTCTTTTGCTGGATTACTAGTTCCCTCTGGAGAATGTAGTTCGCTGAGCTGAGGTATTTTGCTCTCACCGACGAGAGTTAGGCCGGCTGAAAAGTGGCTTAATCGCACGGCAACCCAGGGCCCTGTGGATCAACATCAAGCCGGCCTGGGCGAGTCCTCTCCGAGCCTGCTGAGGGTGCACTGACACCGCGAAAACCTGCCATAAGCCAAACTGAATAAAAAACAAATGATACTAAACCTTTGAAGTAAATGTGCTGCAGACACGTTGTGGACACTGCGCTGTGTACCCGTGGTTATGCAAGCGAACCCTTGCTACAGAGTGCACGCTGCGGGTTAAAAGACAGCAGGGAATTCATCAGGGGTGGAAAGGAGAGGGTGCTTACGTGGACGCCGTGCGAGCCGTGCTGTTTGAACAGCTACGTCGCCCAACACGGCCTATCCATGGGCGTATTTTCCATGAAATGTTTTAAGGGCTTCTCTGTTCGTGCTTGCCACCGAGGGGAAAGCTCTGAAGAGAGACAGTTTGCACAAGCGCTGTGGTTGATGGGTCAGTAGGAAAACCAAATAAAGCAGCTTTCCACAGCAGTCCTGCTGTAGATCGATAGCGCTCCTGCTGTAGACCGCATCCGAGACGCTGGCTTTAACACTCGTATTCTTTGTTTCTGTCTGCAGCGTGTACACCGTACCGGCCGAGCAGGCGCAGAAAGCAGCTGTCTAATCATCCGCTCTCCACTTCTCCTTCATCGGGGACAACTCCACACAGACTGGGCTCCACAGAATATAGATAATAATAAAAAGGTGGTCTCATCTAAAGCCATCATGTCAGGGTCACATGGCTGCTAACACCTGCAACCCCCCCCCCCCCCCCCCCTGACTTTAGCCTATTGAGAAGGGGGGACCTATTTGCTACTTGTCACAAGCTTTACACGTTTCCTGATGGATTGATGTTAAATGAATGTATACTTCTGTTCAAAAGCAATGTCCACACATTGTCTCCCAGATCAGGGTCAAAGTGAACGCAGCTCGTCCTCATCATCCATTGCCAATAGAGGCAAGAGGTCTTGGTCTTTGTTGTAAATTCATGAACACCCCCCTGCCACACACACACACACACACACACACACACACACACACACACACACACACACACACACACACACACACACACACACACACATCTGATCTCTGGCCTCCAGCCCACTTTATTTGGTTTGTTGGTTGTGTCAAGGTGATCAGGTGAATTTCCTGCTAATGTTTCCATGTCTCTTGTATGTCTCTTTTATGTCTCTAGTATGCTTCTAGTATTGCTTGCCATGTTTGGCACATTAGATTCTGCACGTAGGTGAGCAAAATATGAGCGATACTTGAGTGATGCTTGAGCGATACTTGAGCAATACATGAGCATCTGACAACAGAAATAGAGAAAAGAAAATGTTGGAGCAGGCCACTCAGGAGGGGAGTTTTAATATGATAGGATGTCACTAGGGACAAGGAAATCAGAAAAGGGGAGACAAACCCACCATGCTTAATATTTCATTCAGGGATAAGCCAACTGTCTTGTTCGCTCTCTCACACTCCTTGGCAAACTGATTCCACCTCAGGTGCAGGTGCCTAGGTCTATTTATCAAATATAAACATACAGGAATGCCAGGGTGATGGGCTGAGGGGGGGGGGGGGGGGGGGGGGGGGGAGGCGAACTGTGCACTTTCTTTTTTAACTGGGGTCACTTTTTTATAGAAAGCTCTTATGAAAGGTCCTTTGTACGTCCTGGTGAGGTTGTCAGTGTGTTGGGGGTTGAAATGTTGGACCTGTGCACAGGTGCTGGGCGTCTATGACCACTTTCACATTATTTTCCCTCTTCTAGTCTTTCTTTAAACAAGGAGGGGCTCTAATTAAGTATGCACCTAGGTGCTTCAGCTTGACAGCAAAATGTGTGTGTGTGTGTGTGTGTGTGTGTGTGTGTGTGTGTGTGTGTGTGTGTGTGTGTGTTAAAGCATTTGTTTAAAGGCTAGCCTGTCCATACTGCAGTACAACAGGTCTGTTAAATTCGTTACTGAAAGTATTCGTGCACTGATGCAATTTCACATAACCACAAGAGCATTTCAAAAGAATCTAGTCATTCTTAATTGGATTTTAAGACATGCCATTTCACTTTTTGTTGAAGCCATCTTTATGGGCCAAATTATAGTCATCATTTTTAGGACAGAGTATCTTGAAACCACATTTGTGTTCAGTTTTAGACCAAGTAGCCTATTGATTTTACCCAAGAATACAGATAAAAGAGTCTATACGGTCCTCTCTCAATTGAAAAGTTACATGGTCACCTGTTTCACTAAAAACTAAATAAAATCAAATCAACCATTTTGCTACATTTGTTGCTGGCTTGTAGGAAGGCAATTTGTTCAGCATTTAAGAGGAAGAAAGTGTTTTTTTCTGAAACCTGCGCATAGTTCAAGCCTGCAGCGTCTCCTCACACCCTCTACGCATACAGTAAGATACTGTCAAATAATACTTTTTCCTAAGAAAGTAATTCCATATATCATGACGCTAGGTGGGTTTGTTAGTGTCGTTTTTCAGTTATGGTTAAATAAAGAGGGATCACTTATGTTTGTATACCTTTCCAGCACTTCATTTTCAATTTATTTTTTTCTTTAAAATGTCAGTCTTGGAGTTGTTTGCATGCCTTATTGTTGTTGTTGTTTGATGTTGATATTTTGGATATGGTTTATGGTATATTCGGATATATTTTAAGAAAATGTTTATACTGCTTTGTGTAGTAACATGTTCAATTTGTAATCCAATTTGTGGATGGTTGTTCTTGAAACATGGCTGGGTGGTGCTTTCTCTCTGACGCATTCAATATCTCGTTTAAGGTTTGATGGACAATTGATAATTGATAAAGGGTCGATAGATAATAATAAGTTATCAATGTATCCAGTATTGAGTGCTGAGTGTTCCTTCGCCTGAAAGAAAAATGTTTCCATTGGTATCTTTATGAGTAATAGATGATGTTTTCTCATTGTGTTCTTTGATTTGAATTTATATGCAAGTCCACTGTAAAAAATCAAATGTAAAAATCCCACTGTGATTCTTCAAGCTTGTGAACTTAGAGCTGCAAACCGACAAGAAACTGCAAGAAACAACCTGCTGCATTCAGTCTTAGTAACTCCGAGAATGCTGGGATTTTAACCATCACTCATAGACTTCTGTAGTATGATTACTACTGAAGATCAAATGATTTAAAAATGAATGTTTTGATTTATAACCCTTATTTTCATATATTATTGAATTATACTTTCATGTATTCTTGAAATTAATTCTATTTTCTTCTTGAATTATATGTTTTTCAAACACTTTCCTGGGTGTTTTTCTTTACTGTTGGGGTGGAAGCAAAGTTCTCATGTTACATGACCAGAAACATAACTCTGTCCAAACTTTGATGTGTTTCTGCCATCACTTAATTACTTTTTTTCCTGTGTGTCATGGAACTGTGTTGTTACCAAGATGTTCTTGTTGATAGTCTTTAGTCTGCTGTCAGCATGATACGATTTTCCACTGTTTAGGGTCCCTCTTCATGCGCCAGTGCACTTTCATACCATGTACAAAGTAAAAGAACCTGCTAAAGGCTTAAAAACCTCCAGGCAAGTATTGACAGAACTTCTCTAGACGCCCCACTCCCTTTTCAGACCTGACTTTGGAATTCAGTTGTATGATTCAACACACAGAGCACGAACCACCCGCTTAAAGAACAGCTTTATTTCCTTCTTTTAACACTTTGCACTTTTTGGTTTCCCACTTAAAACTAATTTTAGTCCTCTTGGGGGCGCTTTTGAGCCACCGATTATTTTCCATAAAAAAAAATCCACATTATTAATGGATGTGATAAATGCAGTGTATTAATGGAACAAAAACTGTAGAGTGTTGGTGGACGCGAGCGGCATGTCGTTAATGTTTCACTGCGAACAGGGGAACAGGGCATGTACACCCTCCTGAGAGCCGCTACCTGGGTTTAGTGCAGACGCCTCAGAACATACTGCCTCCGAGCCGCTTACATTACAAATAAGGAGGTTGGGATTACACTGTACAAATGCAACCACACTTGAACTCACATTTACACACTTACACACACACACAGCATGACGGCGTCTGTGCAAACTGGCACTCTCTCTATTCGGTCTTTGATACAGTGTTCAGAAGAACATATTTGGACCATACCTGTCAAGTGTCCCGTATTTTACCGCTCTGTCCCGGCGTCATCCCGTATTTTTATTTTCCCGTATTTGTCCCGTATTTTCAGTTTTCAATTTTTATTTTTTAAAGCATTCATGTGTCGCTCCAAACAGAATTCTGTCACTAGCCTCGCGAGAACTGCCACCCAGACTACTGCAGGGAGCAGTTCTCGCGCGAGGCTAGTGACAGAATATGTTTGGCGCGGAACATGAATGCTTTAAAAAAAATAAAAATTGAAAACTCGCGGGTTTAGTGTCGACAGTGGGAGCAAACCTGGAACAACAATCAGAGATGGATTTAACGAGAGAAGGCAGTCCTGCCAAAAAAAAGCTAAGCGTACGTGTAAGTACCTTGACGAATGGAACAGGGAATTTACTTTCCTAAAGAGGAGCATGAAGGGGCACAGCTACTCATTCTGTAAGATTTCTAGCTGTGATTTTAGTGTCTCTCATGGGGGAAGGAACGATGTCCGTCAGCACGAACAATCTGCCAAGCACAAACGCGGGCTAAAGGCACAGAAATATGCCCAGGAGATGTCCCCATTTGTAGCTAGAAATACCACTAGAAATTTTTTATTTTATTATTCATTTGTTGTTCAAAACATATTTGAGGTGTTTGTTCTTCACTTTTTGCCACTCCAAAGATGTTTTCGTCTCTCCTTCAGCCTCTATTGCAGCTATATGCAAATAACCGATTATGCAAATTAGGCGATGACGTCATGTACGGGAAATGTCCCGTATTTTTAAATACAAAACTTGACAGGTATGATTTGGACACATGTACACAGAGAGACAAGAACAGGTCCGACTGGCTGTCCGTCTCACGCCGCTGGTCTCCTGTTGCACAAGGCTGTCCCCATCCTGGGCCTTGCTTACATTCGAGTCACCTGGTAGGATCTGCACATACATGGTCACACACACACACACACACACACACACACACACACACACACACACACACACACACACACACACACACACACACACACACACACACACACACACACACACATGCATGCATGCATTAGCGCTAACCATCCAACTAACACTATGACCAGAATGCTGGAGTATTTCTACACCACCCTGCCCTAATAATCTGATACTTCAGACAATGAAAGTTTGTCAAGTTCTGGCTGAAGCAAAAGTATTTTTCAGTTAGTGGTTTAGCTAGTCTATCTGTGCTTTTAAATTCTATTTAATCATCTGCTCGTGTGTATGGTCCAGAGGGCATGGCAAGGACTACAACGAGGAAGCGTTAGATGGTACGACACCCAAGATGTTTCTGTGGTTAAGTAACTGGGTAAGTAACACTGTGTGTGAGGGCTTTAGTGCTTGTACGCAGTGGCTGAAAGTCACCGGCGCCTTATTTGAAATTTGAACGGGCAACTCCTGCGCTTTCTGCAATGGCGCCATCAGGTAGTACCCTGCCTCTGTTCAAATCTGTTAAAACTAGGCAGCCGTCTAACAAACTGACATGGAAAATCTAAAGCCTTTCGTCACATTCGCCATCTTGTTCGCTTACTAAGCTTACTATAATCTCAAAGGCACGAGTTAGAGTAGCTGAGCAGCGATGAAACCACAAAAGGTTTCGGAAAGTACCAGCGAGCAACGTGGACGTCACGGCGGCAGTGGGGAGCTGAAGTCCCGCCAGAATTCTTGGATCGCTCCGTTAAGTGTCTACGTAACGTACGTGAGATTCAACAACCTCACGTTAGGGCATTTTCCAGCACTCCATGCATGTGTTCTGTTCAGCTGGAGAACTGTCTGCTAAAGGGAAACGTTGGCAGCTACGACTTCACATTAAACATGAATATGGGACACGGAGGTTTGGAACAACCACTGAGGTTAGCGTTACAGAAAAGAGGTCAGGACGTGGTGGAGCGCGTGCTGCAGCTGCCAATCCGACCCTCGAGCGTGGCTCGGTGACGTGAACCCAGCCTCATTCCTAACACACACCCGTGAACAGACACGACAGCAACCACCCTTACCGTCCCTTGCTGGCGTGACAGCGTGGTATCCGTCTCATTTTGCCACCTTGCATTAGAAAAGAGTGAGAGAGGAAAGTGAAAAGGGGCTGTTTTTTGTATTAACACCTTATAGTGTGTGTCACAATAGAGATCTGTCTTTTACTCACACAAGATCACCATGATCCCAACCACGAAGAGTACAGCTGCAATGCTCAAACCCACCGTCCTCTGAAACGTGTAATCTGCACACACACACACACACACACACACACACACACACACACACAATACTATACCTGGCAACATACTAGAAACGATTTTGCTTACAGAACTAATAACTCCGTAATAGTCAGAAGGTGTGTTCAACTGGAAAGACGTCATAGCAAACATGGATAAAAAGTGCTTATCTTGCTGATGTGGTACACAGTGCATAACAGCCCTACATAAAGTCTATTGTCTTTCACGTATGACTAACGGAGTGTCCACAGAAACAGGCCCCAGCTTGTGACTACGGTTTACATCTTTCCATGGAGAAAGGATGTTAGAATATTTGGCTCACAACAGAAGTGACAATATTTTTAACACTTCGTAAATTTGTAGTGTTTTACAAGAAGATAGGATTTTATGTTAGAATATATGATCAGCTTTCTTTTAATATATGTACATAAAATCACGTACCTAACATGTTACACCTAAATGCAGGACGTTTGGATCAGACTATGGACGCTGAGGTTTATGAACCCACTACTGTAAGAACTGGATTGAACTACAGTAAGAACTGAAAAAACGGATAATTTAAAAACTCTTACCATAATGGAAAGGTCTGTCCCATTTTTCATCCCATTGCCCTGTGGAGAAAATTACACGTGATTAGGAAGAAACGGCCTTTTTTGTCTGCATTGCCATTAACAACCAAAATAACGCTGGGAGATTTAAGGCATCCTCTCGGGTCTGTACGGCACTGCCTCAGTGGCTGGGCCAACTAAGCAAGAAAAGAGGAGGCCTGTGTTTATCTATGTACTTCAGCGCGAGCAATAAATCTCTGTTTATCTGATTGTGAAATACGCAGAGATGGAGGACGTTGTACTTCACCAGTATGCAATATTGTTGGATGCATTGAGAAATGGTATTGTACACTGTCAGCGACAACGACGCTCCCAAACCTGATAAGGACCCCTCCCCAAGGGCTTGGAGGGGAAGAGCTTGGGCAATACTAAATACCCCCCAATTAATTTAATATCATTTCGTTTGGGTTAATTTCTTAATTTCGTTTCAGTTCGTGTGTATTGTTTCCCCTAGGGAAAAGCTCATGTTCTGTATGATGGGGGGGGGGGGGGGGGGGGGGGGGGGGGTCCACTCTTATTAGAGTTTTTGCCTGAGAACTAGATGTACCTCTTATCGCTGTCATATTGATCAGCCCATAATTACTTCTAATTAAATTTCAGGTGTGCTCATTTTCCCTTTGACCTGTCTCTCAAATTGAATTTATATATGTGTTCGGGTTGACAGGACTCATAAAGCACAGCCTAGCTATTCGTCGTGGCGGCCCTGCAATCTGGCAGAAATAACGGATATTTCTACACAGGAAGCGGGATGAACGTTTTTTCCCCTTAATTACCTGCTAATTAGTTTCCGAGTTACGTTTGCCCTTGATATGATGCGCATTACGGCAAGTTAGAGTGGCGCTCGCGCTCCGTCGTCACCCGCTCGCGCAGCTCGGGGCCTCGCGCTGACGCCTCGCGCGGTAGAAGAGCAGCTTTCATGACGGTCTGATGACTAACACAATTTTAACCTTTTGCGAGAGGGGCAGACAAGTCGTGGAGAACTGTTTCATATTCGTGTGCTACGGTTCTAAATGTTTACAAAAAACGAAGAACATTTTAATGCTATCCAAGGCAAAGAGATAGATTATGGACAGGTAGACTGCTAATAGGATGAGCTTTTTTTTTAACAGTTAAGAAACGGCCTCCCTCACAGGCGTCGTTGCCCTCCTACTAGTGCAGTTTCCACGGATGGCCTTTAGGCGCCGCTGTAGAGACCCCAGCGCTCTCATGATGTGTAGGTGAAGGAAGGGAGAGACATCTATTCCTTCAGCAATTAGTATGCTTCATTTGTTCATGAAATGTCAGCATTTTATCTAAATGTGTTTAACGCTCCTCCTGGTTAATTTTAACCGAATGTAGGGCTTTTACTGTAATTGTTTTGCATTTGCACTTTACATTGTTGTGGTCCCTGGAAAAAATAAAATAAATAAATTATTTATATATATAATACTGTACTATGTGTATGTGTCAATTTTTCTTACAGAATGGTTCCAAGAAATCAAGTATACATGACCTCATAATTTAATGGAAACTAGCCTAACTGAGCAGGAACCAAGCACAATGAGAAATGAAGTTTACCTCCTGTGTTTGGTGAGTTCTGAGTTTTTGGGAGGGCTGTAGTTGACCTCACTGAGCTGTTGGAAACTGTAGTAACGGTACCATTAGGAGTCTGCTTTTCTACATGGGGCTGTAGAGTGGTGCTGGATTCGTTTTGAAATGCTGCCGTGTCTTTTGCTGAAACAGATTGGATCGAAACACAGTTACTGGCATCAAATGAACTTTACTTCTGGATTTATGAGGGGAAATGAAGTGGAATCTAAATGCAAGTGGACGTTCTATTGAAATCGGTGATGGGGGAGCTCAGGTTCCACTGTTACCTGTCCCTGCAGGTGTGTGTGCAGTGATGGTAGACTGCGTTGAGCTGTCTTCACCTTCAGTCTGGTATGTCGCATTCTGACTGGCACAGCCTTTGAAAAAAGGACAGGAGGCAACAACGTCAAAGTGCACGACATCTGCGTGTGCGGACCAAGAGCAAATCTTGAAAACAAAGCTATTGGCTCCTATGGTGTTTCCATTTTTTTTTTCCCAAAAATAGTAAAAATATCTGGACAACGGTTTTTGTAACATATAGGAGATTAAATATCCAAGATACTCTGTCAAAAAAACTGGTTACTCTGGACATATTTGGAGCAGGTTTCATGTTTTCTAGTACAGTTAAATTATGTGAAAGTATAATAAACAGACAGCACACGTTTTAATAATCCTTTAGCTGCTGTGGGGGGGGGGGGTAAATTCGAAAAGACAAGACAGCACCATCATAATTTACCTACTGGGGTGAGATTATTAAATGAATATGTGTAGCAAATTATACTGCTGCTCTTATTGGGGGAAAATGTGATAATGTAGTGTGCAGACAGCTCCACATGCAAGTTTCAGACAAAGGCATATATTCCTGGCAGAGATGGATGCAAATATTTGCACCTGCTGACATGGTAATAGCATTGTCATGTAGAGGTCTGTCCTCTCTCATGAAGGGAGATTTCTCGGGACCCGCACAACTACACAAAGGCAGACTGTAGATTGCCAGAGATCGGTGGAAGCTTTGCAGAACTTATCCTTCAACCCCTTCCTAAAGAACCGTGTCACCCTGGAGACAACTGTGATGTGATTATTTTATGATTTACTGTTACTTGAGTTTGAAATCACTTATTTGGGCCTGTGCTCTTCAACCGGACTTTTAGGGGTGTGTTTTTCACTTCTGTCCGAGTAGATTTTCTTGAAAGTTATGGGGCTTTTGCTTGAGAAGTTTTTAAGTGGACTTTCCCTACTACTGCTGTTGATGAGGCAGAACAAGAAATATAGCAATTAGGAGGGGGAAAGAGAGAGTGAGAGTGAGAGAGGAGAATATTGACTCACCTCTGAAGTAGAGTAAGATGAAAAGCACAGCTCCTCTCCAGAGTGTCTGTAAAGCAGGTATCATCATAAACATGGAAACGTATCACCCACGATGAAACTTAGTCTTCCAGTAATGCTGCATAAACAGTTTTAGCAAGCGTGACGTTTTGAGCTGGTCTAATTCATGATGGCATGATATTCAATGCTCCAAGTGAACAGCTCATTATTACTGATCTGATATTTCACTAAAGACTTTATATAGACCTCTAAAATCATTAATTGAACACTGCTGTTTCTCAATTTACTCCATAAGTTAAGTGTAACATACGAGTTCTGGACGTCTCTGCAAGAACATGTATGCTTTTTTCATGTGTTAATAAGTTGATCTTGCGCATAAATGTATTTTGGGCAGACAGTATTTCACAGTGACGTTACTCACCTTACTGTCATGCTGAGATAAAGGGAGAGTGAAGATTTCAAATACCTACTGTGAAACCTGCCATTACGTTTTCAGTAAGGTCTATTCAAACTACAGACCACATGGCACTGTTAAGCAGCTCCATGTCGGGTGACCTCTCATGACCTTTCCAAGCCAGAGCCAAAACACCATCACATTAATATTTCATATGACACCCACACAATCCAGGCAAAAGTGAATAGGTGTCAAAACTGAAGACCACGGGGATGGTCAGTGCACCATCTGTTTCATGCTCGTCTCTGCCGTGTCATACCGTCATATCTGCCGTGTCATCTCGTTTCACGACTGTAGATGGCATGTGGCACGGATGGGATCTGAACCTCAGTGCAGATCTGTTCTCCCGCCTTTTTGAAAGGTTGTAAGGCAACTAATCTGTGTAATGGCAGTTGGTGTTGGGTTATGAAAAACTGCACTGTTGCCTACTTCTCTTTCTATAAACCCAAAATGACACATGCTACCACAGGATGGAGAATACTTAGCAAATGCTTAGCAACCGACAAACAAACCCGAGCGGTGTCACGTAAGCGGTGAGTTACAGCAGGAACCTCAGAAGGCGGGAACATGGGCGGGGCCTTTTACCCATGCAGACCACAGTTGGCCTTAAATGACGGCTTGAGGAATGACTGCGAGACTGTGCTGGGGAGATGAGGGGCAGCTTCTGTGTGACACCACCCACCCCCACCTTCTGAATGTCTATCAAAGGAGTCGTAGAGGATGGGGAGGTGATGAGCTGAACAATGATGGAAACCGATCATGTCCGTCACAAAGAACACTATGAGCAAATTAGGGCTCACAGTGGAGAGGGAGCAGGGGTGTTAGGAATGATCTTGTCAGTTTTATCAGAGATCACTGACAAAACCTTTCTTGGTTTTTAGCAGATGTTTCCTGTATGTTTCACTGTGTGCGGTGACTGCAAGATTGTGTAATAGAAACCTTTTTTCTGTTGTCATTACTGCTTCTTAAAGCCCAGAGACCCAAGGGAGCACATGCAACATGTTTAATCTGTTTTGTTTCGTAAACAGGAAAACCAAAGTGGTGAATTATCACCTAGAGTGTTTATATAAAAGCTCTCTGAACACAAACGAACCCTATCTGTAAATGTAACCCAGTTGGTGTTAATCCAAACCTGGGGCCATTTCTGTGACAAATCGCAGAGCCCTGAGTGCTTACTACTGACTTTTTGATCACATGCTTAACTCACATAATTCAAAGCAAACAAAATTAGATGACAACTGAGTTAATCTGATCTGTACTGCATAGTTTCCTGGTTTGTAATAAGTGTGATGTCTGGTAAAACAGTTCTTTATCTAGTTTATAAGTCTGATGCTATTTGTTGAACATTTTAATGCCGAGAAGAATATACTTCCTTTTAAAACGTCATATATCGGAGAACGTCTCTTAAAGTACTGTAAAACCCTCTAATCAGGTACCATCCAGTCAGAATAATATTTAATACAACCAATAATACAAAAAGAGTATGAGCATTGGTAATTACACCAACCAGTCAAGCAAAGAAGAAATATCAATTAAAATACATTAAGAATAGGTCAAGGACAATCCGAATTGGAATGCAAGTTTTTAGTCAAGCTTAATAGAAAGAAAGAAAGTGAAAACATGTTTCACTTTATAAAATACCTCTCGCAGAATTTAGAGTATAAGGTGATATGCTCATCATGTTTGAGCATCCAATCTGTGACATTTTACACAGCACCCCCTTTCAACATCTTTCAACACATGACTCCTAAATACTCCTTGCCATATGCTAGAGTTTCCTTTTAAAAAGACTAATAGACTAAACATAGGCATTTTAGTCTATTTCCAGAAAAATGGAGGGTTATTCTTCATTTGCATACTGGGATTGAAACGTGGGATTAACAGGGTGGAAATCCTGCTTCACACTCAGACATGGCACACGTGTGTTCTCGACCCCAGACATGGCACACGTGTGTTCTAGACCCTAGACATGGCACACGTGTGTTCTAGACCCTAGACAGGATGCACGTGTGTTCTAGAACCCAGACACGGCACATGTGTGTTCTAGGCCCCACAGCGACGATGCCCAGTGAAGCTCAACTCTACATGCTTCTCTCATTCCCTCCAAACCCTGATCTGTTTACTTATTAACAACACTGAATATCCAAATGTTTTCTGCTTACCTTGGTTTTCATGCTGGAGAATCGGTCAGGTTCAGAAGTCAGCATCCAGCTGTCACCCTGCTGCAAAGCTAAGCCGTTCGTTGGCCACGCCCTTACTACGCTTCCTCTTTTTCACCTCATGTGTTGTTCTTCCCTCTCTCTCTCTCTCTCTCTCTCTCTCTCCCCTTCTTTGTTTTGGTTGGTTTGTGTATTTACTTGGTCAGCCTTTCTCACTTGTCTGAAAGCATGTGGTCGGGTCATGCTAGCGCTCCAACACTACGTGTGTGTGTGTGTGTGTGTGTGTGTGTGTGTGCCGTCTACACTGTATCAGTCATTGTTTGATTGCCACTACACACAAATGCAGAGGCTGACAGTGAGAAATGGAGAGAGAAAGAGAGACTGTGTACATGCGTGTGCCCAACTAGTTAACCTGTCACTAAACTTTCTGAGGTAGACACCTGCATCAATTCCCATCTATCCATTCTGTTTAATTTTGGTTAGGGACAGGTCTACACGAATGGCGGAGTGAACTTCTTACGGAGAACCGTTACCTCTCGGCAAAACAGTTTTTGCCAACCGCCAACTTCCACGATCCCTTTTGAACGCCTCCAGACGGAGCGTCGCTCTTCTGCGCTCTCTGAGAGTGGCAGGAAGGAAGTGTTGCGCTCGGCACGTCTGAGGGCAGAGGGGATCCTTCGAACGCATGCTTCCAAAATGACAGCGAGGTCTCGCGTGGCTCTCGCCAGGTACGGCACGCCAACACATCGCAGCGCGCCCGACCTCCCCTCCTCCTCCTCCTCCTCTTCCTCCTACTCCTCCTCCTGCTGCTGCTTGAAATCTGCTTCGAACTCTCTCGAGCGAAGGTTTCAGATGTCACGTGGCACCGGAGGTGCAATCCAAACAAACGTATACAGTATAAAAAAGGAGGGGGCATTGCTGTTAGGAATCTTGGTCTTCCTCATATGCACTCCTGTCACCTTTCAACACCAAAGACACAGGCGTGACTTAAGAGAGGTGTGTTGACGGGAGCCAGCTGGCTCTGGAGATGCCGTGACAGTTTGATTAGGCTTACTATGGAAATACACATTTGATATTTGCCACAGTTGCAAGGGGTTGCTGTCAGTCTGTGAAATCAAAATCAACAATCTGTAGCCATACTCATTAGAATTTGCACATGTGCCTGGTAGAGTGTTAATGCATTAAGCCACGTCACACTAGTCAGCTGACCAACTAAAAATACACTGGCCTGTTTGTCATCCGCACGCTGCCTACTGCAGCATAACCTTTATAGGTTCATGTAATGCTATGATGACGGAGTTACTTTTTTAGGATGCGGGCAAAATGGCTCAACGCTAAACCGCAACTTTATACCGAATAAACAATGTTTATTCTGTGCCCCCATATATATAACTTATATCTTCAGAAATGCAGAAATACATCTTAATAAATGAGTCATATTTTGCCATTGGCCAGCATTCACTGTGCTTAGAGTATAGTCTGGGAAAGAGTTTTTTGGGTCATCCAATCATAATTCTATAGAAAGGATAATTGCTTGGGAGATGAAATAATACTTCTAATACTTACACACTAGTCTGTGTGTGATACATTACTTTTACTCAATATCAAGACATCCTGGTGCCCCAGAACAAGCAATGGAGAAGTAAAAATCTCTGTATATGGGGTATGTCACCGTTTATTTTTTAGCTTGTTATGCATCACGTGCAATTTTAGTAATGTGATCAACAACTGGGTCATTAAAAACAACTCAACCAATGGTGGTCTGTTTCGGTGAGAGTACATGGGCAGCATTGTGTTCCGCCACGTTAGACAAGACATGCGGAAATATGCCACAACTCTCACAGTGTCTGCCACAACACAGTGGATGACATTGAGAGGCGCACAAAGGCCGGGCAGTCCCACGAGCAGAGTCGGGGGTGGCTCTGGAACTCACGTTCCCGCCACTGACCTCTGGCCACGCACGGATTCCTGCTCGCATTCTCGCTGCGTGCGAATGCGCGCGGCCAACTGCAAGTCTTTTTGAGACTGAAAGACGGGCAGACTTCAAGGGCAAACGCTTTCTCTTTCAGACTCAAGAGCCCTTTGGAATTCTCGAGTTCGGAGATCCTTGAGAGTTGCCCTAGCGCTCCGCTAGTCTAACTGTGCCTGAAGGCGATGTGCGATGTTGGCTGGGCCAAACTGAACCAGCAGCCTCGGGCTTGCCTGGCTGCTGCTTTGTGTGCTTCATTGAACCTCGAGTTGCCCTGTCATCCTGGTCCAAGTCAGCCGTCCCAGCCGTACGAGGCTGCCAGTGGGTGAGGCCCTGCCCAGCCTGCTTCCCTCCACAGCCGTCCCCCTCCCCAGGGGGTCTGCTCTTCAGGAAGCACCTTTGTCTCATGAAGGTACCAGCGGGGGAGCTCATGCACTGGATACACTCTCTGTAGTATCTTGTGGTGTTGGACGACATGCCGTCACTTCCGTCGTGTCCTGGGTGCGCTGACTGCCAAGGCTGTGTCAAGACTGCGTTTATCTCTGCCACTGTTGCTGCTGCTGTTATTAAAAAATATATATCTTGATGAGAAAATGCAACAAACCATTTTAGAGAAACTACAAAAGTATCTTCCTTAAAGTCATAAATATTAATTTTTTATGGACAGGTGGTTCCTGTGCGGCACCTCGGGAAAAGGTGCTGCTTACACTGCAGAGGTGTGTGTTCCACGTCCGATTTATGGCGCCGAGTCCTTGGGGGATGAAATCAACCGTGATTCGTCAGCCATGGGCTACGCTGTTGCACAGAATCTCTGCTCTCCGCTCCCCCCCACCATTTATTTACGACACCGTGTGAAAAATGGCCATTAAAATGTTTTTGCATGCCACAGCAGAACTATGCAAGATAATGCTGTAAAAGTGACGAAAGAAGAAGACCCCTTGGTTCGAGTCTCCGCCGGTAGTCTCTCCTTCCCTACCAATCAGAGCGTAGCCGCGATTTCCAGGAAACAGCTCCATCCGGACATACAGCAACCCTGCAGGGCTTTACAAACCTCTCATCCTGAGAGGAGGCGGAGCAAACGGAGATGAGACAAGATGGTTTTCTGCTCTCCTCTGTCGTGGAGGGTAGACTAGGTTTAATTAGGCTTCAGTGTGAAGCTGACTGCAAGGTAAACATTGCTGATGGAAATAACGTAGCTGAGAACTGCCGAGGCCAATTAAGCTACCTCAGCATTTTCAGTGCAGCAGACATATTAGAGGGTAGTTTGAGTTACACAGATTTCACATAAAAAACCCAAATAAGAATAACAATAAGTACTACTCCACCTACAAATCCTAAAGACAAATGAAGCTAAAAGTCTAAAAGGAAGAAAATGCCATTATAAGGTTTTGGACATACTGATAAGTTCACGGCACAATTACCACATGCTCAGTGCATTTGCGGAGAGTGTATTCATGTACTTTGCCAGGAACTCCAATATAAACCATCAATATTTAAATAGGACTGTCGCACAGTTCAATTTTCCGACTTCTCTTGGATAAATCCTCATCTAATATTAACCTCCATGTATCTGCAATGTCTCATTCTGCAGTCAAACTCTCCTTTTTATCAACATTTTGTTCCTGAGAGGGATCTTGCTTCAGGACAACTGGTAGCTCCACGACAACACATGTAATGTGTATTACCTCCCAAACTATTAAATAACAATCTTATGCATTCACATTAGGGTATAGTAATTATAGTAAGGATTAGTAAGTATTATAGTATAGTAAGGATTCGCCCAAAGAGATTTTGATTATTTTTAAACCAATCTACACGAATTGCCTTGGAACACGTGTTAAGAAAAACAGCTTGTTCTCATGTGTTTTGGAAAATGATGTCAAGAGGGAGACAGAACCAGGCCTGATGAATTGGACAGAACCGTCGGCCGGTTAGTTTGATACACGATTCCATCTCAAGGTATTTGATGGCACAAGGAGTGCAAACATGGCTCCATGCATGGACATGCATGGGGGGACCAAAACCGGCTTTTGAAAAAGTGGGGGGGACATGTCCCCCCCGTCCCCCCCCCCAAAATTACGTCCGTGGCTCTATGTATGGATGGAATGTGTTCCGTCCATCACACTGCCTCGTTCATGTGTAGCCACTCAGTAGAACATAACGGACACCAGGCTGAAAGACGGAATAGGCCTAATGGCAGGCGTAAGTTAGAAACACTGTCGTAATTATGCACATTGAAGCTTATTACAATCGATTAATTTGCAATAATCACCCCATTTTGAAAGGCTAAACTTAAATATGTGTATACTCCGCCGCTCTTTCAGAGACGCTTTGTCTTTGAACCACAATACCCTCAAAAAGAGATTTCCATGTACTCAAACCCAGACGAGGCCTGGAGCTGAACCGCGGCAGTCGCAGCGCGGCGGGGGACCGGCCGTGCGTCAAAATCGAGTCGTGACTTTTCTGACTTTTCTCATGTTTCTCCGTGTGTCATCTGCTTGCGGTGCCTTATTGAACTGCCTGCATGAGACCGGTTCTTATTTCCCATTTGTGTTGTCTGTTTTCCTAACGTTGGACACCATCAGTTTCGACGTAATACAAAGCTAACAATATCTCAGGGAATGCTGGTTGATGTTAAGTGCGGTTTAGTAATATTTAATATACTTCACTGTGCTTTCCAATAAAAATTCAGGGATTTCAGTACAGCGTGTTAATATTGACAGAATTATCGACAGCAATTTCCTTCTTAATTTAATGATGGAGATAGTCCTCTGCACTGCAGTAGTTGGCAATTTGCTCAATTAATAAGAATCACCCCTCGGTGTGTGATGTGTAATTAATCTGGAGGACCTCTCCCTTAAAATAGATCGAGCTCTGACGGGCATATTTTCATAAGACAGTGGAATGAGCAGATTTCATTACTGCACACAAAACGCAACCCACTTCATTTAGCATGCTCTTCCACTGGAAATGAGAAATATTTGGTGTTGAATAGGAGCTTGTACCATGTTCGCGTGTGTGTGTGTATGTGTGTGTGTGTGTGCGCGCGCGCGCAGGGGTGCATTCTTGAGACACGTAAATCAAAGACCTCTGAGCTATACTGCAGCGTTGTGTACACGTGTACAGTTCGCTACCTCACGGAGGGAAGTGGTGCTGTTTTTTTATTGTCCATTGTCTTCAGGACATATGGCTTTAACAATCAATCCACTACTTGTAAACTTCCTTTACAACAATCACAGTACAATAGCTTTCTACATTTGGCTGACCCCTTCATCCTTATAGAGACGTATACCTCTGATATTAAAAAACGTGCAAATTAAAACTATACATGTTTAGTTTTAAAACTCGTGCAAAGAGTAAAAACTCAGTCAATGTGCTACTTATTCCTTTTAATACCACTTTTAATTTGGATACAGTACAAAAGAACAACAGACTCTTGGGATCAAGCAGAAAATAATTTTGGCTCCATTTGACTTTAAGCTTTAAAACAAAGAAGAAACAATAAGAAGAACTTGAAGAGAAAAGTAGGCCACAGAAATGTCAGCAGTGGCCCGTTTTGCCTCAACTTTCTCATTTTGTTCCTAATTGCTGTCTTAAAGCTCAGGGTAATTAACACTGTTTATGTTTATTTTCATAAATTTGCTAAATTAATCCAGCGATGCTTGTCTGTATATCTGACTAATGTGTCTTTTGAACCTGAACACGCCGCGCCGACTCCCTGGGGAATCGGCCTCGGAAGAATCGTTAAGAAGAGAGAAGGAGAAGACGCTTAAGGTAAAACGTCTCTTAGGAGGTAGAACTAATCACCAGCGGTTCCTCTGCAGATGCCTGTCGAGTCAGAATCTCTTAAGAAACAGGATTATGGGCCTAGATGCTGTGCTGCTCCTGCCTTGACAACACAATGCCACAGTCAATTAGGGAGAAGCTGCTAGCTTTGTACGAGTCGAGTGTAATCCTTAGCCAGGAAACACTGGCACAAGACTTCGCCGTGATGACTACGACTGACGGAGGTGTGGAGGGGCTTGAGTTTGGGGTGTGGAGGCATCCTTTCTTCAGCAATGACGCTCACTCGAGGCGGCTTGAGAATGCTTGAGGGCCTTATGGAAGAGGGGAGGGGAGGAGAAGGAGTGAGGAGATGAGAGAAGGTGAGACATCCTGGCTCGGGGGGTGGTGGAGTGGGTGGGGGTGTGTGGGGGTGCCGCAGACACAGCAGACTTCAGTGGCCTGAAGGGGACGTGGAGAAGAGGATGTGAGATAGAAAATGGGAAGCTGGCCTTCCTGAGTGTTTCTTTTCTTTTGCTATTGGTGTCAGTTGCAGGTCTGCCTACAGTTTCCAACATTTTATTTACTTTTAATTTTATCTCAGTTTGGGCCACAGCGCTTGTCTGCACCAATGATCAGTGTTGGATTATACAGTAATAATATGGTTTAGCTGGAGTCCTCCCGTCTGTTACATTTGTGTGTGTGTGTGTGTGTGTGTGTGTGTGTGTGTGCGCACGTGTGTGAGCACGTGGGTGTGTGCTCTCGGGTTTCTGAGAATAAAGATAAAAGATGAATATCAGGCAAAAGTATGAAATAAAATATCACTGTTTATTTCTGCTTATTTTGGAGTTTGCGTGTTTAACAAAATACCATAAATCATTCTCAGACACTGGATGAAGATCAGCACCCAATATTCTCCATCATGCCTCCTTATATCTACGCGAGCTTTTCAAAAAGCGTGCCCAGTCAAACCTGTACAATTTCAGTCCCTTGTGTATGCTGGTACAATCAGAATGATGGAGTGCTCTAAATGTTTATCATCTATTAACAAGAACAAAGTGTGGACTAATAACAGCAATTAATCATGGGGTCTTCAGCGTTCGTTTTTCTAAAACTACTGCAAGCACATCGAATCCAATGGCGGATCGGGAAGTTTTCGTACAGTGACAAAAGCCTGTTAGTGATGCGTGCTGAACCGCGAGGCGGAACAGTGACGGCCCAGGGCCGGTCCATTGCCAACCCACGCTGCCATCTTTTGTCAACGTCTACCGTGTTCCAGCGTTTTCTGTTCAGGGCACCGCTGAACTACTGAAACGACTGCCCTTTTAAGGAGATACACACGGTGAATACTTTTTCTAAGCTGTTTTCCAAAACACAGCACACGTTTTCTTCCTATGTATTGTGTAACCTCTTTTGTTTGAAAGGATGCCTAAAAAGAGGGCGTACCAAAAGAAAAAAAAAACAAACACCTGATCCAGTAATGGATGCATTGTTTACTTCAAAGACTCATGCTCTGGCGTATGGGACTGTGCTTCTCACATGGTTGACATCACATTCTTTCCTCTTCAGACATGAAGGTGAAGGAGGAGGTTGCCCAAATAACAATAAGATTGTAAAACACTCCCGACACAAAAACGCAGCTCGTTGAGGTAACTGGTGAAAAAAACACGAGTAAAAAAAAAAAAAAACCTTGTTTGTCAACATAAGAAGAGGGAAAAACAAAGCCTGGCGCCCTCTTGTGGACTCGTCTGGAAGTGCGTTCAGGTTAAGACTTTCAGTGCTTGGGTTTGCTGACAGGGATTCTTTAGAGAAAAGTTCACAGTGGTGCCATAACACTAAAAGCAAATGCCTTGAAATTACAGCTGGGCTATAAAACAAAATATGTGCCTCTATCACAGTGTGCATTTAGTTATCATAATGTAATATGGCAGTATAACCAAAAAACAGTCTATCCTCAGCCAACAACAGAGGAAGCCGGTATTATATTGTTTGTGCCTTTGTTGTGTACATCTTGATGAGCAGTGCTGTCATCAAAATCTATGAGGGTATTGTGATATAACGTTTGAGTCCAGACCCACCTCCAGTACATAAATCCAAATAAGAAATCAAAGCTCAATGCAAAAACCTGTACTCAGTTTATAACCTAATCTCATAGAGAGAGAGACATAAAAAATAAGGCACTGAAATAATGAAGGTCAAAAAGAATGTCAAAAACTAAGTAACTACAGACCTTTCAAAGGAGCTTCCAGCGTTTCACTATCTTTTAAACCAGCTCGCCCCGCAGTTCAAAGGGCAGGTCGGAGTCTCTTCTGCGTCGGTAAGCCGTAGAATTATATCCAGCCCTTGCCGGGTCTAAATCGGATCCACCACGCCACCTCCCCTGGCGAACAGAAGATGAGGAATGAGAGCAGGATCCTTAGACATCTTCTAGAAGTAGTAACACAGCCCAAAGTGCTAGCCGGGCCGGTACTGAATCAGTACGCTCCGGCTTTCGTCCACCGATAACAGAGCTTTCGTGGTCACATGACCCCCTTGACCCTAATGCGCTGGCTCGTACTCACCTCGTGATAAGCAGCAGGGGGCGCCGGCCCAGGGGCTGCCTGACCCGCAGCGTTGGGCTGGGCTGCAGAAGGGGGCAGAGCGCTCCCCAACACGCCCCGGTAGTCCCTCACCTCCTCGTACTCGTGGCTGATGGCGTTCATCCCATGTCTGCTGCCTGCAGCGGAGAAGCGAACATCTTTGAAACCTCCAAGCACGGGTCACCTGACGTTGGTGGCTGCACTTTTCTCTAAGGGGCTGGACACAGGCTACAAGTGGTCAAGGACCATTTCAAATATTTTGAAATCTTCACTATGCTGAGGAGATGCCCTCAGATCTTTTTGAATAAGTGCACTCTGTCCCCCGCGGTTCCCCGAGCTCTTACTGTGGTCCTCCGTGGCCTCAGGATGGGAGTACAGAGCAGGCCGGTAAACCTCGGCTGGGTAGTAATAGTGGCAGCTCTCCTGGTGGAAGACAACAAAATGATGAGCTTCCATCATGTGACCTTTCTTGGCTTTTCTTGGAGCTTGTGAAAACCTAAGTGCTAGCTCGTAGTGAAGCATTTCCAATCCTCACAGAACACACACAGTCATCTTGGTAACATCTCTGTTCCACTGTGTGGCGTAAGGATATAGTGTCGTGCATGGTGTGTACGATGGTTTGGCTCATCGGCTCATTTCATTGGTTCCGTTTGACTTTGTTTTCTTCTTCCCTTCCTCCCATCCTCCGAACTCCGCCCCCTACAGCGTGCCTCCTCACCCCTCCATAGCTCTCGTAGATGCTGGTGCCGCTGCTGTCCGGCTCGGAGCTCGGGCCCAGCAGGGTGCGACGTGCCGAGGTGCTGGTCCAATCCTGACTCTCGTAGCCCTTGGAGTTGCTCACCATCGACCTATTAGCACACGTGGTCAGAAAGGTAAATGACTAGAAAGCTTTACAGTTCAGCCACCAAAGAACACTGAAGTACACCAACACCAGTGCTGTGACCTCCGGCCCATTCAGACCTGCTGCAACCTTGTTTTCTGGTTTACTGTAGAGATCTGTGTTCGGGTGGGTCAGGCATTAACGTGGATGGCTTTGCGACAAAGCAAACCCATTCTAAAAGAGCCAGCCTGTTCTAATGGAGAATAGCACTTAAAGCAAATGAACACATGAGTTTTGACAACTAGGGCTCCTGGGAGACACAGCAGCAGTGCTGCTCACACGTCTCTGTTCTGGGCGTGCTGGGGGAGGAGGCGTGGTGCACGTGGGGTGTCTGCAGGGGGCGCTGACTCACAGGGGCGCGCTGACTCACAGGGCGAGACTGATGTGACTCACCCATCATGCTCACTCTTCTTCCCTTCCAAACTGCCATCTGTCCTCCCTGGACGGGGAGAGAAAGCAGGGTGAGAACCGGGCGAGAACTGGGCGAGAACCGGACGAGAACGGAGCGGCAGGCGTTGTTATTAGACACCGGCGAAGCAGAAAGCCTGGCGGCGAGGCGGGCGGGCAAATAAGGGTGGCGAGGTGGGCGGTGAGGGGGGTGGGCGAGGCGGCGGGTAAATAAGGGCGGGTGCCCAGTGAGTGCTCATTTCGATTAGCAATTCCTCATCCCTACAAATCATGTTACGTCAAATCGGCCCCGGCAAATTTGCGAAAAGGACACTTACTCAAACAGAGGAGGCACAGGGGTGCGTAAATAAAGCGGAACTGTGGAGAGAGAGAAAGAGAGCGAGGGAGAGACGGAGGGGGTCAGGCGGTTTGAGGGAACAGCGGCGGGGGGCAGGAAGCGAGTGAGAAAAAGAGAGACACGGGAGCGGAAAGAAAGAGGGAGAAAACGAAAGCATAGCGGGCCAGAAAGGGGGGAGAAGTTCGAGAAATGACAGCTACTGGGGGAAGGAGAGATGGCAGCTGGTTGAAGAGAGAGAGTTAGAGAGTGAGAGCGATGGATTTGAAAGTGACAGACATATTAGGATTCATACAATCTGCTCCTTTTGGGTGCTATCCTGTCACTGCAGTAAGTAGAACAGTCAAGGACACGCTGTCTAACAGCGTCAAAGGTGAACAGGTGACATGCCGGAGAGCCCCTCCCTACCTGTCAAACTCCGCCCCCTCCTCCATCTGACAAACAGAAAGACGCCCAATGCGTTGAGCAGCAGGAGGACTCCTCCCACCAGGGCTGGTATGACATATACTGGTCAGAGTGAAAGGTGCAGAAATAACTTACATTATGGATCATACGAACATACTGCAGATCTCAGGACTCATAAACATAAACCTGTGCACATTTGTATGACAGCTGCATTTAACTGCGTTCATTTATTCCGCATGTGGTCGAACGTACAGGTTAACGTGTAGTGAAGCTAAAAGCAAGAAATCCAGCCTGTCACTCACAGCTGACGCGTAACATTACATGGAGTGGTGAGAGACACGAGGAGCCTGCAGTAACACGCTCAAATGCAGCGTCTGGTTACAACACCACATGGTGTTTCATATCGCCCGCTCAATGGCCCCGGCACGGTCCGTGAGTGAACCCACCCAGTGAACCTTCGGGAAGCTAGGGGCCGGCAGAGCGTGCAGGATTGCGTGTGATTACATCAGGGACAACATCCCATCCCGGCAACGTTATGCCTCTCCGGGTACATTACGGTGCATCGGAAAGCCCTCGCAAATTAGCCGTCTGTGGGGGTGGGGGGGTATTGATCTGGGAGAAGTGGGTGTCTGCTCAATCCTTGATTAACTGCAGTGGCGGAGAGCCAGCACGTGGAGGGGGGGGGTGTGTAATCGCACCTCCTGGGGGGTTCGGGGGGGCCTCTGGCTGGGTCTCGCTGGGGACATGCACTGCATCTACAGAGGGTGAGGAGCACAGCACAGTCATCAACCGCACACACCATCAAGCCACAGGAAATATACACGACTAGCCAAGCGGTTTGAAACAACGTGCTATATTACAACATATTACGACTATATAGGATGAGCGATGCTTTAAACTGGAATCGTCTATCCTTATATAAGCAGATTGACATGCATGGATTACATTTTGTTTGAAATCAATAAAGAAGATGAGATTTTCAGAGGACCATATGAAGTCCATATGAAACCACTGAAACATCTGTTGGATATATACAGGATGTAATTTTTTTTTTAAACCTACTCAAAAATGTTAAAACATACTCAGACTTTTGACTGAAGTAAAACACAAAGTGTAAGAAGTAATTTCCAAGAAAATTCGGCAGAATCGTATTTATTTATTTATTTTCTGCTGCCACTGTTGTTTAGTTTTCCATTTTTAAAAGCCAGAAGCAACACATCATAATTTAGCGCTTTGTTGCCGAACCACAGTGTGGGAGGAGGTGCTAACGACGTGGTTCAGCAGGATGCCTTCGGAAGATGCGCAATGGCGGCCAGAGGTGCCTGTGTGTGTGCAGGTGCGCTTTAGACGCCCTTTCTCGTGTTTTGCTCTGAGCTATTTGGGTGCTCCTCAAAATGTAAACAATAAATACTTCTTAATACAACTCGTTATCGGTAGCCATCGCTGGTTACTGTTTGTAAACATGTTCTGCCTCAGCTGAGGTGTTTTCTTAAACCGTTCCATTTAGGGCGTTTCTCCAGTGACATCAAGCTCTGGGAACACTACACTGCAGGAGTTAATCACAACACACGTATGTCCCGTCAAGGGACACGTTTCTCCCTGGCAACGTCTTGCTTCTCCTATGAGAACAGCTGCTTCGCCAGCGCTGATTCAAACAAGGACATGTCCTCGTCCTACCCAGCGGCTGATGGGACATGTCCTCGGCCTCCCCGCACTGGACGTCCTCCAACCAGCATGGCCAGTGCACGCAAGTGTGCACTTATGTGTGGACGTATGTGTGGACGTATGTGTGCGCATATGTGTGCGCATATGTGTGTGCATATGTGTGTGCATTGTGGTTTTCCGTATGACCCGCAGGGCCGTTAAAACAGGTGGATCTGAGCGGCGGTACCACTCCTATGTCCCGCGAAGGCCAACGGAACTCCACAAACTTGTCATTTGAGTTTTCATTTTTTTTTTCAAATAAAACTTTGTTCCCTGATAGACTTCTGTTAGACATAACAACTACTTGTAATCGTATATTCACTCTAACTCAAATGGATTAATAAAGAAATTGAATGAATGAGTTAATGGATATTAACTACCCAACAAACAAACTGACCTGGAGTGGGGAGTAAAACAAGTTTGGCAAAAACATGCAAGGCAGAATCGTGACGAAAGAGACAGCTGTTACATCACACAATGCAGGAGCAGCCAAGGTGGAAAAGTTCCATACTCACCCCTGGTGGTGACATTCAGTACTGCGCCGTTGTCCGCGTAGCCGCTCTCTCCCATGGAGTTAATGGCGTTGACTGAGAAGGTGTAGGAAGTGGAAGGCTTCAGGCCCCTAACTTGATAGACAGTGGCTCTCGGAGGAAAGACGTCCACGTACAGATAACTCGCAGATTCCGCCCATCGATACCTGTCCGTCAGTCAAAGGTTATAGATGCACAGAGATTTAGAATACTTCAGTCGACCTGACGCACTATGGATTGTAGTCACTAAAGGTGATCTAGTGTGGGCCAGTGCAGCGTTCTGAGGCTTCTTAGGTGCATTTTTGGTATTTAAGCACTTGTGAATTCTCCTTACCTGACACGGAAGTTCTGGGTCAGGCCTCCGTCAAAACCAGGCATCCACTCCAGAGTGACGGAGTCTGGGCCAGCGCCGAGCACCTTCACCTCGGAAGGAGGGTCTGGGTAGCCTGAGAGGGCGAGAGAGGGATGACGGTGATGACAACAGTCGACGAGGCGTCATACGCTGCGTTACCATAGTTTAGAGAGCTGCTCGGTGCAGGAGATGATTACTAGCTTCCACTACAGTAAAAAGTACGGTTTGACACCCCGGTCATGTCTTTCACGAGTCTACATAAACAGGTGTTAATTAAATTCCTCTGTTACGCAGACGACGGGAAGTGCGAGGAAAACGTGGTTTTGGAGACCAGAGGAGCGCGTGTTTCGGTGGCGGCGAGCGAAGGGAGACTAGGACACCGTGTGAGAGAGAGCGGGAGTTTGAGATGAAGAAGTGCTCTAACTCATTACACTCGCTCGAGTAAATAGTAATTATCTGCTAGAACTCTCAGAACAGCAGGCCAGAGAGGTCATTACTGCCTCCTCCTTCCTGTTCAGAAACCCAAAGAAAGCGCACGGCGAAACCCATGCTATTTTTCTCCTCAGCTTTCTGATGATAAGAAGCATATAAGATTTATTATCACTGTGTCAGATTAATTATAAATATTCATGGCAGTAAAAATAGAGGGGCAAGGCGAATATTGGATTGTATTTCATGGTTTTTATGGTAAACATTAAATGTGGCTGCCTGAGTCCAGAGAACGGGGGGGGGGGGGGGGGGGGGGCTAAAGAAGTCTCCCTGAGAGATAGAGGGAGAGGAGAGAGAGAGAGAGAGAGAGAGAGAGAGAGAGAGAGAGAGAGAGAGAGAAAGGGAAGGGATAGAGAAAATTAAAAAATGGAGAGAGAGAGGAGGAGGGGAAGCCGATACAATTAGAGGAGGAAAATTGAAAATAGTGGAGTGGTCCAAATGAGAAAGGGAAGCGTGAGAGAGAGAAAGAGAGAGAGTGAGAAAGAGATAGAGAGAGACATAGAGAGAATAGGGAAAGGAGGATATAACCTCTGCTCCCTAAATTGGAGAGTAAGCCGAGGCGTATTAAAAAAGAGTAGAGGTTGATTACCTCACCTGAATAATTAATGTCTCAATGACTTTTGAGCTAGAGAACACAAACCTAAACCTCCATGCTCCTTGTGTCACCTCTGTGTGCATGTGTGTGTGTGCATGCGTGTGTGTGTGTGTGCATGTGTGGGTGCGTGTGTGTGCGTGTATGTGTGTGTGCAGGTGTGTGTTCTTGCTAGGTGTGTGTATGTGTATGTGTGTTCGTGTGTGCGTGTGGGTGTGTGTTCGTGTGTGGGTGTGTGTTCGTGTGTGGGTGTGTGTATGTGTGTGTGTGTGTGTGTGTGTGTGTGTGTGTGTGTGTGTGTGTGTGTGTGTGTGTGTGTTCGTTTGTGCTGGGCGTGTGTGTGTGTGTGTGTGTGTGTGTTCGTGCTGGGCGTGTGTGTGTGTGTGTGTCCGTGCTGGGCGTGTGTGTGTGTGTGTGTGTGTGTTTGTGCTGGGTGTGTGTGTGTGTGTGTGTGTGTGTGTGTGTGTGTGTGTGTTCGTTTGTGCTGGGCGTGTGTGTGTGTGTTCGTGCTGGGCGTGTGTGTGTGTGTGTCCGTGCTGGGCGTGTGTGTGTGTGTGTGTGTGTTTGTGCTGGGTGTGTGTGTGTGTGTGTGTGTGTGTGTGTGTGTGTGTGTGTTCGTGCTGGGTGTGTGTGTGTGTGTGTGTGTGTTCGTGCTGGGTGTGTGTGTGTGTGTGTGTGTGTGTACTGGTGCTCAGCAGCTGTATGTCCAGCGTATCTTCTCCCTGGCTGTTGTGGGCGGTGCAGGTGAAGACGGCGTAGTCCAGCAACGCGCTCACGTTCACCACAGTCAGCGTGCTGGTGTGAATGGAGCCCTGCTTCACCGTCCGCTCCATATACCTACACACACAAACACACACACACACACACACACGGCCCACACATACGCAGAGCAATACCGCCTCTTGCATCACACGGACATTATCATATTCAATAGTGTCACAGGTGCTCCCTCCACAGTGGCTGTCCCCAGGGTCCCACACCTGTTCGTCATCATTGCCTCATTACTGCGTGTACACAGATATATCACCTGTCCAGTCAGCTGCTTTGGTGTGATCTTACCCTTGGTATCTTAGCATGGTTACTATAGGTACTGACGTTATGTGTTCCTGCCTGTTTTCTGTTTGTCTGATAGATGATACGCAATTGGTTCTTTAATGGAAACGGGGGGTTGGTGTTGTTGTTATAGCAACAATAACAACAACACCAACAACAACAATTCAGGGGTTCACAAGGTTACGGGAGGCGGGCGCTGTCGAGAGACGTGGGGAACCGGACAGGATCAAAGGCGGGTTCTGACTGCGGAGTGCGTCTGACTATGGGGAGGAGAAGCCCAGTGTGTTGCAGCAGCTCGAGGGCAGGACCGGTTCTGGGGGCATGGACGTGAGTCAGGGTGGAGGTGCCCAGGTTGGAGGTACCCAGGGTGGAGGTACCCAGGGTGGAGGTGCCCAGGGTGGAGGTACCCAGGTTGGAGGTACCCAGGGTGGAGGTACCCAGGGTGGAGGTGCCCAGGGTGGAGGTACCCAGGGTGGAGGTGCCCAGGGTGGAGGTACCCAGGGTGGAGGTACCCAGGGTGGAGGTACCCAGGTTGGAGGTACCCAGGGTGGAGGTACCCAGGGTGGAGGTGCCCAGGGTGGAGGTGCCCAGGGTGGAGGTACCCAGGGTGGAGGTGCCCAGGGTGGAGGTACCCAGGGTGGAGGTACCCAGGGTGGAGGTGCCCAGGGTGGAGGTACCCAGGGTGGAGGTGCCCAGGGTGGAGGTGCCCAGGGTGGAGGTACCCAGGGTGGAGGTGCCCAGGGTGGAGGTGCCCAGGGTGGAGGTACCCAGGGTGGAGGTGCCCAGGTTGGAGGTACCCAGGGTGGAGGTGCCCAGGGTGGAGGTGCCCAGGGTGGAGGTACCCAGGGTGGAGGTGCCCAGGGTGGAGGTGCCCAGGGTGGAGGTACCCAGGGTGGAGGTGCCCAGGGTGGAGGTACCCAGGGTGGAGGTGCCCAGGGTGGAGGTGCCCAGGGTGGAGGTACCCAGGGTGGGGCCGAGAGCAGGAGGGAACAAGGGCGATAGGTGCTGTATTTGGGATGCACAGGTTTCTGAAGCAAAGTCTTTGTTTCACTGGAGGCCAGGCTGATGAAGCACTGGTGTAATATGGGATTTGGAAGAAGTGTTGGTCTGGACCCGTGGTGTGGGACTGGACCCATGGTGTTGGTCTGGACCTGTGGTTTTGGTCTGGGTCTGTGGTGTAGGACTGTGCCTGTGGTGTTGGTCTGGGCCTGTGGTGTTGTTCTGGGTCTGTGGTGTTGGTCTGGACCCGTGGTGTTGGTCTGGGCCTGTGGTGTTGGTCTGGGCCTGTGGTGTTGGTCTGGGTCCGTGGTGTTGGTCTGGGTCCGTGGTGTTGTTCTGTACCCGTGGTGTTGGTCTGTACCTGTGGTGTTGGTTTGGGTCTGTGGTAATGGTCGGGACTTGTGGTGTGGGACTGGGTCTGTGGTGTGGGACTGGCCCTGTGGTGTTGGTCTGTACCTGTGGTGTTGGTCTATACCTGTGGTGTTGGTTTGGGTCTGTGGTATTGGTCTGGACCTGTGGTGTGGGACTGGCCCCTTAGAACTCTGGACCATGCAACTTATACCATTCAGTGATTTGCAATAATCCAAAATAAAGGTATAAATACGTCGGATGTGTTAGGTCACTTTTTGTATTTTGCATTCCAGAAAGTAGGTTTAACCATCCTTAAATGTAGCCTTGAACTCTGACCCAGGGTTATCAGTTCAGGAAGAGAATTTCACTGAATTCTGCTCCGAGTACACTGGGTAACAGGAGCTGGTTACAGTTCACTTCAAAAGGCACAATCAAACGAGTACTGATAATAGGACAATAATAATGCAAATGATATAAAATGTCAAGCTGTTCCATTATATGAAATTAACATTTATGTATACAGACTATTAAAAGGTAACAGTTGCCATTCCAAAAAAAGACAAACCAGTTTGTAAGACTGTAAAACTGTATAAATCCTATTTATTAACTGAACACACATAAACCTAATTAATCAGCTACTTCACTGGTTTCTGGCCCATGTAATGTTTATGCACATGCGGAGGGTAGGGTGGTGAGGGGGGTGTGCTGAGGGGGGTGTGGTGAGGGTGGTGTGTATGTGTGTGGTGTGTATGAGAGTGGTGTGGTGAGGGTGGTGTGTATGAGAGTGGTGTGGTGAGGGTGGTGTGTATGAGAGTGGTGTGCTGAGAGGGGTGTGGTGAGGGTGGTGTGTATGAGGGTGGTGTGTACGTGTATTGTGTGTATGAGGGTGGTGTGGTGAGGGTGGTGTGTATGTGTGTAGTGTTATGAGGGTGGTGTGTACGTGTATTGTGTGTATGAGGGTGGTGTGGTGAGGGTGGTGTGTATGTGTGTGGTGTGTATGAGGGTGGTATTGTGAGGGTGGTGTGTATGTGTGTGGTGTGTATGAGAGTGGTGTGGTGAGGGTGGTGTGTATGAGAGTGGTGTGGTGAGGGTGGTGTGTATGAGAGTGGTGTGCTGAGAGGGGTGTGGTGAGAGGGGTGTGTATGTGTGTGGTGTGTATGAGGGTGGTGTTGTGAGGGTGGTGTGTATGTGTGTGGTGTGTATGAGGATGGTGTGTACGTGTATTGTGTGTATGAGGGTGGTGTGGTGGGGGTGGTGTGTATGTGTGTGGTGTGTATGAGGGTGGTGTTTATGAGGGTGGTGTTTATGAGTGTGGTGTGTTTGAAGGTGGTGTGGTGAAGGTGTTGTGTTTGAGGGTGGTGTGGTGAGGGTGGTGTTTATGAGGGTGGTGTGTTTGAAGGTGGTGTGGTGAAGGTGGTGTGTTTGAGGGTGGTGTGGTGAGGGTGGTGTTTATGAGGGTGGTGTTTATGAGGGTGGTGTGGTGAGGATGGTGTGGTGAGGGTGGTGTTTATGAGGGTGGTGTGGTGAGGGTGATGTTTATGAGGGTGGTGTGGTGAGGGTGGTGTTTATGAGGGTGGTGTGGTGAGGGTGATGTTTATGAGGGTGATGTTTATGAGGGTGGTGTTTATGAGGGTGGTGTGGTGAGGGTGGTGTTTATGAGGGTGGTGTGGTGAGGGTGGTGTGGTGAGGGTGATGTTTATTAGGGTGGTGTGGTGAGAGGGGTGTGGTGAGGGTGGTGTGTATGAGGGTGGTGTGTACGTGTATTGTGTGTATGAGGGTGGTGTGGTGAGGGTGGTGTGTATGTGTGTAGTGTTATGAGGGTGGTGTGTACGTGTATTGTGTGTATGAGGGTGGTGTGGTGAGGGTGGTGTGTATGTGTGTGGTGTGTATGAGGGTGGTATTGTGAGGGTGGTGTGTATGTGTGTGGTGTGTATGAGAGTGGTGTGGTGAGGGTGGTGTGTATGAGAGTGGTGTGGTGAGGGTGGTGTGTATGAGAGTGGTGTGCTGAGAGGGGTGTGGTGAGAGGGGTGTGTATGTGTGTGGTGTGTATGAGGGTGGTGTTGTGAGGGTGGTGTGTATGTGTGTGGTGTGTATGAGGATGGTGTGTACGTGTATTGTGTGTATGAGGGTGGTGTGGTGGGGGTGGTGTGTATGTGTGTGGTGTGTATGAGGGTGGTGTTTATGAGGGTGGTGTTTATGAGTGTGGTGTGTTTGAAGGTGGTGTGGTGAAGGTGTTGTGTTTGAGGGTGGTGTGGTGAGGGTGGTGTTTATGAGGGTGGTGTGTTTGAAGGTGGTGTGGTGAAGGTGGTGTGTTTGAGGGTGGTGTGGTGAGGGTGGTGTTTATGAGGGTGGTGTTTATGAGGGTGGTGTGGTGAGGATGGTGTGGTGAGGGTGGTGTTTATGAGGGTGGTGTGGTGAGGGTGATGTTTATGAGGGTGGTGTGGTGAGGGTGGTGTTTATGAGGGTGGTGTGGTGAGGGTGATGTTTATGAGGGTGATGTTTATGAGGGTGGTGTTTATGAGGGTGGTGTGGTGAGGGTGGTGTTTATGAGGGTGGTGTGGTGAGGGTGGTGTGGTGAGGGTGATGTTTATTAGGGTGGTGTGGTGAGGGTGGTGTTTATGAGGGTGGTGTGGTGAGGGTGGTGCTTATGAGGGTGATGTTTATGAGGGTGGTGTTTATGAGGGTGGTGTGGTGAGGGTGGTGTGGTGAAGGTATTGTGGTGAGGGTGATGTTTATGAGGGTGGTGTGGTGAGGATGGTGTGGTGAGGGTGGTGTGGTGAGGATGGTGTGGTGAGGGTGGTGTTTATGAGGGTGGTGTGGTGAGGGTGGTGTTTATGAGGATGGTGTGGTGATGGTGGTGTTTATGAGGGTGGTGTGGTGAGGATGGTGTGGTGAGGGTGGTGTGGTGAGGATGGTGTGGTGAGGGTGGTGTGGTGAGGGTGGTGTTTATGAGGGTGGTGTGGTGAGGATGGTGTGGTGAGGGTGGTGTGGTGAGGGTGGTGTGGTGAGGGTGGTGTGGTGTGGTGAGGATGGTGTGGTGAGGGTGGTGTTTATGAGGGTGGTGTGGTGAGGATGGTGTGGTGTGGTGAGGATGGTGTGGTGAGGGTGGTGTTTATGAGGGTGGTGTGGTGAGGATGGTGTTTATGAGGGTGGTGTGGTGAGGATGGTGTGGTGTGGTGAGGATGGTGTGGTGAGGGTGGTGTTTATGAGGGTGGTGTGGTGAGGATGGTGTGGTGAGGGTGGTGTTTATGAGGGTGGTGTGGTGAGGATGGTGTGGTGAGGGTGGTGTTTATGAGGGTGGTGTGGTGAGGATGGTGTTTATGAGGGTGGTGTGGTGAGGGTGGTGTGGTGAGGGTGATGTTTATGAGGGTGGTGTGGTGAGGATGGTGTGGTGAGGGTGGTGTTTATGAGGGTGGTGTGGTGAGGATGGTGTGGTGAGGGTGGTGTTTATGAGGGTGGTGTGGTGAGGATGGTGTGGTGAGGATGGTGTGGTGAGGGTGGTGTGGTGAGGGTGGTGTTTATGAGGGTGGTGTGGTGAGGATGGTGTGGTGAGGGTGGTGTTTATGAGGGTGGTGTGGTGAGGGTGATGTTTATGAGGGTGGTGTGGTGAGGATGGTGTGGTGAGGGTGGTGTGGTGAGGGTGGTGTTTATGAGGGTGGTGTGGTGAGGATGGTGTGGTGAGGGTGATGTTTCTCTACCTGGGGTTTGTCAAGTCCAGCGGTACTCTGTTCTTGGCCCAGGTAAACTGCACACGTGGGACCCCTTCAGCCTGACACACCACATCTGCATTGGTGCTGCCATCCCCTCTGGTGGCCACCTTTCTCCACTGCGCCCCCTTCTGTAACTCAGGTGCAACTGCAGCCAAAAGAAACCAAGAGGCAGTGACCTTTGTAAATGTGCAAAATCAAATGAGTACGGAAGCGGTTTGTTCTACACATACTGTCGCCTTTAACCTCAATCATCTGGTTGAAAGGCACTGAAGGCCATATTGATTGGCCACAGCAAAGTCCGAGCCTATACTGAAATCATTCTGCATTGTGTAGTTCAGTACCGCGTCGCCATTCATGCTGAACTCACAGCGCACAATGAGTTGGCCCACCACACTGGCAGGGGGCGCTATGCCATTGTCCACTGTGCACTGGTAGGGACCTGCTCGAGCACGCGTCACCTCGTACAGGGTCAGCAGCCCGGTGGCTTCATCCTGACTCTCCTCACCCAGCTCTTCTATATTGCCATCACCCTGAAAACACACACACACACACACACACACACACACACACACACACACACACACACACACACGAAACCCATGCACACATGGGTACACACAGGAGTCCAAATCCCCAACACCCTGTGTACTGTACTGTCCTATTCTGTTCATGATTTGTAGACAATGGTTCAAGTGGACCTCCAGTACTTTAATGCATACTTTACCCATTTCAAGGGATCAAAAATAATTGGACAACTTAACATACTAACATCTTTAATATGAAGTTAACATCAATCTAGAAAAGAATGGTTTGTACTTGATTGCAAAGTCGTTTCAGACTATCTGATGTCTATCGCTGACACTCATAACCAAACCTAGGCTGTCATCAGTGAGATTCCTGCTCAGGGGTTCACGTCAGACATCATCTCAGCGTCAAGAAATACAAGGACACACCAGCGCTGTCTGGCAGCTGATCTGGTTTGCCCTGGGTCATAATAGGAGGGTAAACTGGGCCGGAACACCGGAGTGGATCTCCGGCGGCTCTGGCTTAAGGGGCCCCGGGATCCAGTACAGCCGTTCAACAGAAACATGAATCCTTTCTAGCACAATCTTGGTGAAATCCGTTTAACTATGTGATCTGAATAAACTGCCGTGACAGTCCCGTGACAGCGACCCGCTCCTCCCTGTCTGACAGCCGACGATCATTGGGGCTTTTTTCTTTTCTTTTTTTCCCGGCTGCATGAATTTCACAATCATGCGAGGATGTTTTCAAGCCGTCCTGCTGCTTCATGGCAGTTTGAACTGCTCTATGAATTAGTCAGTGATGCCTTGAGCTTTCATTAGCCCTGATAACTGCTATTGTTTTTTTTCCCCGCTTTAATGTGATATTAAAAGCAATTTAGAAGCCTCTGCGACAGAGCTGGAACTTGCACAGTCAAATAAACTCATCACCATCACTAGTTACATGAAGGATCACTTTATACAGTCGGCCCGTTTCATGCAAACTGATTCTTAATCAATTTCATAAGCAGTTGTGTCAGCTGGTTGTTAGTAAATGAACCTCATAAGCTGCACTAGCTAACTAACTAGCTAACAGTGCCTGTATATTCATCTTGCTAATTACATCCTTTGTTTAACAGAGGTATGCATTGCCGCTTTGGCAATGACATTAACTGAGAAAATTCAGAAGAGGTACGACAGTTCTGGTTTTACTGGAAAGGGTCACAAAAGAGTCAAATGAGATTCTGATATCATTTTAAAGGCAGAACTGACAAACAAATAATCACTAAGGACTCACCACCCCACTGTAAAATATCCTATTTTTTGAAACCTTTTTAATCTCATGTACATAACAGCTATGCTGAGAACTCGATGTAATAGCTGAACAGCATTGTTCTCATATTACTGCCCACAATGAAAGGAGTAGGTCTCCTCCGCCTTCTCCATCTCTTAAACCCCAAATCCCAAGTCCCAAGGAGTGGTTCCTGTCCTCTGTGGAGTAGGAGCAGTTCTCTCCTCTCCTCCGCGTCGAGGGGCAACGCTGAGACTCTCCAGAAAAAATATATAGAGTTAATTTTAGATTCTTTACTCTTCTCTCAACGTTTGTGAACTGTACTGGAACTAATGACATCACAACCTGTCCACCTGTACTTGGACATCTAGGATGGTAGTGCCTTATATAAAAAGGGCTCTGTTTGCTAGCCTACACATTTGTTTACACACAATGGATGTATGTCCTAGTGAAATTAAGCTTTAAAATTCAACACTAGAGTTAGACACACACACATTCGAACACACACACAACGAAGAGGGCGACTCGCAATATCTGAGCAGTTGACAAAAGGCCAGAAGGACAATAGTTGTGCACTTTGAATGGGAAGGTTTAAAAAAAAAGGTCTAAAATGGTACAATTTCAGCTAACACTGACGAATGTGGTCTTTTGGTGGGGTGGCTTTAATGAAAGCTATTTTTCTCCATTTAGGACAGAGGTGTTGCGCAGAGAGGTGAGAATCTGGCATAGTTAGAGCGGTGAAATATAGCGCGTCCTCTTCTTAAAGAGTGCCAGTGACACCCTGAGAGGGAGAGAGGGAAGGCACAGTCAAAGAGAGGAGAAAGATAAATAAAGAGATCTGCAGAGAGAGAAAGAGAGAGAGAGAGATAGCAGGAGGTGTAGGAGGGAGAGGAATATTAAGAGTGGGGGATGGAGTGAGAAAAAGAGCAAAACAAAGAAAGCTGTTACTCACCATCCACTTCCAGGAGAACATGTCATGGGTGATGGGGTTGGCGTCGGCTATGCACAGCAGGTCTGCGGTGTCCCCGACGTTCACCCACACGGGGTCCGCCTTCATCCGGACGCTGGGGGCATCTGCACAGCAAGAAGAGGTTTGAGCCCCTGGCAGCTCACTGCGGCATGCACTGATTATGGGGCATTTTCTCTCCCTGTTTTCATTGGCGTCTTTTGTACTTTACTTCCACTTACTACCGCAAACCGACCTGGTACCTAGTCCACCTAAAAACAGGCCGCAGTAGGGGCGAACTTGACTAGAGTTAACTGCATGGCTCTCAGCTTAAGTTCCTGTGACAGCCTTGAGAAATTATACGGCCTGACAGTATACAGCAGAAGGGTGAAATTTCTAGGATGGCCCTTCAGACTCACAGGCAGGTACTGCGTGCTCTCCTGTTTCCTGTGCTCCAGGAAGATTGCAAGGACAGGTCTTGCCCACAGCGTATCGCTCTGGGCTGCCCACCATGCCCGGCCGTTCTTTTAAAAAAAGGGCCAGGCCATGGAAGGGGGGTCAGGGTAACTGAAGCAAGGGACGAACTAGGAGTGTGACTTGGTTAAGGCAGCACTGCCACGCGAACGCTGTGTCCCAAAAACATCTCTTAATATCGGATGGTGACGCCTTCATAAATTTGTGCAGATATAAAAGGTGTTGATTTGTGATATGGTGTTTCATAAAGGGAAAACCAGTCCTGCTGTCTCCTTAATAACTACACCATACTAGTCTACATGAATATGTAGGTACAGGAATAACTACACTACACTAGTCTACATGAGTATGCAGGTGTGGGGATAACTACACTACACTAGTATACAGTTGTGATCAAATTTATTCAACCCCCAATGCTGCGAAGGGTTTTATGGAATTCAGTGCACATTTGTAATTGTGTTCATAATGAAATCTTACAAGGACTTGTTAAAGAACTAAATGCAACTAAGATAGCATCAATTTTTTTTGTCATAAAGTATTAAATGGCCTTTTTGTGATTTCTTCATTGACACAATTATTCAACCCCTTTACGACTACCACTCCTAAGAACAGAGGTTCATTCCAGTGTTTTCCATCAGGTATTGAAAACATCTGTGGATGTCAACAAGCAGCAATCAAGCATGATAAGCACCAATTAGGCAGATTTAAAAGGACTGTGATACTCAGCTCCTTCTAGACATCTACTGGTGTGTTTCCAAGCATGGTGAAGGCAAGAGAATGGTCCCAGAAGACAAGAGAAGAGGTTATTGCTCTTCACAAGAATGGCAATGGATATAAAAAGATTGCGAAGTTGTTAAATATTCCAAGAAACACTATCGGAAGTATCATTCGCAAGTTCAAGTTAAAGGGCACAGTGGAAACGTTACCTGGTCGTGGCAGAAAGAAGATCCTGACCGCGACTGCTGTGCGCTACCTGAAGCGTAATGTGGAGAAAAATCCCTGCGTGACTGCTAAGGAACTGAAAAAAGACCTGTCAGATGTGGGCACTGAAGTTTCAGCTCAGACAATAAGGCGCGCACTGCATAACGAAGACCTCCATGCCAGAACGCCCAGACGCACCCCCTTGCTGACTCCAAAGAACAAGAAAAGTCGACTGCAGTATGCCAAAAGTCATGTGGACAAGCCACAAAGGTTTTGGAACAGTGTACTGTGGTCAGATGAAACTAAATTAGAACTGTTTGGGACAATGGACCAGCGCTATGTTTGGAGAAGGAAGAACCAGGCTTATGAACAAAAGAACACCTTGCCTACTGTGAAGCATGGCGGGGGGTCAATTATGCTTTGGGGCTGTTTTGCTTCTAATGGTACAGGAAAGCTTCAACGTGTGCAGGGTACCATGAATTCCCTTCAGTACCAGGAGATCTTGGAGGAAAATGTGATGGAGTCAGTCACAAACCTGCGGCTTGGGAGACGTTGGACCTTCCAACAGGACAATGATCCGAAGCACACATCCAAGTCCACTAGAGCATGGTTGAACATGAAAGGCTGGAACATTCTAGAGTGGCCATCGCAATCACCAGACTTAAATCCAATTGAGAACATCTGGTGGGACCTAAAGAAGGCAGTTGCAGTGCGCAAGCCTAAGAATGTGACTGAACTGGAGGCTTTTGCCCATGAAGAATGGGCTAAGATACCCATAGGTCGCTGCAAGACACTTGTGTCAAGCTATGCTTCACGCTTGAAAGCTGTCATAACTGGAAAAGGATGTTGTACTAAGTACTAAAAAATAATGTCACTAGGGGGTTGAATAAAACTGATAATGATGTGAGCACAGTAAAGACATTTGTGGTTATTCCATCATAAATATTATGTTATGTTTGTCTAATTTATAAGTGCCTCTTTGATATAATTGTAAATAAGATGACTGAAATGATCAAAATCAATGTCAAACTGGCCAAAACACTTTATTTCAGTGGGGGTTGAATAAATTTGATCACAACTGTATACTAGTCTACATGAGTATGTAGGTCCAGGAATAACTAGTCTGCCCAGCAGTATCTGTAGTGATCCATTTTCAACGTGGGTTGTGCCCCTCTTTAACCTCTTAAACTACAGGTTTATTATCAAGATTTGATACTGGATTTTCATTACTAACACTGGACTGATGCCTGTGTGTGGCTACAACAGGAAGGAAGTCTGGTCCTCAGTGTGTAATGGGTTAAATGTCACAAGTCACATGACCGGCTGAAAGGCTAATGATCTTCCAACATACCCACCCACCATTTTACCCAATATGCGTTTGCAGCTGGCACCTTCGTCCGCACACACACCGCACGAGTCGTCTGGACGCAGCTTGGCTCACTGCACATCGCCTCAGGAATACGGGGACCCATATTTTATTCAGGAACCCAAACGACTGTTTCAGATGTCTCGATAAACCACCGGCCCATTTCCCGAAGATTGTGGCCTGAGGGCCTGGATTAAGAGCACTGAGCCCCCTGCTCCTCGATCACCCCTAGGCCAGTAATCCCAGCGGGATTATGGCCGTTAAGGCAGCCCGTCAGCGCTCATGTAAGACCGCGTGCTGTGACAATCTCGAGCTGGTTGTACCATTCTCTCAGACAGGGGAGAGAGGAACACCGACATGGGATCTGTGGCTATCCATAAAAGCTATTAACATGGCCCATCCATAATAAATATCTAGTGCTGTCAGATACTGTTGTACCAGGACACAGCGATCCATTAGTGATGGAGGATTAGCTAGAACATGCAGGCCTAGTTCTGAGGCGGAGCTATTATTAAATCATTACCGAATAATTGCAGGCCAGAATCTCACTCTTTCTTTCTCTCTCTCTCTGTCTGTCTCTCATTCACCCTCCTCTGCTCTTTTTAAGTCACCAGTCAGCGATGGTTAATGATGAATATTTATATCTGAACCTTCCCTTGAAAGGATGCCTGACTGCAGAGCGTTACGTAACTGGGCGATGTCCGTAAGGGGAGGGGATATATCTGAACCGTCTCGCACCCAGATAAATTTAAATCACTTCACTGCAAACACACTTAACTATTATAGGACTACAACCCTCTTAACTATAAACACAGAGGAAGCACCGCGAGGGGAAATGACAAACGTTGCTCATGTAAAAACGACACAAATGCAGGCGCAGTGTTTGCGGAGGGCAGCGGCGCTTCTGTGGGAGCTTCTCACATTGAACGTCCAGCTTGACTTTGGTGCTCTGGTTCCCTTCTGCGTTGGAGCACTCCACGGTGTACAGCCCCGCATCTCGCCGGCTCACGTTCCATATCTGCAGCGCCCAGCCTTCGAGAAAGTGGTAACGATGGTCGCGCTCTACAGACACACACACACACACACACACACACACACACACACACACACACACACACACACACACACACACACACACACACCACGTGAGCCCAGTATCACAGCTGCTGTAATGCATATGCATACTACCATCTGTAGTACATGCATACTCTAATTCAAAGTCCATAAATATGTCTGATTGTTTACAGTAATATATTAAAGGCTTGTTTGTAGCAAATGCACACACACACACACACACACACACACACACACACACACACACACGCCCGGCACGAACACACACACAATGCAGCCACAGTGTGGAGACACTCTCCAGCTCTCCTATTAGTTTCAGGGACGTCTCTGTCGAGTAGAGATGGAGAACATAAAGACACAGAAGAATAGGAGTGTGGCCAACTGATGGAGGCGGAGACAGGAAGTGATGAAGGTGTAATCTGGTGGGGGCAAAGGTGGAGACTGCAGGATGGAGGTTAAAACATAGAAATCTTTATTAAGCCTGTATACTTTACCACACCACCACACTTGGTCATGATGTCCACAGAGCCTTTCATGTTTTATTTAATGTGCATATGGTCATATGTGTGTGTGTGTGTGATGCCACATGTATAGAGATGATATAATATCCGTTACCTTTATTTACACTCTGCCCATGGAACGTCCACGCACATGAAATGTCATCGGGGTTGGCGGACACCATAATGGGAAGGGTGATGGCTTCGTCCTCGGTGGTCTCCACGTCTGCAGGCTGCTCAGCGGAGAACTCCGGAGGGACTAAAAGACACACGCTCTGGATTCGTAAAAGTATTCAGACCACTTTAACCTGTTGCACATGTTACCGTGTTGTGGATTTATTACCGTTTTGATTGATCTATTACACATTTTTACCCATCAGCGTACACGTAATCACACATTATTTAAATTAATGAAACAATTAAAAACTGTAATCTCTTATTCACAAACAATATCCAGACCATTTGCTGTGATCCATCAAATTAAGGTCAGGTTCATCCTGTTTGAGATGTGTCTTGAACTCAGTCGGAGTCCTCCTGTTGCAACTTGAACTGATTGGACACAATTTGGAAAGGCACATACCTGGGTAAACAAGTGCCCAGGATTTACACTGCATTGTCAGAACAAAAAAAACTAGCCATAAAGTTCAAAGAATTGCCTGTGGATCTCCGTGATCAAACCGTGGCAAGGCACAGAATATAAAACACCATATAAGGCTTTGAGTGTTCCCAGCACCACAGTTGCCCGAGGCCTCTGTCAGGGAGTGGCCCAGCCAAAACCCAGATTCAACCCCATCCCACATCTGCAAAGAGACATGAAGAAGGCAGTTTACAGATGCTCGCCATCAAGTCCCACAGTGCTTGAGAGGAACTGCCATGAAGAATTAGATAAACAGCTCAAATCCAGGTGTGCAAAGCTTGTAGACTCAAATACACAAAACCTGGCAAGTTGTAATAAATTCCAAAGCAGCTTCTAAAAAAATATTGAATAAACAGTCTGAATATTTTAATGAATATAAGATATGAATATATATATATATATAAATTTAGATCATAAATAAATGTTCAAAACACGGTTCCTTTCATCCCTATACACTCAGCTTGATGAGTTAAAACTGCAATGATATCCATTTAAAATCATACCCACAACAGCATAAAGAGTCCAGATACTGTCTGAATACACTGTACAGACACGCTGGCAGAACAAGAATCTTCTGGTACCCGGTTTAAAAACTCGGTTTAAAAACTGTCCAATTTGCTTTGGTGGACTTGCAATTTTTATGTGGCAATCACAGCTTTCACTATTACACTAGAGGACACAGAGAAAGCTGAAGTCTCCTCTGACATATCATGAACAATACCGCTAGGGTATCTATTTAGGTTGCAATAAATATACACCAAATTTAGCTAAAAGTGCAGGTTAAAATAAGATTTCGGACCCCATTACACGCTGATTTTTTAAATACACATTTTGGCATATTTTAATGGAATTACTTTCATATTTTGTGATTTTTGAGAATAACAAATAATGTTCAATTATGTTCACAATAGCTCCTGCCTGAGAGATCTGTTTAAGAACCATTTGTCAGTTTGTCTACCATGAATAAGGCACATTATGAATAAGAAGGACCCTAAATGACTGCGTGTACAGCAGCCTATTCATATACTGTTAGGGATATTGTTAAGTTAGAGGACCTGTTTGTGAATTACAGATGCACAGTGTAGGTGTGAACAGAGGAAAGGCCCAATTGGAATGATAGGGGCCCCAGTCACACTGGGCCCTTTGGCGATTGCCCTGCAGTAGTTACGGCACTGCAGACACACTCTTTAGTTCTTTGACTATATTGATAGAGCTCTTCTTCTCGACCTGGAGCCGTCTGGTGGTTCTGCTACAACAACAGACGTGGAGCGTTTGATTCTTTCTCTGCTCAAACACACCAGGATCAAGTGCGGACAGCTGTAATAGCGGCCTGCAGCCCCTTGGTCTGCTCACAGCTGGAAGAAGACCTCCAGAGGAACTCTGAAAGGAGCCAGACTAATAAAATGATGGGAGTGTGGCGAGTGTGTGACTCAGGCACCGAGAGTAAGTGGGCTGGTTCCTTCATACATGTCAGTCCAAGTGGCAGCCATAGATCTTGCCGTGATTACACTAATGTCCCATTGTCAAGTTAAATGGGTTAGTGATTGAAGTACTTATGCAATCTCTCATGTACAAATTTTCGCATAATTTAGGTATTTATGCTCTACTGTTTTTTTGTTATTCCGATTGCACTATATTTATTTCCTGTCAGCACTGTGTATGTTATATGTACATGTCTCTCTTGTATCTTAGTTCCAGGGGAAAGATTTCACATTGTATATGGCTGTGATTACAGTAACACGTGAACACATGAATGTACATGCCTTAGGACAACGGCTCCTCAATGAGATTTTCTGTCAGACAATAAGCACATTTTGACACTGTTTATACAGTATACGTGTGTGTGTGTGTGTGTGTGTGTGTTTTTGTTTGTCAGAGTGCATTGTCTTGTGTGTGTCGAATTCTCAGGATTTTCCTAACATTTTACCTTACAAATACTGTTTTAGATCACTACTTCTGTCATTTGCAATGACTGCATTGATAAACTGGAAACTGTGTCACTACATCTTTGGTTCCATTAAAATAACCAGGGGCAAATCACACATGTCATGTCAGAACTGGTTTAGTCTGAATCCTCCTATCTTTTTTAATTTAATGCAGTTCAATTCTTATTATCAGCCTACAGAAAAAAATGAAATATTTTGCCGTTATAGACAAATTTATAGAGTATAAAGCATAATCATAAAACCCTGCCTTCAAGCAAGTGCACATTTGACTGGAAATCTTTCCTTTTGTTAAACTTTTTAAATTAGTTTAATTAGTATATAATTTGTATAGTTATTTAATTTGTACTATTACAATAGTATCATTTGCATAACGGACAACATTATAACACTATCATTTGTTTTCGTTTTGCTTTGCTTTGGTTTCCTTTTGCTGGAGTGTGCGTGCCTCTTTTTTATCTCTCCACTGTGTTCACAGCCCCGCTGCAAATAATAGGCTCTCGGTGGACTTTTCCCATCATAAATAAATAAAAAAGGGCCCCAGACTTCAGGGGGCACCTTCATAATCCCCCCACCAAGTGGCCAAAACATTATTTATGGAGAGAGCCCAGCGAAACAAGAGGAAGTAGAGGGAGGTGTCGATGAAGCCAGCCCTGTGTCGTCACTCAGTCACTCTCGAAAACTTCGCCTCCTCACGCAGAAACACCAATATATAAACATGCAAGTAAAAAAAAAAACAATAAAAAACTATTATGATCTACCCTTTCATTTGTCTTCCTGGCAGCGGACATACTACCACGTTTGCGGTCTTTTACATCTCACTGTGTTATTGTCGACAACGCAGAATTGCTATTTATTAGCTCCAAGTTGCCATAGCAAAGATTCTTAATCGGTGTCTGCGTAACTATCAACACGCGCTAATGGTTTATTTATGAAGCCGCTGTTTGTGTTTAATGTGCAATGGATTTCTTCATCCAGCCAGCTTAGCTTCTGTGGATGCTAGCAGTTTATGCATTACACGTGCATAAGCTTAAATCTAATTATTTGTACAACATAGTTCAAACAGTCTATTCAAACTCAGTAGTAATTTTTCAGTGTGGCTCATGGCCTGGTTGACTCTGTACGTCTCTAAAGCGCACTTTCATATTTATTGCCCATGTCCTGTTTGTGAGTTTGTGTGTGTGCTGTTATGAAATGTAATTTCAGAGTGGATGAGGATTCAAATGCAGACTATCATGTAGAGTGTACACACACACACACACACACACACACACACACACACACACACACACACATGAACAGATCAAAAGAAAACCTCATCTAAGAAAAAAATAAATAATTATACAGAAAAAGCAATTAATGTTCAGAAATCTCAGTGAGATGAATGATGCAGTCTTTTGTAAAGAGAAGCTGAGGGCCAGGTAGGGATAAAAACAGCATGTGAATGTACACACACACGTACACACACACACACGCACGCACACACACACACACACACACACACACACACACACACACACACACACACACACACACACACACACACACACACACACACACACACACACACACACACACACACACACACACACACACACACACACACAGGCAGGCTTTGAAGATGTGGTTGGCTACATCAGGCAAAACAGCATCAAAGTCAAGAGTGCCTGTTGTGTTTGACAAAGCCACGACCATTGAAGATACAATGGCACATGTAAACCACAAAATACACATACACCATTAAACTTACAAAGATGTTTTCAAGTAAAACAGCTCTTTAAAAGGACACACACATACACAGGCATACTGTTGCCAGACAAAATGCACATATACCCACACACACACACACACGTCCCATTCCTTCCACACACAAAGAAGTATAGAAAACAAATATACCCTTATGGCATGGCTGATACTGGCATGCCCACTCACACTTTCCCACACTCACACACACTCACAGAGAACATTAAGAGTGTAGAAGGTGTTGACTCCTTCAGAGAGCAGGTTACTGAAGGCCTGACAGGTGATCCTGTTGCCGTGGTGATGAGAGCCCAAGGGAAGGACAAGCTTGCTGCTGACAGATACCCCACCATACTCCGCCTTCTTCGGGGGCTGCTCTATTCCCACCAGGCTGATGGAGAGAGAAAGAGATAGAGACAGAGAGAGGGAGAGAGAGAGAGAGAGAGAGAGAGAGAGAGAGAGAGAGAGGGAGAGAGAGAGAGATGGAGGGAAGGAGACCGTTTGAGACAGAAAGGGTTTGAGAGAAAGGGAGAGAGGGAGGAGGGATGAGAGAGGACAAAGAAACAGAGGGGACAGAAGGAGAAGGGATGATAAGAGTGTGAGGCAGAGAGGAGGTAAGAGAGAAATAGACAAAGAGGAGGAAATAGAGTGAGAGGGTGGAAGGAGTGAGAAGGCAGAGTAGGAAGAGGAGGGAAAGAAAGATGGAAAGAAGAAATCAATGCAGAAGACTGAGGGACTGTTGTGTTATAATGGACAACCTTTTCAATGCATAAATGTTCATTAGGAATTCAAACTTTGCCCGCAGGCAAATTTCTCCTCGATCTAAGACGGAAAGTGAAGTGGCTCGCAATGAAAATTACGGAAGAAAACGCTGTCTTATTCCAAAAAACTGGGCCCAAGTGCTGTATTTCTCAGCATTCCAAAATTACAGCATTGGTGTTTGCTGGGTATCCTCACTAAACAAATCAATAACCAGCGTACGTTTGATACAGTGCTTGGCAGAGATGCCTGCCTGCTACCCATCAGCTTTCTCTGCACAGCAGGTTTAATGGAGCCCTGGGGAGAGGAAGCATACTGCACTCCTCTGGAACTTTCTGACATGAGTTTTAAGATACGCCATCCCGCCATCTTGGCAATCGCCTGTGCTGGAGACGGACCCTAACAAGGTAATGACTCAGCGATCGGCGGCCGCCCGTCAAAGCACCGTGCGTGACGGGTAACCGGAGCCGAAGACGGATCGCCCGACAGGAACGCTCCGAGCTCGGCCGCACGGTTCTCCAGAGCTGCTGCCGCGTTTCTCTGCTCTGGCCAAGGTGGAGAGAGTGGGTGCTCGGCTACGCACCACTGCACAACGCTAACTCCTGTCCTTCAGAACCATGTTAATCTGATGGTGGACCAGAGTGCTGTCCTCTCACGGCACTCTGAAAGTAGAAGAGGTCTCCAGCTCTCAGAAGAGGGAAACTGTGGACGCTGTGAACTGCGGAATGGAAAACTACGCCCAAGGTGTTTTTTTAAAAGCATTTTTATGTCGTTTTGGTTTTTACCCTGTCTAAAGTCCAGAGGGCCTTTTTCAGAGGGCCTGTCTCACAACCACACAGTGGGTTACAGACCCGCGGCGACACACACTTCCTCCAGGGTCCCCCGGAGTGGCCGCCTCAGCAGCAGGGCTCTCCACATCCCGGCATGACCCGGCCAAAGACTTCACTGCTCAGGGGGCCACAAGCTCGTGGAAGATCCGGACCGCGAGGACTGGCGCCGGGCCAGCCCGACCTGACCGAACGCGCCGGGTCGGAAAGATTAAGCAGCCGTGAGTGACAGTGGCCCACTCACAGTGCATAAACCCTAGTGCTGAGTGTGTGTGTGTGTGTGTGTGTGTGTGTGTGTGTGTATGCACATGCGAGGGTGTGTGTGTGTGTGAGTATATGTGAGTGAGTGTGTGAGTGTGTGTGCCTGTGAGTATGTGTAAGTGAATGAATGTGTGTGTGTGTGTGCAGGCACGAGTGTGTCAATATGTGTGAGTGAATGAGTGTGTGTGTGAGGGTGTGTGAGTGTGAGTTGGTGTGTGTGAGTTAGTGTCTGTGTGTGTGTGTGAGTTAGTGTGTGTGTGTGTGTGTGTGTGTGTGTGTGTGTGTGTGTGTGTGTGTGTGTGTGTGTGTGAGGGAGGGTGTGTGAGTGTGAGTTAGTGTGTGTGTGTGTGTGTGTGTGTGTGTGTGTGTGTGTGTGTGTGTGTGTGTGTGTGTGTGTGTGCGTGCGTGTGTGTGTGTGTATGTGTGTGAGACAGTACCTGGTGGAGCCAATGCTCCAGCTGATGTTGGCTCTCGGGTTGCTGCTCCCTGCCTGGCAGAGCAGATTGAGTGTGTGTCCCGCTCGCAGCTCCGTCTCCCTCACCACTATCTTCACACTCACCGCAGGAACTATGGCGGGAAGACGCCACACTCCAGTTACTCTCCAACTAAAACCTTTCACTAAAACCTCATCATAGCCAGAACGACATTTATTCACAGTTAGGAGCCATCTAGCCCCACACAGATCTCCACTTTAGTCTCTACTTAACATGAATTAGGCAAACTGGTCTGGTGGGAGCGGATGGTTGGGGCAGTGGGGCAGGACTCTTGCTTGTGGGCTCTTCCAGAGTGTGAACCAGGACAGAGAAGCACTCCTGATTTATTACCAGAGCTCTATTCATTACAATAAAAGAAAGGTGTATCAGTGGTTCAGAATAATAACGGCCCCCGGTAGTTGCGGAGGACTTTACATCTTCCTCTCTCACGCTCCCTTCACCACCTGTTTTATTAGCATCACCCACTGTGCACTGACTCTCACCGGCCACTTTAATGGCTACGTCTGTCTCCTAGGTGCTTTTTATAGGTGCACAATTACACACTATAGCCCATCTGGTTCTATGCTCAATTTGCCAGTCACCCTCTATCCTGCTGGTCACCGGGCAATTTCGAAACACAAGACAAGCCGGCTCACTGCTGGTATTAACGAAGGCGCTGCTATGACTGTAGCAGGCAGGGCGGCGCTGACCGGATTCTTTCTGCACCGTGTTGGTGTCATGCTGTCTTTGCTGAGAGTGGTCAAAAGTATCCAGCCAGCGTCTGTCCCGTGGCCACCGCTAAGTTGGAGAATGACTAGCACAATCCGGGCACGGTAACAGATGGATGGTAGTTCCTAACTGCACATCCATACAAAGAACAGGGGAAGAAGTATTGCTAGATACACTTCTGGTCTTTTCCTTCACACAGTAAGTCGTGTGCACACTTTCACGCTGGCTCACGTGCTGACACTGGCCCCTCGGCTCAAGATAATGAACTAATGGTGAGCGCATAATCACAGATGCATGGCTAGTTTCATCTGGAGGCTTCCGCATTAAGATCAACAACGCCATTTAAAACAAGACATCACAAACATCACAGTTCTCATAGTACATGCATTGCTTTAGGAAAATGCATATTAAAACAAAAAAATTTTACATAAATTTCTGTCTTCAATGTTCATATTGGAATGGTTTCATTGCTGTAAAGAAAATGGTGACACTGGCCATTTCGCGTGACATCTCGCTCAAAGAGTGCTACGTTGGGCGTGAGTTCGACTTGGGGGCTGTATGGGTGGCTGGGATAAACTCACACTGCACGTGCAGTTTGGTGTCTGCGGAGAGAATCTTCCTGGCTTCATTTGTGGCGTTGCAGCTGTAGGTGGCCATGTTGTCGCTGGGCTGCAGGGTGAAGAGATGTTCTCGAGAGACCCCACGCTCAGACTGCACATGCCGCGATACACCCTGCACCATCTTACCGTTCTAATGTCACAGAATAATGCACATGCAAACACACACACACACACACACACACACACACACACACACACACACACACACATTAAAACCTCTGCTGAAAATGCACACAAAATGCACACAAACAGACAATAAAGTAAACCATGATTATGGGTTATACTGCCACAGCATGAACCTGTAACGTTAAATATGACACCATAATGGTTAGCATCACAGTAGCTGCCCCCAAATCCTCCCTTGAATTTGTGCATTTTTGTGTTTATGTGTGTGTGTCTGTTATCTGTTTTGTCAGCGTCATGTGTCACGCGTCTCACATGTGCATTGTTATCGTTTAAACACATAAGTGTGTGTTGCCTTTGTTGTTTGTCAGTCTTTGTACCTTCTAGAGTTTTTTTTTTTAAGCAAAAAATTGTTAATCCCCAAGTCACACAACCGCGATTGTCGGGACAGCAAACCATTTTCCAGGTGTTATCAGAGGAGATGCCAGTGGAATTAAGCGTATTCTAAACTGTCCAATCAAATTTCAGCAAAAGATGTGTCGATGTCATAAATGCGAGGCTTTTTGCCACTCTGCACTTCACTATAATGGAAGTGCTCAAGCCAACTGCCAAGCTGAAACGTACCTTCTCTTTTCGTGACATCCTAACTAAATGACAAAATAACACAGGTGTGTGGATTACAGGCTCGACGGGGCTAAGACAAACGCTAAAATGCGTTTGCTGTCCACAGGTTGAAACCAGCTCTTAGGTTCACTGGGAGTGAGGGTGCAGGGCTTGTTAGAGAAGGGCTGTGGTGTGCTCATTCTGGGAGGGTGTATGTTATGGGTGTATAAAGTTACTGTACCAGTCGAGGCCCAATGCACAACAACAAGCACTACAGGATCTTATAACCATAAGATGGATCAAGGTCAGGATTTCATGATGAGGTCTGAATGGACCAGAAACTAGGCTTTTTTAGGTTTTAAAAAAATCTATCCCTCATGGTGGAGGGGTTTGCGTGCCCACATAATCCTAGGAGCTAGGTTGTCGGGGTCAATGCCCCTGGTAGGGTCTCCCAAGGCAAATTGGACCTATGTGATGGGCCAGACAAAGAGTGATCAAAAAGCCCCTATGGATCAGGAAGATCAGGGTTACCGGGACCTCACCCTGGAGCAAGGCCTGGGGGAGGGGCACCTTGGCGAGTGCCTGGAAGCCGGGTCTCTACCCATGGGGCCCGGCCGGCACAGCCCTGGGTCCACTCTCCCATGGGCCCACAACCTGTGGGAGAGGTAATACTAGGGGTTCGGTGCATTGTGAATCGGGCAGTGACTGAAGGCAGGAGCCTTGGTGTACCGATCCTCAGTTACTGAAGCTGGCTCTTGGGACATGGAATGTAACCTCTCTGGTTGGGAAGGAGCCTGAGCTGATGTGCGAGGCAGAGAAAGAGGCTGGACTTCTAGTGCTGATTCTTTTCTGGAGTTAACCAGGGGGAAAGGCGGAGAGCAGGTGTGGGCTTACTCATAGCTCCCCGGCTCACCGCCTATGTGTTGGGGTTTTCCCCGGGAAACAAGAGGGTTGCGTCCCTGCACCTTCAGGTTGACGAACGGGCTCTGACTGTTGTTTGTGCTTATGCACCAAATGGCAGTTTGGAGTACCCAAATTTCTTGGAGTCTTTGGAGGGGATACAGGAAGGTGCCCCTTCTGGGGAATCTATTGTTCTGCTAGCGGATGCTCACCTGGTCACATGGACAATGACAGTAGGACCTGGAAGGGTGTGATTGGGAGGAATGGCCTCTCTGATATGAACCTGAAGGATGTTCTGTTATTGGACTTCTGTGCTTGTCACAGACTGTCCATAACAAACACCATGTTGGAGCACAGAGGTGTCCATAAGTGCACATGGTACCATGACATCTTAGGTCGCTGTTCAATGATCAATTTTGTAATCGTATCATCGGACTTTCGACAGTGTGTCTTGGATACTTGGTTAAAGAGAGGAGCTGAGCTGTCAACCGATCACCACCTAGTGGTGAGTTGAATCAGATGGCGGGTGAGGATGCCGGACAGACCTGGCAGACCCAAACCCATCATGAGAGATTCCTGGGAACATCTGGCAGAGGAACCTGTCAGAAAGATCTTTAACTCCCACATCCGGCAGAGCTTTGACCGCATCTAGAGGGAGGTTGGAGACATTGAGTCCTAGTGGGCCTTGTTCTCAGTTACAAGAGGAACAGTGTGGGTTCCTGGTCGTGGAACACTGGACAAGCTTTTCTCCCTTGCGAGGGTCCTAGAGGGTGCATGGGAGTTCGCTCAACCAGTCCACATGTGTTTTGTGGATTTAGAGAAAGCATTCGACCGTGACCCTCAGGATTCCTCTGGGGGGTGCAGGGTACTGGGCCTGCTGCTACGGGCTATCCAGTCCCTGTACAAACAGAGCAGGAGATGGACTCCGCCAAGGCTGCCCTTTGTCACAGATTCTGTTAATAAATTTTATGGACAGAATTTCTTGGAATAGCTAAGTGGGAGAGGGGGTTTTGTTTGGTGGTCTCAGGATTCCACGTCTCCTTTTTGCGGATGATGTGGTCCTGTTGGCATCATTGGGCCAGGACCTGCAGCTCTCGCTGGACCAGTTTGAACCGAGTGTGAGACGGCCAGCATGAGAATCAGCACATCTAAAACTGAGACCATGGTACTCAGTTGGACAAGGGTGGAGTGCCCTCTCTGGGTAGGGACTGAGTCCTTGCCTCAAGTGGAGGAGTTCAAGTATCTCGGGATCTGGTTCACGAGTGAGATAAGGATGGTGGCTGCAGTGTTGCAGACACTGTACCTGACTACTGTGGTGAAGAGAGAGCTAAGCCAAAAAGCAAAGCTCTCAATTTACTGATCAATCGAGGGATCCCTAGGAATGTCCATCTGGGAGGAGACCCTGGGGAAGACCCAGGACATGCTGGAGAGGTTATATCTCTCGGCTGTTCTGGGAATGCCTGGGTATCCCCACAGAAGAGCTAGAAGAGGTGGCTGGGGAGAGAGAAACCTGGGCCTCCTTGCTTAGGCTACTGCCCCTGTGACCCGTACCCAGATAAGCGGATGAAGATGGATGGATGGTTGGATTTCAAAAAAGGTATTTGGGAGTTTGAGACAGAAAGTAAAGCAGCAAACCCTCTCCTTTCTTCATTCGACATAAAAGCTTCCAGCTAATTTTGAGCATGTTATATTGTAAATGAATCTCCAAAAAGATCCACACATATTAAATGCAGATTTTACCTGCCCTGAGAGACTTCTGTTAGTGCATATGACTGTGACACTAACAAATGTGACACTCCGTCTATTATTTCACTAAAAGCACTCCAAAAGCCCACAGCCTTCAAACAGTTCTACTTGCCGTCTTACATTTAGTAGCAATTCAGATGTCACATGTACTTTAAAAGGCTTTCATGTGAAAAAGGTAGAACTGCTTTTCTTAAAAAAATAAGATAAGGATTCATGTTACAAAATAAATACACACACACACACACACACACACACACACACACACACACACACACACCTTGAACCATGTCAGATGCCCTGTTGGATTCCCTCCACTGGAAAAACAGACGAGTCGTATAGTTGCCCCTGAGCGCAGAGGGGTTCCTGCTGGTGGAGCATCCAACCACACCTTCTGAGGAGGATCTAAGAGAGAGAGAGAGAGAGAGAGAGAGAGAGAGAGAGAGAGAGAGAGAGAGAGAAACAGATACAGAGAGAGAGAGAGAGAGACAGAGAGAGAGAGAGACAGAGAGAGAGAGAGAGAGAGAGAGAGAGAGAGAGGTAGAGAAACACAGACAGAGAGAGAGAAATTAAAGCATCCAAGGCGCCCTTTGTTGTTGTTACTATGAAATCATCATTTGCATGTCAAGGTGGACTCACAGTAGACACTCAGGGTCTTGGACTTGACGCTTGAGAACCGTGTGCCTTTGTTGAATGCCTCACACATGAGAAGGAGTCCATTCTCTTCCCTAGACACCGTGTGAGTCAGGTTTGACATGGTTGCCATGCCTCCATTTTTACCCTTTAACCCAAGAGACTCCTTTCAGCACAAATTATGTTACAGTAGCAATTTGAAAAAACAACGCACTCACAGTCATAATCATAATTCATGAGATATTTTTCAGTGCTAAAATTACTTTAAAAAAAGCACACCAGGCCTGGTAGGGAGACTTTCATATGATTTCCAACCTGTTAATTTATATTTATGCATGTATGCATTAATAAACTGTCTTTAAGACATATTATTTTACAGTGAAAGGTGTCTGACGTCCCCTCCACCACCAGATTAAATGTTGGTATCTTCTGTTTTTTATGTCGAGTTCTGAGGTGAGGTTATTTGTGAGGAGTCTCGTTTGGTGCCGCATGGCCTGCTGGGAGAGCTGGCCTTTGCTTCCCCTCCTCACCTCCACACACTTAATTACTGTCAGCCCAGCAGAAAACACGTCACAGAAAGCAACACAGGTAGTGAGAGAAAACCACGCAGCCAAAAAGGTCATTCCTGTTCTCCTGTAATCAAAGCTTAGTCAAAATATGTGCGTAGTTGTGTGTCTGTACACACACACACACACACACACACACACACACACACACATATATATATATATATATATATATATATATATATGAAATTAAAAATAAAAAACTCAACAAATAAAACTACGCTCAGAAATGTAGAACCCTATGGAATAAATGTTGTGATTTACTTTTTCTAATTTGAACTGGTTCTTCTCCTCCTATAAATTCAAAAACATATTTCTGTGGAAACACATACTTTAGAATATCTCCCATTACCCATCTCTCTGTCTTTCTACATATGTACTATAGTAAAAGATGTTGAGATGTGGGAATATGGCTATATGTAAACAAAAGGATATAAATATCACACGTAAAACACATTAAAATGAACATGTGGTCCAGACATGTGGCTTCCTTATTTTGGCTTTTATTCACTTACATTTAATTCGAATCAAACCTCACAGAAAATGAACAGCAGGGGCACATAGAATGAATGAAACATGTTAGAAAGCCCCTGATCTCACAGGAAATTAAGGTCCAGCTAATGGAATCCAAAGTAACGGCTGGCTTGGCTGCTCTGCGTTAAGGTCAAGGTGCCAGCCTGTTATTTTGTAGTATAATAGCTGAATTATACTTTTAATCAAACACTCCATCTTGGGAAGTCGTTTATTGTCAGTGGCAGTAGCCCGGCGAGGATCTGTACGATTGTGGTTTTTATTGTCCCCGACTTCAAGGCTGAACTCGTCGAGTTCTCTATGAAGAAACACGCTGGCTACACATTTCTTCATTCTCAGAAAAGGATTTTTTTTCTGAGGCAGGCTTCAAAACTTAATGTAACGGAATGAATGGATTTACCCATGACTAAATTAGTCACAGCTATATAAGCTGCAAGGTGAGCAGTCTTAAGCAATCTGTGATGATATGCTGTTCTCTGAACATTTAGTCATATTACTATATTGTAGAGTAACTATATTTCATCTTAAGTGCTTTTTAATTTTCTTTTTTGTAAATATAAAGTTCATAATAAGGGAGTAGAATGCATAGGTTCAAGCAGTGAAGTCACAACATATTTGTTGATATCTTAATGGATGTGTAACTATCATGCCTCAGTAGTTATCGTTTATTAGTTAAAACCACAGATTGTTTCATCACTTCCAATGCAGTTTGGTTCTTTTTGTGTCCTTGTGTCTGGTGCCTGTACCTTGGAGATGGTGGAGATGTTGGAGATTAGCTCTTGGAAGCCAAGCCACCATCGGATATGGACAGGGGGGTTGCTGGATGTGGTGTAGCAACATAGGGACACCTCCTTCCCCTCTATGGCCTCGGCCGAGCCCCTCAGAACGACCTCGCTTGGCTCGACTAGCACAGACGGGGATCATCAGAATGATGATACACATTTAAAGACACACGCACTGGGTCCACGGTCTTTTCTTTTAGTTTTAGTGGAGTTACTGAATTATTCATAGAAGTTACTATATAATACATTAAACAGATTAACAATGACCAAACAATAACTAAACATAAAAAATGAACAAAGAGCTGTTTAAGACTAATGTGTTGTTTAAGCCTAATATGTATAGAAGGCAGAATCTTTACCCGGCATCAAATCCACGTACCCACAACTGGGTACTTACACTATGAGAGCAAAAATCCGCCCCCCTGGCAAAGTCTTGGTCCTAGTGCACTCAGTGATGCTCTCCATCACCACATCCTTTCCATCAGGAGAGCCCCCTCCTTCAAGGAGCTGATGGAGATGTGCACACTGACCCTTCCTTCAAGGAACACGCTTGTGATCTTCACACGTTCCATGTGTCCCCCCCCACACACACACAAATCCAGAATCACACCTATTCCCCTCGCCAAGGGTGCACACTCAGCTCCACATGAACTTCTTGCAGCAGTAGAGGTTCCTCTGGCCATGGATACACGCCTGATGGTTTCACCACAACATCCCACTTCTGACACCATTTGTAGCAAAGACATTTTGGCCAGTTGTAGTAAAGGCATTGACACATGGCCTTGAACCAAAGCCAATGTGTGCTCTGACAGCCAGCCCAAAAACTCACCTCCTGCCTTACGCCTCAGGCGGTGTTAGTGCTCATCACAAATATGTTAACAAAAGCATTTTACACCACACATAAAAGTTATTCTATTAAACATTATATTCGATTTCATTTTGTCAAGAACACCAAACACAAGGGAACAACAAAATGAACCCTCCTTGCTACCCAGCGACACCACTTGCTAGTCTGACAGGGAGGACTGTCATGGCTTTCTTCTCTTCACCTTTCTCTTTATGAACTTCTCACTGTGACTTTGTACTTTATTTGTCCTGCTGACGTGGCTGCCATTAGAAAACCCAGATGTACAAATGTACAGGTTGCATAAGGTATCTGCTGGAGCTTTGAAGAAGAGAACAGCGATGTTCTCTTGTGGCTGTAACCCGAGTTGACACCTATTCCTCTGTGCCTTGCAGATCGAAAAAAAGGCAGGCTTTTAAATAGCTGCCGCTTCGCCAAAGGACAGGGAGAAAGACTTGGGGATTGGAAAAATGACCTCGCACTGTAACAATAAGCCACTCGAGCACAGATGCCCACACACCTGCACATGACCTCGGACACACCCACGCATACACCATTGCTGCGTCAGATAGACCGTATTCATATAAAGGAACCGATGTCGAGAGCACATAAAATAGAGATGCAGACCACATGAACGCAAGCGCACTCTTACAACTCCTCAGGTGCCACACACAGCTCCCATCGGCCAAAGTCAAGACAGAATACCACAACGAAGGTTGATCCAAAACTAGATCTGCATCCTACTGCAGTGTATTTCACAGGTCATGAACTTCAACGGGAATTTTGACAGTCTGTAGCCCAATGCAGGCAGTAGCTTATGTCTTTGGTGAGCTTTCAGCAGGTTCTCAAGTAGGCTGTAAACCACAGTCTTCTCCTCTGGTAGCTCATTCTCCTTATGCCTCCCTTGTGAATTTACAGATTCTTACAAATCAGAGAGAATGCTGAAATTAAATCTTGCACTAATTAAGATTTTCCCAGCTTGTCCATTAAAATGAAGCTAAACATCCCTATCTGAGTGTCACTTCTTATTTTACATTTTAACTGTCTCAAGTTTCAGTTCAACCAGTTCATACATCATATTAACTGCAACAACAAAGAACAACAACTCTAGACTCCAGAGGGTTTAAAAGCCACCATTGAAGCAAGTAACAGTAACTTGACAACAGGTTTTAGACAATCGCTAAATGAAATTCAAGCTCTCAGCGGCCTCACTGGTATCTGTTAAGTCTTAGGACAAAGTCTTATCAACTACAACTTTAAATCTGTAACATCAATAAACCCTGAGGATATGCAGTTTCCTCTACAAACCACCATATCTCCTTTGCAGTTCTTCTATCACTGTAGGTACATCCCATGATTTTAGAACATTGTGGAGCTCCTGTGTACAGATCTAAATACCTTGGAGATAATACCTTCTTCATTGTGAAGACACTGAAATATATATTAAGTAATCTAATTAACCTAATCGCTGACCTGTCATTCTTTATCTAGGACATTTTAGGAGTGATTGCGTATTTGAAGTAAGTGGACAAAAATATTCCTTAAAATTAATACAGAGTGTGTCTTCAAAGAACATGTAATCCCACTGGTGACTCACAGAGGACGGAGAGGGAGCGAGTGACGGACAGAGGTGACCGGGACACCGCGTTGACGCTTTCACAACGCAGTACAGCCTCGTTATCTTCTGGTTTCACCGCCATACGTAAAGTGCTACTGGCTCTTTGAGAGGATGTATCTACCTCCCAGGTAGTGGACAACACCTCACCATTCTGAGGAGAGAGAGAGAGAGAGAAAGAGAGAGAGAGAGATAGAGAGAGAGAGAGAGAGCAAGAGAGAGAGAGCAAGAGAAAGAGAGAGAGAAAACGAAAGAGAATGGCAACAAGAGACATATTTAGATTTTTCACAGTTTTCTGCTCTTCACTGAGAAGCAACTCGAAAATAGCTTTCTGCTGTGAAGGCTTGTTTGTTTTCAGCGCTGAATGCTAGTGTTGGCCTTTTCAGCGCCAGCCAGTGGAGTACAGAATAATCCACACAATTTATTCACAAAGCAAGAAACCAGAAAAAAGCCTCCCCTCGCGGTACTTCAGAGCCCAAAACTTTTAGTCTGCATTCTCTCTTTCCGTCTCCCTTTTCTCCCGCGTGTGGTTATCCGGGACTTGTGCTCTGCCCAACGTCTAAACTACGGTTGCCGTCGGTGCGACACGGCACGTCTTTGCCTTTGTTTGCCAATCTGCCAGCGTCTTTTTAGGCGTAGCGGATGAGTGACACGTGGAAAGCTGATTTAGTGAAACGCTGAGGAAAGAGTTGACACTTATATCGGATCGGAAATACACACCACGACGACTCTACACCTCCTCATGACGTTCAAGTCAACTGGGCTGCCAAACGACGTTAGCTCGCGCACCAATATTCTCGCACGCTTGGTTCTGTGACCCATTTTGTGTGGTCATTACGCATGTGGTGTGCAGCAGTGCGTGCAGGACAAAATTGTATATTTAGGAGGCCAGATGGGGCCAATGGAAACTCTTGGGGTGGCACACGAAAATTCTATACAGCACAGAGGAATTTCAGGTAGGCAAGATAAAGGTACTATATCATAGTAGCCTATATAATTATCACGTTGTTTAAATCAATGGCCGATCTAGTGTGGATATCTGATTACGATATCCCCATGATATAACCAAAGGAATTATTCATTATAATTAATTATTAATCAAATTCCAATTTCATTGGATCTGGGTTGCTTAATACTAAATATTAATGATTAGCAGAGAACAAAAGTTTCATTTATGTCCAGCACATCATAGTAATCATATTCCTTTTTAATGAGAAAATAAGGTTTTTAAACAATAACCTATCGAAGTTTAGATAGGAGGCCAGCGTAGTGGTGGGAGAGCTGGGGTTATGAGTCTGGGCTGGATGTGTAGGCGGGGCTGTCATGGCTCCTCCTCCTCACCTTGGTCCAGTGCAGAGTGGCCAATGGGTTTCCTCCATAGGACATGCAGACCAGCGTCAGAGAGACCCCTGCTTTGACCTCGCCACTGAACAGGCCCTCGATCACTGGCACCTGAGGTGGAACTTCAGACAGGGAGACAGAGAGAACAAGAGGGAGAAACAGAAATAAAGAGAGAGAGAGAGAGAGATGAGACATAAACCAATATGCACACTGGAATACCAGGGGGTTCCTTTGGTATGTCTAATCCCCCAAGAACCCAGTGAAAACATGAAGAGAGCTGCAGGAGAGGCGTGAGGGGCGGATGAAGAAGAACTAGCAGGACGCGGCTGGCCGTGCGGGCTAACAGCTAACCTATCTGCTAGCCTATCTGCCTGAAACCAGGCCACGGCTTTGGCCGGGCCAAGCGCAGTACAACAGGTGCGCGAACAGACTAAAAAGTATCACGGCTTTGGGGCGAAATGGTGGCGGCAGCGCTGGGGTGGCGACTCGCTTTAAGCGTCAGAGCTGGGCGCTGGTCTTTTAGACAATGGCGCTAAGCGGCAAGAGGGAGCAGCATCCTGGCTGTAGTCCATAAAGCAAAATAACAGATGTTTAAACAGTAATAAGGCAAGGCGGAATATGAATAAATTACTTTGCGGCTCGTGAATAAAACATGCGCCGTCGAATGAGTTACGGCGTGAGAGGGGCCAGCCTTTTGTCACTGCCGACACGGACGTGGACGGACGGAGGAGGGTCCGGCGTGACGGAGTGCTGCATCGCTAGCAGTCTGGAACGGACGGCGGCGTGGCGATGGGCCGGCCGTGCTGACTAAGGCCGCCGCCCTGCAAGATGAGCAGTTTGTGCCGTGACTGGGCGGTAATGGAACCGGGAGTGAATAGGAGAGAGGGATGAACAGAGAGAGAGAGATATGGAGAGAGAGTGAAATGGATAGACACGGGATATGGGAAACAGAAAGAGGGATGGGAGAGAGAAAGAGATGAGAAGAGAGTGAGATGAATAATCACAGAAGGGACGGGAAAGAGAAAGAGGGAAGATGGAACGAGGGGTGGGCTACAGAAAGAGAGATGAGGGCAGAGGGGCAAGAAAGAGGCTGAAGAGAGAGAGGGAGAGCACATACACAAGAGCCAAAAATACAAGAGAATTCAGCATGCAGAAAGCAGAGGGTGACGGAGACATGCATACAAATGGCAGTACATGTGCAAATGACATGGGGTGACATGGTGTGCACAAACATTTTCATTAAATACACGGATTCTCTTAATAACTGTGAAAGGTAACGCTATGGAGGCAAACAGTTCCCAAAGTGAGAATGAGAACCAATCAGGCTGCAAGGAGAAGTAACAAGGTGTTAGGAGATGAGCCCGTGACTCGTACAAACTTCAAATTTAGTTTTTCTGTTCCTCTGCTCGTAGTTACGGTACGGAATTGGAATTCCGTGTTAAACAGGGGTTCGGTTTTGAGTTTGGCTAAATGGCCCTGCCATAGAGGCACGAGATATTCAGGGAACAAGAAGAGACAGAGATAGTGTTTGAGACGAGACACTTGACACATGCAGTGCGAAACACGCGGGACTGATGACATTAAGAGGGAGCACAAAGCTGAATAGCTTTAAAGTTGTCAGCGCTTCGGGGACTCGGTACTCTGCTTTCTCCAAACAATAAAAACGACTCACTGATGCCATGTGACCATTCTCCTTAAGAAGCTCTGTGTTTCCGACCAACAGGAAACTGTCAGGGGTAGCAACCATTTTGATGTTGCACGATTTGTATAGCATCACTCTGGAAATTTTCAGTGTGCTGTTAGCCCGTCAATATTATTGTTAGACTCAGACAGCATTTGTGGTGAAAAACAACCCGTGGGTTCACTTTTCTTGGTCATATACTGAAGACACTGGGATTTCATTTATTCTCTGTGGCCAAATGTAATAATGAGATTAGATTGTGTCCCGCTTTCGTCTATAGTATGGATGGCCTTGTACTATATTGAGTAAACCTCCATTATTAGTAAGCACACATTAGGGGAGTGTTAGTGACAAGACCAGACACACCCTCACAGTACAATCTGCAGTTAGCCTGGGCCACTGACACACGTTGAAGACTCATCCACTTTGAAATGAGACCCTGGGCGACCCTTCTAAAGGCGGGGTGAGCTGTGGACAATGTAATTGAGACTGGAAAGAAAACCAAGGAAGAGAAACTGGAACCAGTAAAACAAGCAAAAAAGATACTTGGCTGATACACGACTGTTACTATAGACATTCGCTGAGAAACTGTCCCCAAAAGATCATGCTGGCACCTTTAACATGAGTCTTTCAGTATAAGGCATAATTAATACCCTGAACAGATGCCAACATGATCTGAGAAAACTGAGAAAACATTGAGACTTGAATTCATTGTGTGTGACACAAGACCAACTTTCTTGTGTCCTTCCAGTTAATAATGTGCACATCTGTAGAGGGTTCAGTGTCAACTGGCAGTTCTCATAACTCTATCTCCCACTCATCACCTTATGCTGATATAGTACAAATTATGCACGTATGCAAAAGTACACGTGTGCATGTGCAAGTTCACGCACAAGCACACACACACACGCCTGCACACACACACAAACACACTCATTAAGACCCCTTTCCTCATTGCTTTTCAGGACATGACTATTCATTAAAAAGTTAGAACTGATAATTGCTTTGCATTGCCCCAGTCACACTTTATGCCAAACTCTATTGTGGTAGTCCATGACTAATTTGTGCTGTTTGCTAAGCTTTAATGATAACATTAGTTACAAACGAAGCCTTACATGATGCCGGTCGATTTAATTCTCCTGACCATTTTTTTAGGACTGTCCAATTAATCATAGCAATCACTGAAACTGCTGTTTTGTGTACCTTAAGTGCCCTAAGAAAGCTGAGTCCTTCTGAGAAGTCTAAATGAGTCTGATGCAATACCAGCAAACCCAGGGTCTGTGTTTCTGACGTTTGGTGATGGTAATGAGCATGGGAGAAACATTCAGGAGATTTCACTGTGAAACTGAATATTTGACACTGAAATACCACCCAAAAAAAGCAATAAAGCAAAGAGGCAGACGGGATTCTTACAGTAAACGTTCATGACCCGTGTGGTCTCCAGGACCCTGGACAGCGCCGGGGCTCGCACCTGACACAGCAGCGCTTGGCCGTTGTCTGCACGCCGGGCTCGAACCCTGCGGGGCGAGAAAACGCAGCGTAGCCGTCAGCATGTCTTCAATCGGCGCCCTGCAACTGAAGGTTGCCTCAGCGACCACCCCTGTATTTGCAAGCTTGGACCTGCATCAGAGATGTGTGAGGTATGTCCGAGCTGATTGGCTGGCACAGGGGGGCATGTGTGAGGTATGTCCAAGCTGATTGGCTGACAGGGGGGCATGTGTGAGGTATGTCCAAGCTGATTGGCTGGCACAGGGGGGCATGTGTGAGGTATGTCCAAGCTGATTGGCTGGCACAGGGGGGCATGTGTGAGGTATGTCCAAGGTGATTGGCTGGCAGTACCTTCTGCAGGAGCAAAGCTACACTCTTTGGTACAAAGTGAACACCTTTAGAGAATGATGCAAACTGCTACCTGTTCTCTGAAACCATTGCTGTTTTCAGACTAGGGGAAGTGCAGACAAAGCCAAAACAATTTCATTTGATTTATTTCAATTCTAGGGTTCATAGGACATGACAAAAAAAGAATTAAAGGATAAAATGATTTAAGATTCACATTTTTCTTCCTGTTGTTCTTCTTTTGTGTTCACCTTTGTCTAAATAACCAGAACGTTATTGTGGTTCACTGTATACTTGTATATAGTCAGAATAACAATGAAAAACCTTTTGACTCTGTCTGGACTCTAAATGTGTAATAATTATGCATGAGACTAAATAAATTAGTAATTTTACTCTTGAAAAAAACATCCCTGGCTACCGCTAGTCATGAGGTGAAGCCACAGCAACCAGTGAACTACAAAACAAATGCAACTAATTCTATAATGGTGGTAATTTAAAGCACCTGGACTTAAAACCTTGACAAATGTTTTGATACTCATTTTGCTATTAAAGGCTTCATCAGTTGGCATGTCTTTAGGATTATACAAGTTGACAAGCCTTTAGGTCCAGTTGCTTTAATTACTGATTGACCTGGTCCACCAAAAACCCACACAAACATGTTGTGATGCATCTTGATAAAATGCCCTAAGAACGGTAAGGGACTACAACTATACAGCCAGTAATCTGAACTATTAATAACTGTTTAGTAATGTATGGTATTCAGAGCATGTTACAAATCATCTTAAAATGTTTTGATGGTTTACAGTGGCATGGAAGGCTATTTAAAGAATACGCTACAATCCTTAATTGCACATTGAACAGATGGATTTCTAACATGCTGTTAATGAGAGATCATTGATCAGGCTACAGGGAGAAAGCAAAAAAATAAAAAATAGAAAAGAAACCAAATCCACAGAGTATTAAAATCTGTCGTTTAAAAAACCCTCCCACTCAAAATCAGCCAATTAATATGTGCTTGCTCTCTGTGGAGTTCACTGTGGTTTAATATGTGATTATATGATTTGTCACAGTGGAGCAGGATAAACTCCACATACACTGTGCAGCTTGGCTTGCTGGAAACCACTGTGACATGGACTACACTCACACTGCAGGCTGAACGTGGTCCAGCCCCACGTATTTTAGGAGGCACAGATCAGTGTGAAGGCGCTTTGAGATGTGGACCTAGATTGGACTTTTTAATATGTGCTTTGTTGTGGCAGTTAGCCCTGTCCTGGTCCTCTGCCACTGCCGTGTCCTCTCCTGGACCCTGACTGTCTCTTTTGGATCATGAATGTCTCTCCTGGACTCTGCTCATCTCTCTGCCTACAAAGGCCAGCACACAGCTGCTAACGTATCAGAACCTTTTGCACACCGACCGCCCCCTCATCTCAACCTCTGCAGACCTCGTCCTGTTCTGCTATTCATTACATTGTTAATGGACTTCCTCACAATGGGGCAAATTCTTGCATGCATTTAGGGTCATGCATGTCTTTTTTTTTTGTTAGGCGGGGGTGTTGTAAATGTGGACATGACAGCCTACACAGGAGAAGTTTCTGCTCACACACTTCACAGATACGAGACCGTGCAAACAACCATGGTGGATAAAAGTCAAGGCAGAAATACTGGATGTCTGGATGTATGCAAAAAAATCAACTCTCTACTTTGAACTAAGCATTTGTGACCCTTGATAAGGATGTAAACACCTTTTGAAGCAGCATTTAGGATCCACAGATTAACAAATGAAATGCCTATTCATGAATTTTGGTATGCACTAGTTTGAGAAGTGTCTGTGTTTTGAGTTTGAACTATTTTTCCTCAGATTTTTGAGCAACTAGTATTCTTACCAAGTGAGTCTATCATTTACCTGTCTAAATAAGCAAGTACTTCAAGCCTTTCAAGTACTAGTGTATTTTGTCCAACTGCATAACTCCTGGTAGATGCTGAATAAAGTCCTCTAAACTAAAATATAGTATATTAATATGTTTAAGAAACAAAAAAATGATATCTTTCACAAAGACTGCAATCACAAATTAAAACTATAATTGAAACAACACTTCAATCTCAAGGCTTTTGCCCATACTGCCCTTTAATACCACCTTAGACCTTATTGTTGTTTTGAAAAAGGTGTTTTCTTAAGACTTCATCCTATAAGAAGTGCTCAAGGACACCTGTTGAGAAAAAAGTCTGAATGGAGAAAAGGCATATGAGAACACAGATTTACAAGCAAGCAAACACACACACACATACACACACACACACAAACACACACACGCGCACACACACACACGTCTATATACCGGACAACAGCGTGAGTGTTCAGGAGTTTATCCTCGGAGCCTGACACCGTGAAAGAGCGTGCATTTTTCAACATCTCTCCATCTGAGGATGAGTGAAAGCGAGAGGTAGAGAAAGAGGGACAGAGAGAGAGAGAGAGATGCATGATGGGGCCGTAGGTTGCTGCTTGTCTTCTCTACTCCACACAGCCACACGCCAGATTGGACACATTCACATTCGTTGGACACATTTATCCACTGCGATGCCCACAGTAATCTGCACAATAATGCGAGCTCACAGAAGCGCAGTATTGATCTGTCGAGGGGTTTCAACCACCTTCTGACCATCACTGGACAAATATGGGCCTTTGTTTTACACTCTCTGTGTCCAACTCAACTGTGCAGAGATTGAGAGGTCGTGGAGGTTAATGCCGTACCTCTGAAGACAGTGATGTCGGCTTCGGGTTTCCCGTCCGGGGCGACGCAGGTCACGGTGTACTGCTCGCCTTCCAGCCAGGGCTCGTCCGAGTCGAACTCAATGTAGGGCTCTGACGGTGGGACTGCACCAGAACACCAGAACACGTCAGTGTGCAGTGGGGGTATGATGGAAGGCAGTGGGGATCTGATGGGGCGCAGTGTGGGTCTAACAGGGTTCAGTATTAGTCTGACAGGGTGCAGTGGGGATCTGATGGGGTGCAGTGGGGATCTAACAGGGTCCAGTATTGGTCTGATGGGGTGCAGTGGAGATCTGATGGGGTGCAGTGTGGATCTGATGGGGTGCAGTGGAGATCTGATGGGGTGCTGTGGAGATCTGATGGGGTGCAGTCTGGATCTGATGGGGTGCAGTGGAGATCTGATGGGGTGCAGTGGGGATCTAACAGGGTCCAGTATTGGTCTGATGGGGTGCAGTGGAGATCTGATGGGGTGCAGTGGAGATCTGATGGGGTGCAGTGGGGATCTGATGGGGTGCAGTGTGGATCTGATGGGATGCAGTGTGGATCTGATGGGGTGCAGTGGGAATCTGATGGGGTGCAGTGGAGATCTGATGGAGTGCAGTGGGGATCTGATGGGATGCAGTGGAGATCTGATGGAGTGCAGTGGGGATCTGATGGGGTGCAGTGGAGATCTGATGGAGTGCAGTGGGGATCTGATGGGGTGCAGTGTGGGTCTGGTGGCCTCAGAGGGCTGGGAAGAGGCAGTGGGTTCTACAAGGACATCTCATGCTGCAAAATACTGAGCTGAGTAATTACACACTAATCCCGCCTGACAGGGTGCTGGGCTGAGACTTAACACCGGATAAACGGCTGCGATGCGGTAATATGCTCTTGCACACACGTGGCTTATCCTGATCAGCGTCGTGATGACCAGTGGATCTTCACCGAGTTTAATTCCCAAGTGCTCATAGCGCATAAAGCCACTGCCAGACACCTGATTCGTTGGCTGGTTTTGGTACATTGTTCCATGTATTTAATTCAAAGTAGACAAAAAACACACCTTGAAAAATGTCATAACTTTTAGTTTCTAAAGTTATTCAACCAGCATTACAATAATATGACCTTTGACCTAATCAGACATAACCTTGCTAAAATGAAATAGAGTATTTGTTAATGATTAATATCAAGGCTATTTTCTCCTACAGTCTTGGATGGGGCAATAATCATGTGATCCACCATCTATACACCCTTGAAGGGAATAAAACTGGATTTTGTGGAAGAGATAAAAAAAACTCGAGTGACAGCGAGAGGAGAAAAGAGAACCCTGAAATGCCAGGCGGTGGTTTCTGGGCTCTTGCCACTAAAACGTAGCCTATTGCGCTGCATTTTTACTCAACACAGTGTTGCACTGCAAAACGCCTGATCTCATTATCATCTGAAGTGCCTCACACAAGCCTGTAATGAACAGAGAGAGTCCTGCATCCTCCATAAGCTGCTGGAAAGGCACCAAGTGCTAATCTAGCGCAGCGCTGCTACAGCCGGACCCTCCGCCCTCCTCCGCCCCCCTCCGCCCCCCTCCGCTGGCCAGACCACCACCTCCAGCTGCTCCAGTGGAGGATCAAAGGCCACGCTCCGTCCTCCGCCGCAAGCGTTTCAGGATGCTCTCTGGGGCGGCCAGAGCTTCTGTGTGTTTTGTAACTGGGGTATGGAAATCATGGCTTTGTTTGGTGGTTTAGTTGCCTGTTTTTTATGGAGTGTTTTTTTTTTTAGAAATGCTTTCCTGCAAAAACTGCAAGCTAAGTGACACTGTCTGTTTTTTGAACAGCTATTGCTTTTGGCTCAGGGGTTTATTTTTGAGATGGAACAGGGTATGGTGGTGATCATGCATGTGCAGCTAGTGGTTAGAAGAAACCCCAGATCCGTATGTGGTACTTACACAGCGTATCTGCCTATAACAGCCTAGGAACCCAGATATCGGCTCCAGTACACAAGGAATGACGTCATCCGCCCAGATGCTGCTCACACTTCGTTTCATAAACCCTTAAACTTTCATGGTTCACACTAACATTTACAACTTGCTGATTTTCTTTGCGGTCTACATTCAAAAGCACTTAATTGGCGTTGAAATTCCTTCTGACTTTATGCATTAAGAAAAAGGGGGTGACTTCACTTTCGTCTCAAAACCTGTCATGTCCGTCCATGCGGAGAGCAGTGCCCAGTAGCCACTCTGACCTGCGCTCGCAACTTTACAGAGACCCAAAGATTAGACTGTGGCTCAGATGGCCACTTGGGGGCGCTATTGCAGTATGAGGAGCGAGAGCTTCCGTGTTGAGACAGATGAGATGTGGCTCAGGCTTCAAACTGATTTAAAGGAAGCGATTGGATCTGTGTGGACTCTGATGGCTTAGCGCACACACTGCAAAGGAGCACGTCAAAATAATGAGATGCATTTGTTCTCTCTCTCTCTCTCTTTCACTCTCTCCTCCATAGCTGCAGTCTGTATATCTTCCCTTTTGTCTTTCCATATCTTTCTTCTGCTTCTTTCTCCCTTTCACCACTTCACAACATCTCCTCTTTCTCTTCTTCCATCTCACATTACTTTTCTCTTCTCTCTTGCTCTTCCCACTCCTCCACAACCCCTTACTCTCTCTCTCTCTCTCTCTCTCTCTCTTTCTCTCTCTCTCTCTTTATGTCTGACTCTCTTGCTCCCTCTCTGACTCTCTCTCTCTGACTCTCTCTCTCTCTGTCTAACTTTCTCTCTCCCTCTCTCTCCCCCTCTCTCTCTGTTTAACTTTCTCTCTCCCTCTCTCTCTCTGTGTCTAACTCTCCCTCTCTCTCCCCATCTCCCTCTCTCTCTCTCTGTCTCTCTCTGTCTAACTCCCTCTCTCTCTGTCTGACTCTCTCTTTCAATTTCTCTGACTCTCTCTCTCTGTCTAACTCTCTCTCCCTCTCTCTCTGTCTATCTCTCACTCCCTCTCTCTCTCCCCCTCTCCTTCTCTCTCTGTCTCTCTCTGTCTAACTCTATCTCTTCCCCTCTTTCTCCCTCTCTCTCTATCTCTCCCTCCCTCTCTCTCTCTCACTCACTCCTCTCTCTCTATCTCTCTCCCTCCCCCCTCTATCTCTCTCCCCCTCTCTCTATCTCTCCCTCCCTCTCTCTCTCTCTATCTCCCCCCCCCCCCCATCTCTCTCTCTCTCTCTCTCTCTCTCTCTCTGAGGCTGTTACCGGGCTCATCATTGTTGTGCTGGAGGACCCGTCGACCAGTCACACAAATCTCCCAAAATAAGAATGATGGTCTACGCGTGCAAACCAGGCAGAGAGGACAGGAGGGTTTTAACTCGCCCCCTCCCCACAATCTCTCTCTCTCCCCTTCTCCCTCTCTCCCTCTCTCTCTCTCTCTCTCTCTCTCCGGATCGTTCCATGTCTTCCTCTCACTCATTTATTTCCCTCAGCCAGCTCAGCACACTTCTCTCTTACACCCTCTCCCCATCCTCATCTCTCTCTCTCTCTCTCTCTCTCACTCTCTCTCTCTCTCTCTCTCTCTCTCTCACTGTCGTGCACTCACACTCTCTCCCCCTGTTCCATCTGCTTCTCCCACTCTCTCTCCACCTCTTCCCTCTCTGTCTCTCTCCACCTCTTCCCTCTCTTTCTCTCTCCACCTCTTCCCTCTCTGTCTCCCTCTCTCTCTCTCCTCTTTTCCCCTGCAGGGGAGCCGCTGAAGGGAGAAAGGAGGTTTTGTGGTGTGTGGGTCTGCATGTCTTCGTGTTACTGGCTACGCTGGGAATGTGTGGGAGGGGGGTGTGTGTGTCTTTGTCTGTCTTATTGTATATGGAAAAAGGACCTGATAGGTAAAGGCTGACTTCATAAAAATAAGCGAAATCACACATTAATGTGCACTAAAGAATGTGAAAAGTGAATTCATGAAATCCACCAAAACAATGAAAAGTCTCCCATATGAACAAACAAAAGCACAAGAATATCATATTGATGTTTCTTTGCATAATCACAGAAGCACATGGGAGAGAGAATGTAAACACGCATGGTTGCGCATGCATATACACAAACACATACACACAAACACGCATACAGACATGTGCGCACACACACGCAGACACATAGAAAGAAAAAGACTGAGACAGGAGACAGTGAGGCGCAAAATTCGATTCATTAGACAAATACAGACGGATGGACAGATAAGCAAGATAAGAAAGAGATTAATGCAGACAGATGCACGTGCACACATCCTCTCTCTCTTTCTTTCTCCCTCTTTTCCTCTTTCTCCCTTTCTCTTTCCCTCTCTCTCTCTCCAATCCATCTCCTTTTGTCCCTCTCTCTCCCTCTCTCCCTCCCTCCCTCAAGCGTCGAGCCGTACTCAAACACAAACAGCGAAAATGTCTGTGGAAATATTCATGACAATCTACATGCCTTTTAACTGATGCTAACATATCAAGACATCTACATTAAAGAACTAATTATGGAATTACTCGGTAGTCGAAAGCCTTCCAGAACCTCCATGATCATTAATAGCTGATCAGGATGTGCCTGGGTAGCTTGTCTTGATGCCAAAGCATTCTGCACTGGCTGCCTGTTATGACAAAGTCGTGCAAATATGTAAGAGATATGTACGTCCCTTGTTACATATTACCAGCACAGCACAGACCAGGCTGGTAGTGTTGTAGGGTTTTCATTAATATAGTTTGGCTTGTATTTTCAATCATGGCACACTGGACTCAGAGACACCATTACTTCAATTTTATTGATGTCCCTTAATAAATGTAATAGAGTAACACTCACTTAGACAGATGCAGTCTCTCCAACACACATGCGCACACACACACACACACACACACACACACACACACAAGAAGCAGCACTGACAACGTTGATATTTTTAACTGATGCCGATACAAGAGCTACGTGTCCTCTGTGTAACAACAAGACAGGAGAGAGAGTACTGATATCCAAACAGACAGCCTTCAAACCACGGCAACATTGTGCGTGATGAGAGAGGACCGGTCCCTTCCACACACCCAGTGGAAGGAGGCACTGGGCACTTATGAACCATTCATCTACACCCAAGCACCCCACAGCCCCTTATCACACCCCAGAAAGCAACGGAGACTACTTCGACATGTAAGTGCACACATACATATGCATGTAGGCGCGCACACACACACACACACACACACACACACAGTCACCACATGAGCAAATATGCTGCTTAATAGCTCTGCACAAGCATACATGCGATGTCTCAGAAAGCTTGAGTGTGCATGAATGTACACACACACACACAGATGCAGACACACACACACATCTATACAACACCCCCCCCCCCCCCCAAACAAGCACACCCACACAGCCGTTATGGGGGCTCAGGTGCACCTTTTGAAGCTGAAAGCTATTGAAGCAGGTCCCTTTCCTCTGGTTCTGCTGTCCTCTCCTTTCTCTCACTACCCCACCATACCCACCCCCTCCCCACCCCCCCACCCCTTCTTTTCATCTCATCTCCTCCTCTTCTATCCACTCGTGTCCCTCTCTCCCCTGCTCCTCACCTCTCCTCTCATCTCTCCCCTCTCCACGTGGTGGGCGAAGAGGAGCAGGTGTGTCTGAGAGAGGACTAGTGATAGCAAACACCCCCCCCCCATCCCTGCCCCTCCCCTCTCGGGTCTGCTGGACCCACAGAATGGACGACTGCAGTAACTGCGTGAATAACTGGACAAAAGGCGCTCGGCAGGGCTGTATCTTTTATGCCCGGGCCTGAGGCCGGATCCGGTACAGATGTGGCGCGTCAGGTCCATAGAGCCCTGGCAACACCGGAGATCGGTGGCGGGCAGACGAGGACGCAGACGAGATCTGATGCCGATTCCAGCTCGCCTGGAGCGCCATGCATCACGGTTTTGGCCGCACGAATCCTTAAAGCTCTTTAGCACACGCCATTGCAACATTGCAGGTTTCCCTGGCGTGTTTCTATGCCAACACTGTTTGGGCCATCGTTCATTGTAAAGAATTTCATTTGCTTGACGAAAAGACGTCTGGAGACCGCTACAAGGCTAAAACCTGGCGGCGCATATCCGTTTGCTAACCCATCCAGTTCCACATCACGCACGAATCGCGAAGACGAGACGGCCGCGTTTCGCTGGATTGGGCGGGCCTTCGTGACCCGGGTGCGACAGACCCCTAACGGCACACGTCAGAGACGCAGGCAAGGGGGAGAAAACCCCACGCGCAGTTCTCTTCAGAACATCTCACCGCGCAGCGCGAGCAGAGACAGCTATTGACGCGCTGGCCTCGCCCCTACCCGCCAGCTAGCACGGGGTGATTCATCTTGAATTAGCCCATTATAAAACATATCACATGGACACGGGGAATCCAATTAGGGTCCTGCCTCATCCTTTACTCCCTTTTTCTCTTTTCTTGCCTCTCCACTCCCCCTAGTAAAGACATTATGCCTTTGGATTAGATTTGGGAAGGTGGATTTAAAGCATGGCGCGGCGGCTGGCGAGCACGAACCAAACGGTGCAGGGGAGGATGGGAAATTAACACCACCACAGATGAAAAAAAACCCACCTCAGACAAATGAAACCAAGCGCAAGCTCAACATAGCTATTAGGCTCCTCTACGCTTCCTGGAAATGATTCCGCCGGTCATGGCCTCTGGCTGCAGCACTGACATACAGGAGTTAAATTAAGACTTAAATTAAGGTGTAGATGATTCTGGTTAGCTGTAGACACTGCATAATACTTCCACGACGCCACTGGTACGGGGTTTTGGGATTAGATCCTCATGTAAAAACATTAAAGGCCCAAACTTGCCTGTCCGTTGAACTTTTTTTCATTCCCATTTTCCATCCGATCCATTTGATTGTATTATGACGAACACGGATATACTGCACCGTGCAGGTTTGACATCGTTATCGTGTTCCTTCGGAACATTACCCATGTATCTGGTACTGCCTTTAACATACCAGGCTGGAAACTTCCAGCCAACTGAAAGTATCGAGGCATCTGGCTTTAAAAAAAAAAATAGCGAGAGTAAAAGCAATTCCATCATAATTTTCACACTTTTACAACTCACGTCACAACTCACAAGGCAGCCATGCTGGGGATTACCGACCTGCAGTCCCCTCTAGTAGCTTTGGCTCCTCTGAAAAATGATGTGGAGAAAATCCCTGAGCAAGTCGTTTTGAGTTAGACCATTTCAGAAGCAAAATACTTTTTTTTTCCTTCAATATAACTCTGCATTACAGAACTGAAAGAAGAGATTTTTTTCAGGGTGTTTTTCTGTTTGAATTAAAGCATACACAACCAAACGTTTGCAATACCAAACAAACAATGCCTTGTCACGGGTGCTTAGGCACTGACCTTTCATCTTGGAAATCAAACTATTTTTGAGGATCAATCTTCAAATTTTAAAGGACAAAGGCATTAAAGAAAGAAAGAGCTTCGCCTTTCTGTCTGCCGTCGTGGACACATGGACATGTTTGCAAATCTGTCGTCGAGGGTGATGAATGTGTGAGCCACGCGGCTGGCACAGAGGCATGTGTGAGGGAGATTGTGTCATACTCTCTCTCTCTCTCTCTCTCTCTCTCTCTCTCTCTCTCTCTCACTAGTCTCTGTGATGTCACTTCAACCTGCTCCTTTCCCAGGCTGCACAAAAAGGCAGTCTGAGTCACCGCGGTAACCCCACTCACCCTCCACTTACAAACACGTGCTCCCGAACTCCATCGGTCTGACTTGCTTGATCACCCCCCCACGGGTGGTGCAGCCTCCAGCCATAGCTGTGTGCCCCGCCCTGGGCCTGGATCACCCCGCCCGGGTTACGCACACGCCGCAGTCGTCTTCCGGCCCGCCGTGCAGGAGCGAGCACGACTGAAACGACCCATCGTCAGAGTGCACGAACCTCCCGGTTGGGCCAGCGACCCGTGGAACGGAACGGGTGTGCTGTTACTGAACTGATCGTACAAGACCTGGACTGCCAACGAGCTTGTCAGGAAGTGCACATTTCCTGGATGAAGTGCACATTTCCTGTCTGTGCCCCTGTCACCCCCAACCCCTCCCTCTCCCGTCACTGGAGGCAGCGGACTAGACAACTAGCTGGTGACAGATACAGAGCGCATGTACAGGGATGCCGAGGGATAACGCCACTGGCAGCCCGAGCTTCCTGTGAGCAGAGGCATCTAATTCAAGGAAGGAAACAATGAAAGAAATATAAACAAAGTTGCTGGTACCATTGCACAAACCTATGCGAACGGAGGGCCTTTCCGCACACACTCCACACTCCACACACTCCAAACGCACACAGACGCCCACAGACACACAAACAAGCCCGAGAAGTCCACCACTCCCGAGCATCTGTCACACACTTCCTGCTGAGGGGCTGCTCTCGCCTCACCAATCACACCGACATACAGGATTTAGGCAGCAATGACTCACAAAGAGCAGAGACGGCTTACGGGCAGGATGAGACCCAAAGGCAGATTCAGCCGACGCTCGGAGCCTTAAAGAAACCCGGCACCCCATAGCGCCACAGGGGAAGGCGGAGCTCAACCACTGTAGGGCGGGCCCTGATGGCATGCGTGGGCGGGGCTTGGGAGGAGGCGTGCCCTACCTTCGCCTTCCCAAGCTGCGATTTTGAAATCGTCCACCAGTTAAACGAAGCAGGGCCTCTCAACACACGGAAGACAGTCTAAGCCGGCTGACACGTGGTAAAGGGCTACACACCAGTGCCCGCTGACATTCCAGCACAAACCGGATGAGTCCAAAATCAGTACTCGCCTAATAGAGGCTAATCAGCCATTCCTATCTATCACACGACAGTCCAAAACCAGGGGCTCAGACAGGACTGTCCTCCGTACTCTATAGACACCCTATGTCTCATTAGTATCCCGAATGTAGCCGCAAAAAAATAAAAAAATAAAGTGACAATGTGTGTCACCCTATCAGTGTGCACAGAGCTATTAGTGGTCCAGGCTGAGCTATCTGTCATTGCTAAAGTTGACCCGTGCTTCTCTAGTGTCCTCCCTGCTATTAACCCCCCCTCCCCCCATGGCAGCGAGCATTGGTTCTGCTTACTCTGCACATTGATCCACACGGTGCGAGAAATGATGGGCTGACTGCTTTTGGACCGGCTCACTTGGCACTCGTAGGGGGAGTCGTCTTCCAAGCGTGCGTCTTCAATCTGGAGATGGTATTGGCCTTCAGTAGAGTGGGAGAAATCGGTGCCCGGAGAAAGAGAGAGAATCAGAGAACGACAAAGATTTCCTCATGCCAAGAACCTAGAAGAAATGGCATTTTATGGAGAGCCAGTTAGGGCACAGACAGACTTCATTAATTGTGGACTGTAAACAGACTGTTTTACAGTTGTTTCTCAGCTGTTTTCAAATACTTCCATTAACATCAATTTGAACATCCACGTGAACAGCCCTGCAATTTTATGTTATTAAAGCCAAATCATACATCCAAACTGACAAATCGCATGACTAAATTAGCATGAATGAATTATAATTTCTGGGATTTGCGTGAAATGCTAGCCTAATATCACAAAATATTACGTTACATGTAAGGACCTCACTTTGTCGATTGTGTCCTTTTGCGTTCTGTTTATTATATTTGTTATATGGTTCACCAGTTGGATATTGTGCCACTTGTCTGTAACAATAAATAACTTCTCCTCAAGGTCCATGCAAGCAGTTTGAGCTTATAACATTTTTTTTCTTTGTCCCTTCTAAAGAAAACTTGGATGCAGAAAATAGTATCTCAGTATGACAACCACTGCAGCTGGATGAAGTAGGAGGTGTCAACCAAGCTGGCAAGATAATTAACACCAACCGGTAGCAATTTTCGGATCTGTGCTATCATGGAGGGAGAAGGAGGCACTTTAGAATTATTAATGATTTTCCACTCTCTTGAAATTGCACTTAGTAAATGCTGCAATGATGTTTGTGTCAAGGATGTTTTTGAGCTGGTGCATGTGTTTATGAGAGACCAGTAATTATGCATCTGACATCCAACATGAGATGCTGACAAGAACCCTTTCATGCATTCATTTCTTGTCCCAAGCGGGCGTGTGACCATGCACTCACATATCTGAGAAGAATTTTGTGTTTCAGAAAAGAAAAAAAGAAAACGGTCATGTATCAATTGTATTCATGTCTCCTTGTGTTCATATCTTGTTGCAAAACCATTTACCCTATAAAAAAAATACCATAACCCACATAACGATTTAATTTCAACTGTTATGCTCTGAGTCACACAATGAAATTAGCATTGAATTAAAATCTCATAATCTCAAAACCCATGTCAGGGTAAAACTACTCTAGGAACTATTTTACTGTGCAAATACCCATTGGCATTGTGGTTAGCAACCTGGCTGCTGTGTCTTCTACTGAAAAGCATGAGTGGGCCCCGTTTCTTAGCTCGGCCTTTTAATTACAAACGGCTTTTTATAGGTATCGTCCGCCTCTCTGGCTACATGCACCACTCAGTGGTACAACCCACCAAGCACTGAACTCAATTTCCCCTTATTTGGTTCTAATGGCTGATAAGGGTGGGCATGATTCGGAGCTGTTTTTGTGCAGGCACTCGTGCACGGAGAGAAAAAGAACAGCTCATTTCTCAAACCAGTCCCCAGTGCTCAAATTAGAATCTCCTTTGTTAGCGTTTCACTAAGCTGCTTTCAGAGAACAATGCTTATGGGATTCCGTGGTTCCGGTGGCTGCGTAAAAAGCTATCAATGACTCGAGCACATGCCTAAATGAGAATATTACTAAAATATCTGTTGTCAGCCACAGATTTTAATAATTATTATAGGGAAGCAATATTGAGCACCAAATAAGCCACAGGAATGCATTCATTCCAAAACGACACATTTAGTGTTCCTACAATGAAATGTGCAGACATGTTTATTGGCTGTTTCTCCCAGTATGGCCTTTCAGTCACCAGCATTAGTGCTTTCTGGTCCTCGGGCCTCACCTCGGCTCTCGTCGCCGAACATGGTGTAGCGCGGGTGGCCGGGCAGGGACCTGTGTGGCCCGAGCAGCAGGCCATCCTTGGCCCACTGAACGGAACCGGAGACCCGAAGCACCTCGCACTTGAGTAGAACTGTGGCCCCTGCCCTCACCGTTACGTTCTGGGGCTCCATCTTGAACGCCTGCTGCCCACACGCACCTGCAGGAGGGGGGCGGGGTAAGAGATAAATAGAGAGAGAGAGGGAGAGAAGGAAAGAAAGAGAGGGAGAGAAAGAAGGAGAGAAAGAAGAAGCAAAAGAGTGAGAGGGGTGGAGAGAGAAAGAGAGAGGGAGAGAAGGAAAGGAGAGAAAGAGAGAGATGGAGAAAAAGAGAGAGAGAGAGAGAGATGGAGAGAAAAAGAGGGAGAGGTGGGAAACCAGGATAGGAAAGGAAAGGAAAGCGAGGGAGAGACAAAGAGAAAAACAGTATATACTTCAATCTTTATTCTTGAGAGAGCCTTGAGTCTCCTCACTTGATGAGATTATCTTCTGGTGCACAAAAGCTATCTATTATTTATTCAGCTATACCTGATATTTTGAACAGCTGAGATGTCAGGTATATGACATCATAATATTACAACAACCTAAATGCACCAATGAAATGTTGCCAGCAGAAACTTTCTCCATGAGTTCACCAGCACACGGAATACTTACATAATTGCTTTAGTATGCATTAGCTTTAGAAATAATCTCCTGATGCATCCTTTCACAGAGGTCCAGCGTTTGCCCTGAACCGAGACCCTTACACGTCCGAACGATCCTGCATTTCCTCATTAAATTACCCATATTAAGCATGTCGTGTCTGGCAACCAGAAGCGCTAAGCAGGAAGAAATGCAGCTCTTTCCCCAGAGAGGAGAGCGAGCCACTCTGTGGCACGAGGACCCGCCTTAGCGTTGCCTTCACTATCCCTCATCCGCGTGTATGTTTTATTGATGGCAGATTGGAAGCAATTCGGCTCCGCAAATGAGTCAATAAAGTAATTACTGTGAATTAAATCTCTCCTGGGCAGGGATGGAGAAAGGATGGAGGTGGGGGTGGTGGGTGGGGTTTGGGGGAGGGGGGGTATGGTAGAACCACACTCCCTCTCGCCGTTTTTCTTCACAGTCAACGTGCCATCAAGCCAATATTCACTGGGAAGAATGATGACCGGGGGTTGAGGAACCCTAATTCGTCAAGAGTGGGCCGTGCTTGGACAATTTGTCTAACAGTCGTCGACTGAACGCTCAGCGGTTCAAATCTGACTTGTAGCCATCATAAACATGATTTAAATCCATAACACAGTTGAGCGCTGTCTGGAGATCTGGTAAATATCGCTTCACACAAGTATTGCGTTACATATGGAGAAATATGGCACGTGTTGAAAAAAGGCGGTGACTGATAATTGTGTTTGCTGATGCTTACTGCTTAAGTGGTTACTTAACACCATTTCTCTCTCATAATTACACCCACTGTCTTGTTCACATGCTGTGCTGAATATTTTGTGTATTAATGTGTTACTATAAAATGAGCTATGCATTATTTTAAGTGCACTCCATTGTACCTTAGGCAATTTAGAGCAACCCAACCTATATATGGTTTCGATGCATCCAGAAACAACAGGTTGAATTTGTATGTATGGTGAAAACATCAAGACTGAGAATGGCTGGCTCCAATAAGCACAGGAAAGAGGTCGCGTAACATGAAAAGCACAGCTGGTTTCTCTTTTCTTATAACCAGTTTGATTTCAACATTAGTTAGTGAGCTAATAAGTAAGGTTATGGTCTTATAGACTCACTTATAATTCAAACCACAGTCTGGCTTGTTTTCTGGGTTTATGGCTGTCCACCTTATCGTCTCAATGACCCAATAAACTATAACGTTATCGAAGTATTCAGTGCAAATCTTTAGAACTATATTGTTGAAACATGGGGCATTGGGACAGAAACACGTTAACATGTACCAAGCAACATTAGCGCCACCCTGATCCATATAGCTAATAGCGTTTGCCCCTGCGTGGATCAAACGTGTAGGGTTCATGCTTCACAGTTTCAGTGAATAAGAGTTTGGCCATTTTACAAGCTTCTTGTGCATATTTCTTAAATATGGAATATTTGCTGGCCTGACTCCAAGACAGCTAGGTAAAGTGAACTAAAGTAAATACCGTAGTCCACTTCTGAATGACTTAATAATGAATGCAAATAATAATTTAACTAATGGATAGTATAGTAAATTAATTAACGGTGAGGCCTTAGTTGAAATATGTTTAAACCCTATAGGGATGATATAGGATGTGTTTTAGATCTTCGTCCTTGAAAAGACTTCCATATCACACAGAAACATAATATAAGCCACAAGTATCTCTGGCTGTGGCACTAATGATATTCCATCACAGAACTTGTGCAGATTCGTGATATCTGCTTTCTCGAAGGCAGCACGTGTTAACACTACTCGTGAGTAGCGTATGCAGAAAGGCTGAAGTATACAGTGATTTCAGCTTGACATTTGACAGTGATGAGTTGAACTCCACTAGTCTTCTTTAGAAAGGGAGTCGCATTTATAAAATTGCATTAAAACCGTACAAGAACAGCGTGAGCCAAGATTTCCCCCTGTAAGGCTCGTTCCGACACCACGACTGTCAGGGTTCTTCTTCTATGATCAACGCTGGCATGCTGCCCCTAAGTGTTTAATCTTGTGCTCATCCAGCAATACTTTCAATATACCAACAGATGCTAGAAGGGAACATAATGCATTTTACCTTTGTGTTCCTCGAACATCCTACCTGAAGGTAAATTTTATTGACCACACAACACTGTGGACATTCTGAACATGGTGGAGAAGACAAAGAATGTTACTTGAGTGATCTGGTTTTATATTCAGCCTACTTATTGTCAGATCGTTTCCAATATCTTGGATAGCATGTGTTGAGCAAGTTACTACAGAGAACTATGGTACTGTTCTCATACAGTCGGGGAAGAATAGGCCACCACTGGCTGTAGGTCTATATATGATGACATATCTGCCTGAAAAATCCATTCAAATCAGACCAGTTCAAGGCAGGAAGAGGAAGTGGAAGAGGAAGAGGAAGCTTACACTTACAATAGTCACATCCTGCTTGGCTGTCTGCCTAACCATCAAATAATGTGGATTCATAGAAACATCATCTAATTTGGAGACTTTGTACAACGAATGAAGGGAGGACAATAAGAAAGAAAGGAAAATATAAACATTTGGGCCCACGATAACTGGGTATCAGCATGAGACTGCTGCACTAGCTTCGTTTTGTATGAGTTTCTCTTTTAGGTGTTCTCCTGTGTCTCCTTTGATAAGATGTTCCTCTCAACACCACTGCGGCTCCTCCATAAGATTACAATTTAGCATCCGTGTGATCGCGTGCACGTGCCCTGGTCTTTCAGGGACACAGAAAAAAACAAGAAACAAAAACACAAACAAAACAAACCGAAAGCGCCTCCCGCTCCCCATGTGAGAGCTGTGCGTACCGGAGAGACCGTGCAACCCCCTCGACCCTCTTTTGAACCAATAACACACTCCGGCGTGCCATGGAGCACGCTTGGCTGAGCCCACAAGCCCGGACGAGGGCACCGGGAGCCTTCGCATCAAGGCTGCGTCAGTCACCTCACGTCAGACTTGAAGGGCGCAATCGGACACGGGCGACAAACCGAAAAAGAAAAAAAAAAAGTATTAGCATAATGTTTACATAAATGAATACGCAAATGGATGTAAGATAATCAGTGTGGCGCATTCAAATAGGGCTATACCCCCCCCCCCCCCAGCTGCCTGAGAAGAACAGATAGGAAAGATGTGTCAAACGCACACCCAGCTCAGAATCCAAGTCCTGACATGCCGCTTTGACATCTTATTCGAACCAGATAATACCGTAAATCGCGCTGCCAAATCTGACTTTCAATCTGCACCAGGCGCGGCAAAAGTATGGTCTTGGATAGAGGATCCCCTAGACCGCCCTTCATACAATGTGTGACATTTTATTATCTTCTCACTACCGAGGTCCAAATCGCCTCAGATCTTAATAATCGCCATTGTTTGTCTGTTTTTTTTTAAAAAGGTTACTGATTAAATTCACAAATTATTCTAAAGTCACTATCAGATCCCAAAATGCTCCAATGCTTACGATTCCACTGCCATGCGTTTAATGGTTGGCTTATGTCACACAAGCCCACTAAATGAAACGGACTGGTTTGTTTCTTTAAACATGTCATGATTTGAGCATTTCAAATCCTGAATCTCTAAATGTGAATTCTCCCCAACCACACAGCTGTTATCTGCCTAATTAGAGTTTTAGCTCAGCCTATGCGATATTTTTGGTGAGATTTAAGTTAAGTAAAGGGACATTCAAGGCATCGTTGCTTGCTGTGTGGTCTTTCTGAAACATGGTAACCTGAAACGGCATGTTTGAACACGGAGCTACCTAATTAAAATGGACTTGGCAGAGCAGATAGCATTTCCAGCATGACACGCACATTATCATCAAAAACGGGTTTGTTTTCCTCGACTCTCTGCAGTGGTAAATCCGGGGACGTCAACTCTAAGTCAAAACTTCTGATCACCCCAACTCAGCGAGTACCACTCCCTTCATCTTCCTCAGCAGGGAAAACAAAAGGATACTTTGATTTCTCAAAACAAACACATGGAAATGAGGTACACACATAATATACAGGCCTGTTGTCCTTCACGTATACAGAGATCAGCTGTATCCGAAATGCCTGTGTGTACTCAACATGTTCGATAATACTTAAATCACAATAATAGTTACAATATTACTGTGTATCATGAGCTGTTAGGAAGGTATGACAAGCGTATTGGTATCGATAGTATTACTGGATTTGGGTAACATAGTCAAGTTGAAGGATTGATTGATCTGTCATGTCACATCCTACTCACGTCTCAGATAATTGACCACCTCAATATTTAGTATGGGAGCAAATTTACCCGTAGACACTGTGCATCTCCCGTCTGATTAACAAAGCCCAAACACAACCAACACTAAAACTCTATTAGTTGATTGCATCATTTTTTCATGATCCTTTTTGGTATAAAACCAGACCTGCATGTTGAGATGGAGGGCAGCTGGGGTCTCTCATCAATGCAATTGTTATGGAGAATTTGCAATTTATTTCCAGGAAATTAAAATGATAATGGTAATATATCTCTAGCCTCCATCAGAGAATCCTTCTAAAAGCTGTTGCAACACGAGCCTACAGTATGAAAGGGTATTGTTGTATAGTTCCATCTGATCTTTGTTTATTTTTTATTGTATTATTGTATTATTAGTATTATTGTATTATTGAATTATTATTATTTTGAGATCAGTTCAAAAGGTTAATTATGCAGTTCAAATAATCACTACAAAATCAAATTTATATATGTAAAAAAAAAACAGTCACAGAATCTCTTTGAAGGTTCTAGAGTCCATACCTGGCAAACCTGATTATGTTGTTTGCAGTATCCTGGCAACACGGCAGAACCAGGCCACGCCTCCATGCCTGGCCTCCGGGCTGTGGCATCCGATTGGGCCGGATTGGACAGCTGGTGCGCGACTGTGCATGACCGCCCGGTGACCGTGAGCTAAAGCAGCGTGGGGGCCGGCGAGTGGAGGCGTGGGCCCGCACCTGGAGCTTGGCCACAAAGGTCCCGCTCATCGGGACAAACAGCCGCGGCGGGAGGGGCGGGTCCGGGCCTCTCGCCCGTTGTGTTCGGAAAACCGCGGCTCGGACGAAAAACAGGCTCCCAGTGAAGCTGTAAACAGCTTTGACATATTCTTTGAATTCATGTCCAGTTTGGGTGTGATATTCACAAGGGTTGTGGGGTCTTTTCCTGTCCACCTTTAAGTGTTGCCTGCTTAAATGGACCCGGTTTTAAAGCCGACCGGACCAAAGCAGACTGAAATGCGAAATCTCATGGTTGGCATTAAGATGCGGAAGTCTCATGGTTAGGGCTTCGTTGACAGCAGTTGCTCTTTATGGTACCTCTCACATCATCACTAGAACGACGTACCATTGACAAAAATTGCAGAGTGCGAATCTTTTTTCCCCTCCAGTAGTACATATATAGGAGGCAATTCACAAGGAATTTGCTATATTGAGTCATTTTCTACCAGCAAAATGCTGTCTTAGACAGTGATCGAATTTTACTACCCAGATATGTGAAACTCCTACACACCACTTGAGCACAGTGGTATGACACAGTGTGTGTACGCTGCCGTCTCCAGTATGAGTGCCTGCGTCTTCTTACCTTGGAAATGAACGAGGAATGGGAGAACACCACCACAAAGGAGAAGCATGAGCAACACAGCCATCTCATCCAATCACAGGCCAGCAAATATCCTGCAAAAATCACCCACACACACGCAAACACACGCACGCACACATGCGCACACACGCTCACACACAGGTAAAGGAGTGAGACGCAGAGACACATATTTCACAGGAAGAACACAGGCCTGCATAAGGTCAGAAGGCTTTTCCACTCAGATGGCCTGAATCTTGCATTGTCTGTTTTGGGAGTTTAGAAAACTCTAAACAGGTTCAAGACAGTGAGAGAGAGAGAGAGAGAGAGAGAGAGAGAGAGAGAGAGAGAGAGAGAGAGAGAGAGAGAGAGAGAGAGAAAGAGGGAGAGAGACAGAGAGAGAGAGAGAGAGAGAGAGAGACAGAGAGAGCTGAACTGGTATTTCTTCAGGAGCCTGAGGGACCAGTATGCCAGTGCGGGTCTAGCACTCTCTTCAGTACTGGAACCATTATAAGATACTTCACACTCCTCTGCCTGCTTCACCTCTTGACTCTATCGGCCAATAGCGGACTCACCTAAAGGCAGACCACAGGCCACCATGGAACAAATAAGAGTGATTCACTTAATTAAAAACCAAATGCTCCACCATGGAAGTGAAGGAAGAGTGGTGAAGAGTGTTGGCTCTTTCAGGCATCTCCCACTGGCCATTAGTTGCACTTCGACGGGCCTTGATAAGACTTTAGCTCACAGCCAATTATTCTCTGTGCCTAGCAGATGTTGAGCCTCAACGCCACGACAATTTCATCCTTCACAGCTTTACAGAGTGAAGGAGGCTGCTCACATTCAACTCTTTCTTACCCATGCCTCTGTTTTCGTTATTCTCTTTCCTTCCCCTCTCTCTCTATTTCTCTCTCTCTCTCTCTCTCTTTCTCTCTCCCTCTCATTCCCTTTCTAATACCAAGCTGTGGGTTCAGCCTGCAAACACGATGCAACCCTAAGCAACGGTCTTTAATATCTGGATGGCAGGCTGAACATATGACTGTACCTGAGCTACTGGATTTGCTGGGCAAATGAAATGTTCGTAACCTGTTTCTGGCCTGGTGCCCTGACTGAAAGAACACAGTGCTCCTTTTCTCAGGAAGAAAGAATGACTATGTTTTGCCGTCTGGGGATCGGAAGGGATCTGGATCCATCAGCAGCTCCAAGAGCCAAATGACTCAGCAGATTCATTCAGGATCTGTAATGAGATATTGGCCCAGGTCTGCCTGACCTCCCAACACCTCAGGACCTAAGCACAAACGGCCATTTTAATTGCTGGAAAAATGTCGCCACCACACACACCAAAGGAAATTAATTACCCCTCCCACACACACACACACACACCTTCCCAGTTTTGTTCTGTTTGCGTGTCTTGTTATGCTGTGCTGGAATATTCATTCAGACAGGTACAAAAGGGGAGAAGAGGAAGGAGCTTCAATTCGTGGCAAAAGAAACAGCAGCACACCACGCGCCCGGCTGTCCGCGCGCAGACAACACAAAGACCAAACACCCCACACTCTGATAAACAAACAACCAGCCGCTTTAAAGCTGAAAACATAATACAGACAGTGACAGATGGATGGCTTAAAATACAGACCAAGACGCAAACAGTTGCGTTCCATATGCTTTTTTTTCTACTCTTCATAAACTTCGATTCGAAATGTGTCTGCGACTATCAGAATATGCATCACTCGTGGCAGATAAGGTCTACGCCACTGTAATCTGTTTAGACACCAGCCTGCTGTGTCAATACGCTTTCTGCGAGCTATTAAGTCTGCCAGCGCACGCCGCAGCTACGGCGTAGCCCACACATCCCCCGTTTTCTGCTTTCATAATGCCTTCTGACCTCGTCTCTTTCTTTTCAGTCGGGGGGGATGAAAGTTCGATCTGAAATTTGATTGGCTGGCGGGAGGCGAGGCGAAGCTCCGACCAGCCCAGGCCTCTGGCGCGTGACCCCCCGTCACGTGAATTTTAATGTCTCCTTTCTCCGCGACGCCCGACAGACCGTTGCTGCCTAGCGTGGGCCTATTTGATGTGGAAGTCCCATGAAATCAAGAGAGGTCCAGAAAATGAAGTTTTCACTCCTCTGCGCCCCTGGGACAGACAGACAGGCAGGCGGATACGTGTCTGCACACACCTCTCCCCTCTCCTCAGATCCCCGTGTCGGCCCGCAAGTTCACTAACGTGGCATGCCGCATTTCCTCTTTCTTTCCCAGTATACAGTATGAAATAGAAATGAGAAAAAAAAAAACGATGCTAAGGTTTACTTCAGAGATGAATAAAAAATGACTGCTCGATCCATTTGAATTGAGCAGTGTGCTATTTACCACAAGTTTGTCTAAACCAACTCAGACAAGTAAAGGCAAAAAAACAGGCTGCACAGTCATCCGAGGTAACAAATCGACAAAAGAGTTAATGGAGTGGAAGTAGACATCAAGGCGTGGGATGCCTTATGAATGATGACGTTCTGCTAAAAGATAACTATAACCATTTACAGTATATACATTAAAATGATTTTGCCCATCAAATTATGCAGGACGCAGTAATACAAATTGACTGTTTCATTCACAGCAGTCCTGACACAGGCCTCTTGAAGCCGATAATTGAGACACCCACTGAGTCTGTCCCCGGCTAGAATAGAAGCACAGTTACTACGCAGTTTGTGTTCTGTTTGCTGCCGTAAAATCTTTACAATTCGCCCTTGTACTTTTGACTTCCACACAGGCAAACTTGCCCTCCCCTCCTCTCTCCACCTGTTGTAGAGACAACTCAGAATTGATAGAGAGATGGGAGAAAGATGGGGAGGGAGAGAGAGAGAGAGTGAGAGAGAGAGAGAGAGAGAGAGAGAGAGAGCACAAGGTCCTTTCAACTCCTGTTACCTCACTCTTACCTGCCTTCTGAGAAAATGTAGAGAGACAGACATGAGTCTCCTGCAGATTGTGTGTGTGTGTGTGTGTGAGTGTGTGTGTGTGTGTGTGTGTGTGTGTGTGTGGGGCAGTCGGGGGGGGGGGGGTGTGGCAGAGAGAGGAAGAGGGGTTTCGGAGTCTTTGAGCGAAGCAAAAGGATTTGCATGAGAGCGAGTGTAGCTCACCTGTAGATGAGTGACGGTGGTGTTGGCGGTGTCTCCAGTCCTGGCTCTCGGGAGCACCTCTCCGTCTTGCCTGGTGTGGAGAGCACTCTTAGAGTGTGCACTCCTCCTCAGATGGCAAGCACGCCGGTGGGACTTCCTTAAACTCACTCCCTTTTCTCCTTGACAGCTTCAAAATGATAAGGAGGATGGATGGAGTGAGGGAGGGATGTGTGTGTGTGTGTGTGTGTGTGTGCGTGTGTGTGTGTGTGTGTGTGTTTGTGTGTGTGTGTGTGTGTGTGTGTGTGTGTGTGTGTGTGTGTGTGTGTGAGTGTGTGTGTGTGTGTGTGTGTGTGTGTGTGTGTGTGTGTGTGTGTGTGTGTGTGTGTGTGTGTGTGTGTGTAGGGAATTGCAAGGAAACTGCTGACATAAAAAAAAACAACAACAACAACAAAAGATTCCCAGACCGTTCCCACACGAAGCTCCTGGCCTTTGCACATCAGTGCCCTCTCACTCCTTTAATGAGTCGCCTTTTAATAAACCTCCCAGATCCAGCACAGAAGAACCACCGGAATGGCCCAGCCAGCTGAGAAAGTCTTTCTTGGTAGGTGAACTCACCTCTCAAACAATATGCAAGAGTGCAGATCTTTTCGTATATTTACGTGTGTGCGTGCGAGTGGGTATGTATGTTGTGCTTGCATGCGCGAGAGTGTGTGTGTGTGTGTGTGTCTGTGTATGTGCGTGCATGTGTTTACCGTCTCTAAGCGTCAAGAAATTCAGACCCGCCAGACAGCCGCAGACACAAACGCAGGAGTCTCCATAGCCCCCAGTTTGTAACATTTATACCCATGCATAATAAATAAGACGGAGGCTATCCACTTCCCACACTGAGCCCTCAACTTCCCCTCCACTCACACACGCATTTCACACACAATTCGTCTTCCACATTTGAAATGTCCCCACTTCGTCTTCGCCCGTTTTTGCGTCTCCATGGATCTGCCGCTGGTGTCACTTTAGAAAAAAGCAGCCCAAATCTTCAGGGAGCCAGCAAGGGGGATTTTCTTCAGAGACGGGCGTAGCTGTTAAATACGGGACAAGATTTGCTACCATTCGGAGAAAATCACGTCTCCTGAGAAATTAACATCAAGAGACGAGAAAAATGGGAAAGTGATTTTCTGCCTGGTCGCTTACACGAGGTTTTCTGTTTATGTAAGAACATAGAATAAGCATGTTTACATATGTACGTAATGTACAGAGAAAGGAAAGAGTCAGACTTTTCTTGCCCAGTAATAACATTTACAGCTATTAATGTCATAAGATTGACATGTCAGAAAATACATATGGTATATGTCTTAAGTTAATGGACTTGAAAAGTATACATTTTACATCTCATGTAGATTTTTTTTTTTCATTAAAGCAATGTAGTTCTTTCAAATAAGACACATGGCTGACCCATATTTCTTAGCAAATGCAAATTAAGTGAAGTTGGAAAGTGCATTACTGATGTTTCATTTGTGTCATTAAAAGATTTTCTTTGTTAGCCAAACATGTGCTCGTCCAGGTAAAAGCAACCTAACCTAGCTAAGGGTAAGTATACATATATATATGTATGTGTGTGTGTGTGTGTGTGTGTGTGTGCGTGTGTGTGTGCATGTGTGTGTGTGAATGATATGTTATTTGAGTTCATTCATTTATTTTTAAATGAGCAAATGGTCAACTTTAAAGTGGCATATATATAAAAAAGCCTTAAAAAAACTTTAAGGCAAGTGAACATGCATCCAATTATGCAAACTAATTTGATAAACGTCAACACACTTTGTTTACTTAAACACCAAGCTAACAGTGAAACATTTCAAGCACTCAGCACAGCTCAGTCACAGGCGAAAATTACTTTAAAAAAGGGGAGGGGGGCGGGGGTCTGGATTTTATATATGATGCTATCACTTCCCCAAACAGCGTGTATATTTACACACACATACACACACACTCACACACACACCCCCGCCCCTGAAACGCGGTGGCCACGGTGCCCAGACAGATATATGTGTCACCGCCTGGCACTGCGTGGGAGTGCAGGGCTGTAAAATGTGGACAGGAGGGACAGTTGTGAACAGCTGCCAGCCGTTGTTTTGTCATTAAGCTCAGCAGCCTGGGGCCACAGAGGTTAATGCCCCTCGGCATGTGCCCGCAGCCCCCGCACGTCAACGCGCACACACCCCCCCGCCCTCCGCAGCCCGGGTGGAGCACTAGCGGGGCCTAGCACTAGCGCACGCCTGAGCACCGCGAGGGCCCACGGGGAGACGGGGAAAGAGGTAAGATGATAAAGGAAGACACCTGGGAGGGGGTGCAATGGCAGAGCAGGTGGGAAAGACAACTAAAAGCACAGGGAGGAGATCAAGATGGAGTTGGTGGAACAAGGGGGAGTGAACTAAAGCAGGGCCCAGGGAAAGCACTGGTGGCTGGAGCGCTGAGGTAAAAAGTGAGTTTACAAAAAGTCTTAAGAGAGAGTGAAAGTGTGAGCTAGAGAGAGTGAGAGTGTGAGCTAGAAAGAGTGAGAGCATAAGTTAGAGAGAGTGAGCACGTGGGCTAGAGAGAGTGAGAGCGTGAGATAGATAGTGAGAGCGTGACCTAGAGAGAGTGAGAGCGTGAGCTAGAGAGAGTGAGAGCGTGAGCTAGAGTGAGAGTGTGAGCACGAGATAGAGAGAGTGAGCACATGAGCTAGAGAGAGTGGGAGCGTGAGCTAGAGAGTAAGTGCGTGAGCTAGAGAGAGCTACGCAAAAGAATATTGTGAAACGTATAGAGCAAAGAGTTGCAAGACGAGTCTGCAGCAGAGCTAAATTACAGAAAAGAGAATCCACACACACATTTGTACGATACACTCATACACACATCTCGCCAGGAGAGACGTGGGCAGGAAAAAATGGTCAAAGAAAGCAATAAACTCAGCAATCAAGCTCATGGCAGTGGGAAAGCTCAACGTCCAGATGATGTTGTTGTCAGATGGTTGTACACACACACACACACACACACACACACACACATACACACACAAACAAGCAGGCACACACAGGCAAGCAGAGCCCTGCGTGAGTGAATCTTCCATCTTCCAAAACTATCAATGTCCCTCTTACACTGCTCCCCCCAGCTCTTGTTCGCCTGCTCCAACGCTGACGAAAACGGTCCATCACGAAACAGTTTGAGATGAGCTTCTGAAGCATGAGAAACAAACAACGCATGTCTCGATATTCACGTTTCATTAGGAGCCATGATTAATGGGGGACAACAAAAGAAAACATAATAAAAAATAGAAAGACCTCCATGTGACTGTCACTCTGGTCTGCTTCTGGTCTGTCAGTAATGACGAGACATCTCACAAGACACAGGCCAAAGCTGCTAGCGTCTGGGCTACGCACTAGTGCAACACAAACAGAATGGTGGTTTTGACCCTCATGGAGGGTTTCTCATTCCTGTCTCAGGCAGCTGGGCACTGAGGATCAGATGGAGCTTCCCAGCATGCTTCTTGATGAGCCGGAGTAACGAGACGCGCCCCGAGGGCGGGAATCGAACCGGGCTCTTCGAGCGCTAACCTAGCACTACTGATACAGCAGAATCCATCAGTACTTCCCAAGGTCTCGGGGGTAACCGTGCCAACTAGCTGAGCTCCGCTAGACTGCTTATTTGAGAGTGATGCACACATCTGCTCCTAAGCACAGGGTTGAAGTGTTTGCCCAGCATTTCAAACCCACAGTCTGGGATTTGCCAAGGCATTTTGGTTTACATCAAGTTAAGAACGTATACCACCCCTGCTTCTTGAAGATAACAGCTTTCAGATGCTTTGTTTACCAGGTGCAATCTCCACACCTCGTCATGAGCCAAAACAAGAGGGCTTTGTCTCCAGTGTTTATGCAAATTGAAAACTCAAACAAACCACTAAGAGTCTTACCATGTCCGTTGTCATTGGCTGTTTGTTCTTCGGAGCCGGTCCAATGAATTTAGAGCAGGGAACGGCAGTCCCCGCATGTGTTGTTTCAGACACTTCATAGAACACTTTGTTATTTTGAACTCCCTAGATGTTACCTCAGAGTGGCATTTGAAACAGCACCCCCTACTTGGAGGAACATCAGGCTGGCGTTTGTGCTGTCATCCACATTAAAGTGTGCTCGAGGTGCACTCACACACTTACATGTGAAAAGTTTTCCTTGCATCATCAACGATAGTAGACTGTGGAAGTAAAAGGAACAAATTATTGTCAAAGCCCACAATCGGCTACAGACCGCACACACCTTTATAAGTGGCCAGGTTAGCTTCTACATCAGCTAAAAAAAGTTTTTATAAAAAAAAAAAAAAAAAAAAACACCAATTGTCTAAAAATGTTTTGGCACCATAAGATAAACATGAGTCTAGAGCAGGTATAAAACTTTGCTAATCTCAATTAGGGAACTCTTTTGTCTAGACCTGTGTGAGATCTGGGCCAGATGATGTCCTTCCTGGGTTAGAGGTCAGAGACAAGGTCCTCTGGGAACTCTTTGTCCCTGGGGTAAAGGTGACAGAGAGATCATGTTCAGCAGGTGGGGAGCGCTTATCTGGGTTAAGAGGGATTTGAACACTGAAGCTTTGAATGCTGTCAACATTCACATACATGCAGGCACACACACACACACACACACACACACACACACACACACACACACACACACACACACACACACACACCCATGCACATACAAGCGCGCTTGCTCTGGCAGTGATATGGAGGTCAGGCCTGGTAGAAGGGGAAAACCAGCTGTGATAGCCAGATTGGAGAGGCACTAATCCCCATATCAGTGCTGTTTAACCTAAAACCCTTCACTAGCTTTTAAATATCAGCTATTTAATACTGGTGATATGCTGGCTTTAATGCTGAGAGAGGGTCCACACACAGGCTGCTGGGGGCGGGTGAGGGCGTATTTTCCCACCCAGCGACAAGCCCCTCCCCCTCAGACGGCACAGCCGTCGCCTCCCGCTTCTTTCTCCTCCCTCCTCTTCCTCCCAGACCCTCTTGATGCTTCCACCGGTCCTAATCCCCTGTAGCAACAACAACCTCTGCCTGTTCTCACACACCACTGTCAGTGCTACACTTTCACCACTACACGCTTCCTCCATACTGCAGAGGTTCTATGGGCTGCACGGTTATCCAATACACACTGTTGACTGTTGCCAGTGGTAAAGTGAGTTGTAGCTAACACAGTAATCTATGACTTGCTTGTTGTTACTGGTGATGGGTGCTCTTGCTCTTTGATTTCAACCATTATTGATTATTATTGACCATTATTGTCCAGTTTTGAACCAATTATCTCCAGCCCTTTAGTGATTTCAGGATGACTGCCCAGTTTATAGATATAGAAAAGCCCATTACAGCTTATTACAATGATACACAATGATATTGTTCAACATAAACATTTGCTCCAAAAATCTATGATCTCACAGTACCTCATGCTACCCAGATACCGACATTTCACATCATATGAGCATAAACATACTTAGTTTACTGGTTATTATGATTAAGATTGTTAATAGTATGCCTCTGAAAACATTTATCATAATGAACAAGTGTGAGAAGTTCATTGACAAAACAGACAAACAGCTTATTCACACATTACAGTTTCTGTAGTGTGTCCAGCTGAGAACGGCCATCACGTATACTCATCACACGCTTTATTACAAACATCTAGTGTGCACCTTCAGTCTCTAGCAACTTTGTTATGAATATAAGTGTGGTTTACAGGCTATATAAGTATAGTTTACAGGCATCATAAGTGTAGTTTACAGGCGATATAATATAGTTTACAGGCAATATAAGTGTAGTTTACATGTGATATAATGTAGTTTACAGGCGATATAAGTGTAGTTTACAGGCTATATAAATGTAGTTAACAGGCCATATAAGTGTAGTTTACAGGCAATATAAGTGTAGTTTATAGGTGATATAAGTGTAGTTTACAGGTGATATAAGTGTGTTTACAGGCGATGTAAGTGTAGTTTACAGGTGATATAGTGTAGTTTACAGGTAATATAAGAGTAGTTTACAGGCTGCATAAATGTAGTTAACAGGCCATATAAGTGTAGTTTACAGGCGATATAGTGTAGTTTACAGGCAATATAAGTGTAGTTTACATGTGATATAATGTAGTTTACAGGCGATATAAGTGTAGTTTACAGGCTATATAAATGTAGTTAACAGACCATATAAGTGTAGTTTACAGGCAATATAAGTGTAGTTTATAGGTGATATAAGTGTAGTTTACAGGTGATATAAGTGTGTTTACAGGCGATGCAAGTGTAGTTTACAGGTGATAGAGTGTAGTTTACAGGTAATATAAGAGTAGTTTACAGGCTGCATAAATGTAGTTAACAGGCCATATAAGTGTAGTTTACATGCGATATAGTGTAGTTTACAGGCAATATAAGTGTAGTTTACAGGCAATATAGTGTAGTTTACAGGCAATATAAGTGTAGTTTATAGGTGATATAAGTGTAGTTTACAGGTGATATAAGTGTAGTTTACAGGCGATGTAAGTGTAGTTTACAGGCATACAGACTGTAGTGTGGATGGCACAGTGCACTCCCCTGGTTCATTACCGGTCAGTTACAGTGTCTGACGGTGTCATAGCACTGCTAACAGACCAGATACGCTGTGGGTGGCAGCAAATTCTCCATCCTAGCAGTGACACTGACATGACGGTGGTATGATGGTGGCTGTTGCTGTTGCCATGAGAATTCGGGACACTGCAGCAGCTCTGCAGGAGTTCTTGTGTGTGTCAGCATCACTGCTGGCTTGAGGGCTTTCTGCCCCTCCCCAAAAAAATATCCAGCCAACAGTGATGTGTGTTGTGAAATAGAGTCTCTGGAATGAATGAAGCGCTGTACATAAGTGGAGTGGAGATTGTATCAGGTCATCTGCTCCTTCCTCTCCCATGATCCTCTGTTGTCTTGTGTTAGCGATAGACCCAGCATCGCCCTCACTATTTACTGGGAGACAAGGTAGAAACTTCACTGTTTTATATACAATTATATTAATGCACCCACAAACTAAGCTTCTGAAACATTTAACATTTGCACAGCCAAACGGCATCTTATTTGGCCAAATATAGATTTGCTGTGTGATGTATTTGGCTTCTAAATCTTTTGGAGTACAGTAGGGTTGTCTTTGAGAGTCGGTAATTACAGACAGAGAGGTTGTGCTTGACAATAGAAGGTGTGTGTGTGTGTGTGTGTGTGTGTGTGTGTGTGTGTGTGTGTGTGTGTGTGTGTGTGTGTGTGTGTGTGTGTGCGTGTGTGTGTGTGTGTGTGTGTGTGTGTGTGTGTGTGTGTGTGTGTGTGTGTGTGTGAGGGAGCAGGGATGAGAGAGACTTGTCTGACGTGTGTGGGGGTGGTAAAATATTAACAGGTCAGTGCAGAAAGGGAGTGGGTCAGATAATAAGGAAGACTCAATTGAGCTGAGTGAAACAGACTGGGCAGGAAAATGCTGACACGTCTGCTTTGCCTCATTCATCCAATTGCAGTAGATCGCTCTCTCCATCTCCCTCTCCTTCTCTCCCTCTCCATCTCTTTCCCCCTCCCTCTCACCATCTCTCTCTCTCTCTCTCTCTCTCCCCCTCTCTCTGGCTACTTTTTTTATGCACACTGATGCTGGCTCTATGGCCCACAAACTTTAGCGCTGTGCTAAGCCCCTCTACTGTCCCATCTATCACCATGAAGCCCTGATGGAGGGACGGGGGAAACGGATGAATAAAAAGAGGGAAGGAGGAGGGAGAGAGAGATGATGGGGGTGGAGGGGGCTTCATATTTAAATGGAAAGTCGAAGACGTTGAGTGTCATGGCCATCCTTGTATGTCCCATTCTCTTATTTACTGTTCCAGCACTGTCAGGCTATTACTGATGTCATCGCACAACACCCTATCTCACACACACACACACACACACACACACACACACACACACACACACAAGCAAATCCTGGACACTCAAAACACATACATACAAACAAGGGCATGTGCAAACATGCACATATGCACACATGCTTAATAAAGGACGACTGCAAACACACACTGCCAAGGAGACCCACATGCACAAAGGCTGGGATACATGTGCCTGCATGCAAATAGACTGTCAAACAGCGCCCCTCCTCCGACTCGAAAAAGTGATGCTTTTGCTAGGAGGTGAGCTCTGTGGGATATCTACTCCCGTCTGGCAGTCACGGAGATGACGGAGATGTTGGAGAATAGGTGGCTGGATGCCACCAGCAGGTTGCTTCCCAAACCCCTAAAACAAAACTGGTGGGATTAGCATCTGAATGGGAGGGAAGTCCTGAAGGCAGTAGGAGGAGAAACGGCAGGTTCGGAAATGGACGGGAACAGAAGGGCTCAGCATAGAAAAATCACGATGAAGCTGTAAAACAGTGCTTTAATAACTTAAGCCATGTGGTCTATTATCTTCTCTCCTCTGCCCACACACAGTCTCATAGCTGCTTCCGCCTGCATGTGTACACGCGCAAACACACACACACACACACACACGCACACACACACACACACACACACACACACACACACACACACACACACACACACACACACACACACACACACACACACACACACACACACTCAAAATATGCACCTAGCCCAACAGATGGGCTTTTGGATTTGTATAGCTATAAGCTATCTTAGCTGTCCTTACTCTTTTTTAAAGCCACAGTAATTAACATATCATGGGTCAAAAACCCACGGCACCGTCTCTTTAAAGTGGTCCCATGCAGCCACGGTACCACCGTCTGGTTTTCAAACTGCACCAGCGTGTCTGGAGTGCACTCGGTCAAATGTTAGGCCGGGCCAGCAAGTGCATGTGGAGTGAATGTGTGTTCGTTCACACGCCCAGAGGAGTGAATAAGACCAGAAGCCTCTCATTCCCTCTCCCAGGGGAGTCTTCCTGTAACCTTTACATGGGCATTTTGGGTGGGTTTTTTGTGTTCAGAAAAAATAAAATAAATAAAAATCCAAACAATCAAACAAAAAAATACCAAGCATGTGGATACAGGAAAAAAAAAAACTAGCGTTACTAAGTGGGGGAGTTGAATCCCGTCATTTATTTTGTCCGTTTCCAAGCTGCAGGACTCAAAGAAAATCTGACTGTCCCACTTTGAGTTTCCACTGTAAACTGGCATCAATATAAAGAAATGTCATCTCGCAGTGCCAAGGGCCATGGTGCTTTGCAGGAGTCCTGAAACCTTGTGTTCCCGCATGCGGTTTCTTATAATTGGCATTTCGGCACGCCATTTAGACTTGATTTCCGTCTCGGCAATCTGAGAATGAAATTCGGTCATGCTGTGCACTCAAGTGTACTCTGCTCTGGAGACCAAGAATCATTTTGTTATGTGTGTAACTTGTGAATCTTCGGATAGTGAATTTATAATATCTTGATTAACAGTTCATTTGTATAGTTGACGTTATCTGATTACTTGCATCCTTCAAAGTGTCACTCATTCAACATGAAAAACAACAATAGCGTATAGCAATTAGTTGCTGGATAGCGCAATGAACTAATTACTGCCACTGCAGAGTCCTTCATAATCATTTAACAAACGTAATGAAATCGTAGCCACTTTCTTTCTTTCTTCTTCTCCTTTCTCCTCTTCTTCTTCTGTACTTCTTGTTCCGGCTTCATTAAATAGGGCACAAGTTTTTGCAGCGGTCCCAGGGAGGTCTGAAACATGTGCAGGTGTTTCTCTTCCAGAAGCGTGGGGTGGAGCTCTCATTAGTCTGCCTCTCTGTTTCACCTTTGCCACTCGGAAAGCGCTTAAAAAGCAGCAGGGCCACCACCCACCACTCACTGCAGCTGCAGAACCTCCTGCGCCACCTCCCTCCCTCCCTCTCTCCCTCTTTCTCTCTCTCTCTCTCTCCCTCTCTCTCTCTCTCTCTTTCCCCATCAGTGTAAGTATCCATGGAGACTGGGCTTGGATGGCTGGGCCAGCCTCCACCTGTGCCGAATTGAGTCACTGTGTCATGGGGGCTGCAGCCCCTCCAGAGGAGATCTGGAAATGGAGCCTAACCAACAGATGGAGCCTATTGTCTGGAGGAAAGCGCAATAAAAAGGGCATGGTGGCAGAACACAATGTGTGAGCGTGTGTGTGTGTGTGTGTGTGTGTGTGTGTGTGTGTGTGTGTGTGTGTGTGTGTGCATTTGGTGTGGGAGGGGTGATGAGGTTAAGACAAGCTGGTTAAAAGCTGCTAAGCTCACAGGGTGTCTGTGGGAGGGGGAGTTTGGTTAATAGAGTCCCTTGGAATGTCGCCTTGCTTGGTTTTTAATGAACCCCCCAGCCAATGGGCTTAATGAAGCATGCAAGCTTTGCCAGTCTCTCTCTCTCTCTCTGTTTTTCTCTCTCTCACTCACTTATTCAAACACACACACACACACACACACAAATACTTGACCCTACCACACCCACCCTTCAACAAGGATTCCATTAATGTCTAACTAGAAGTGGGGAGGGTCAGCACTAACCCTCAAACTACAAGTGGCTTCTCCTACACTATGTTATGAGAGAACATAATTCATTTATTATTTCCTAAAACAAACCATAACAGTCAGACAAAGACGGCAGGACTTCGCCAGCCGCAACTTCCAGGGTTGCTAATTAACAAAGACCTTGTATGCATGGTAGCGGAAGCATAAACCAGCTCGCTTGAGTATGGAGAGCTTTGAGAATGGGACAAGATAAGCATCTTTACGGACAACGAGAAAGGGCCCTAGAAAATGTACCACTTGAAAAGAAGGAGATATTTCTCCCAAATGGGTAGTTTAGAGTTCATGTGACATCACATGCAGGATGTTTGGATGGAGGAATTTGGGTGCTGGGAATGTAAATTAACTTGTTAATGGAAGGCAACTAACCAATACTGCAGTTAACATAAAACACCCACACCTACACTCACTGTTAATACAAACATTCGTCTGCACACATATGTAGCCAGGGGCTAAAGTAATGGCATATGTATTAACTGAAGAACGCACACTGCGTGTTGAGGTTTGTGATAACAAGGGAGGTCTAGTAATAGGCTGTGGAAAATGGATCCAAACTCTCAGCTCTGATTTAAATGCCCAAATACTGCAACCCTGCCCCGTTCCAAATTACAGATGGAACCTTAAATCAATATTAAGAGAGCCAAGTATCTCATGTTGCGCGATGGAGCCAAGGAAAAAAATTAAAAACATTTAAGAAGCAGGTTTTATTGCATTGGCCCTGAAAGAGACTCACGTTTTGCCAGAGTGAAAGATTGAGCCACTGGGCTACTGGGCCGGGCACCACTTGGGGGAAACATGTCCATCTCCGAAACGCGGAGTGCAGGCTTTTATAGAAGCAGCATGCGCCACTTTACAGAATCATGCTAAGCGTCCTCGTGCAGAGAAACAGGGTTGCCAGATGTTATTTGTCCCCAGCGTAATTTGAACTGCGTCCTTCTTTACGTGGGCGCCAAGTCTTTTCTGTTCACATCCCGGCCTCGGTAACGTGGCTTATAATAAACAACGACACGAGTGCATGCTTCTGACTTCAACCCCAAGGGTTATTCTCATCTGTAGTTGGAATTGCAAAGTAGCATGTGGATGGTTATGATTTACTACATGATGTCTGCATTAGGCATAAAGTATTAGTGGTATTCGTTAGGACAGATCTGTGATTATTCTCCTAGTGTGCCGACAGCTCGACAAGCGGCGAGTAATGGTCGATCACGGAGGTTAATGCAAACACAGGAGACGAGATCAAACTTCTCTCTCCTTTTAGGTGTCTGTTTATTCGCTGGCCAACTGCGCACTTGATTTACCCGAAGCGGTACCGGTGCCAAGATGATGTTGTGGTGCAAAACAGCTAATATGGTTTTGGGTTGTAAAAACGCTAGCAGCACTAGCAGGTAACTAACTACTTCATTATACATTCTGAGTAACAGCTCTTCAGATTGTGTTTCTGCTGGGGCGTTTTTTTCTGCTGGGCGACAAAAAGGGAAGCAAAGTAAAAGTCTGGCTTTGTTCGCTTCTCAAGCATAAAATACATTAAGGATGGAAAACATGGATGATTGGCCTTTTTTAATTAAAAATGAAAATGAAAATGAAATAAAAAAAACACAGGAAGCAGGACTCCATTTGGAGGGAAATTGGAGCGAGTGGGAGGCAAAGTGTGTCTGTATTTGTGGCTGCTAGAGAAGTCAAGAGTCAACTGATTATACCATTCATTATGATCCTTATTGCAAATAAACATGCGGACTCTATGGGTCTTATACATACACACATCTAAAATTACCCACAATACAACATCCATCTCTGTCCTTACACAAACCCCACTAACACACACATGACCACACATGCTAGTTTAGTAAATTTTTGATAAGACCTTTTTAAACCTACAAAAGCACACACACACACACACACACACACACACACACACACACACACAGTCTGCAGCACACATTAGGTATGAAATAAAGCAATCAAGGTTATGTAAATGAGAGTGAACAGTGCACCGCGGGAGCGGAAGGGAAGGCGTGTCTGCGCATACCGCCACACACACGCACGTTTGTGGACCTGTCTCTCGGGGGCTTTTCCACTGTGCATATACCTACACCACAAAACTAATCACAGTGTCATCTCTGTATCCAGGAGAACAACAGAAAAAAACTTTTGACTTTAGATTTTTCAACTCAAAACTGCATTTTCTGTGCATAACGCAAAAATTGTCCATGCTGTACTGCTTTAAACACCCCAGAACAGGCCCATGACTGACATTTACTAGAGACAGAACACACATGTCATGGGTGACTATCCACACACATGCATTAACATCCGTCTGCTTGAACTGAGTATATGTGTGCATGAGTTAGAGAGGAAGAGGATGGACTAGGTAGAGGGAGGGAGGGAGGGAGGGATGGAGGGATGAGAAACGCTTGGGAGCCCAGTGTTGCCTAGTCAACATTCCTTCAGCACTAAGGCTAATTGATTGGTGTGTGTGTGTCGTGTGTGTGTGTGTGTGTGTAGTGTGTGTGTGTGTGTGTGTGTGTGCGTGTGTGCGTGTGTGTTCGCGTGTGTGTGTGTGAGTGAGAGAGAAAACATCACAACAGTGTAGACTGGTTATCTGATGAATTGCAGGTTTCTGTTCACCTAGTTTGCAGTGACAAACTGACAGTGTGATTTGGTTTGGGCCGGCTTTGCTCTAATCAACCTTCTCATGCATGTTCCAGCTATTGCAACTTCAGCCTTTGCTGCAGGACACATCTCATAGCTAAGAGTTTCCCAAGACTCGAAATGTCTGTTAGTGATTTGTCTAGACCTGTATAAAGTCTCTTAAATGTCGAACAAGGGTATGAAACTTAGATTCCCGGGGGTCACATGTGTCTGTCCTGCTGTAACCACATCCAGATCAACTCGGGGAAAAGGCTTGGTGATTAACTGACAAATTGATTTAGGTGTGTTCAAACCTTGTGGTTTGGTTGCCCTCTAGACATTGATATGAGTGAGGTTGACCATGTAATCACTCGGAGGACATATATATGGTGGTCCTTAAGATTCCAAAGTGTACCAGATTGGTTCTGTTCACTAACATTGTTCAAAGACCTATACATATCAAGTTTGAGAGAAATATAAAACCACCAATAGTGGTTTTAAGACAAATCAGTTTAGGTTGGTTTAGGTTGGCTAGTTTGAATCACAATCGAGACTGAATGGATTGACAGTCACACCATGCATTAAAACAAGAGCACAGTGCCAGCGCAGTAGAATTAGTATTTAAAAGTATAGTATGTTATTAAGGTTTGTTGTATAGTACGAATATAGACAGTATTTGGTGTTAAAACTGTTGTTTCGGACTTGACAGGTGAATAGATGGTTTTGGCTTACAGACTTACTGGCTGGCACATTTTCAGCAGAGCTAGCAAAGATATATCACACAGAGATCCTGTAGTCTGAATATGCTAAGAGTTTGAAGAAACAGATGCGCGTTCAGGTAAGTGGCTAATGTTTGTGTGTGAGGCTCCGCCCCCCAGAGACGACGCACACCTGTTCCTCTGCTCCTGTTTGGCTCAGTCCGGCTCCGCCTCCATCCCGCGTGTCCGTGTGTCCTGGCACAAGCAACTTTGGTTTCTGTCGTGCCCTTGTGAAGTCTTACTGCAACATTTTTTTCCCCTCGTTATTATCCTAGTCCACTGTGTTTATGTATTCTGACCTAATTTGCCTGTTTCTGAGTTTATGATTATGGATTTGCCCCTTTGTCTGCTATGTTTATCACTCTGACTGCGAGTAATGGAAGTTTGAATATTCCAAATAAAGCAAACTGCCTCTTTCTCTCCCTTGTTAGCATGTGGTTACAATTTTCAGCGATTTACCTTAACACTGGAAGTGACAGGCACTGAGGAGGACATTCATTCCCACTGCATTACCAGGCCTTCCGTCTTTCTTTGTGGCAGTGCATTTTTTAAAACACTTATTCAAGTAATGAGTCAATTTATCAGGCAAACAGCAACACAGAAGGGGGAAGACCAATGAGAGTGTCGATTTTATTATGCAAAGTAATGCAATTGCAAGGGTTTAGTAATAAATAATAATGAATTCCTAAAACCTCTTTGTATCTCATTTGTATAGTTTAGTACATATTATTTTTGCATTAAGAGTTTGATAGTATTGGATGCTTTTTTCGTAAATGTTTTTACATCTCTACACAGACGCCGATGTGTGCGCGTGGATTAGAACATGGAGACTTTTTTTATTTACATTTTAAAAAATGTCTTCCCATCATGTCTCATACCATCACCCTTAGAAACCAGAGCAGTTACCTGTGCTAAAAGATTGACCTTCCCAGAACCGGACAGCACCGATGCAGACATGATTTTTACAGAGTTTTATCTGTGTGGTTTTTTAATGTTCTCCTATGGAAAATGCTTCCCTTTCCCAGTCTCTGTAGGGTTCCCCGTTTAGGGAGCAGCCCACCCAGCTTCCGAGAGGACCAGAACCTTCTGAGGACTGCAGTGCATCAGACAGTGAGTCACCTGGACTGGGAAATGAGGACCATGGAGAATCCGGCCCGGCTGGCCCACTGGCACGGGGCTGATTTGATTTATTTTTTTGCAGTTGAATAATCCTAAATAGATTTCAGTAGTCAGTATCATATACATTAAGTTAACATCTATACATGTGCATATAATTTAACTTAAAAAAACAAAAAAACTGAATGAATTTTTAATAAGTAAGGCCTTGGACACACGGTTCAACTTATATCTCCACCGGTAACCATGGAGATCAACAGGTAATTGCCCGGGGTTTGTGGAGAACAACGTAGAGTTTGTCTGGCTGTGAGGGCAAAGTTGATCTCTGGGGGTCTGATGGGTTAAATCAGAAAAAGACTCTTGAGCTACCCTTTGGGCCTTAGGTGAACTGCACAAAGGAATTGGTCACGTAATGACTTTAATTGTGCACAATTAGCTTTAATAAGACTTGTTTTGAGAGATGTGTAATTTCCCTCTCAGGGGAGAGCACATTTCTTTTTGAATGTGTTTCTGTTGCCCATGCTGAGGCTATGAGGGCCTGGCTGTAGTGAACGCTTCTCTGTGACTACTGCACTCTCACCAGCAGGTTCCCTATACCTGCCGTCCATTATTAAAGGGTTGTGAAGGTTATAGGTCAGTAGTTTAATAGTCAGTAGTTTAACTTCTGTAGTTCCAAGCTTTATTGTCTTTTACATGTCCACTTTCCAGCTGTTGTTGTTTCTGCTTTAAAATATCCTGTGTTTGTTTTTTTTCTTGTATAAACTGTATTTTCAGACAGATGTAGTCATGTTCTTGGGCCTTGTTATGTTGTCTGGAACTTGAGACTTCTGAAGATTCAGACATGTTGGCTAGACGTGTGGCAGATATAAAGCCATCTTTGACTTGATCCTAAAATAAATATATAATTTGGCAGCTCAAGAGAGAACTGAGAGTAGCTATTGTAATCACACAGCAGGACATTTTCATTTGTTTTATATTTTTTAATTACAATGTGGATGCCATTAATAGGAAGTAGAAAATTATTATTTAAAAAACGTCAGTGAATATTTTCAGAAACTGCTCTCTCCCACTCTCACACTCACACACATGGACCACCAGAGAGATGATCTAACTATAAGTCAAATGTTCTGTGTCAGAATGAGGCAGGTATCAAGGTATCAAGGCTTCAGAAATGATTTATGTCAAAAATGTTGTTTAGCGCAGAATGAACACTTTGCAGTTTAAGCTACCACACTTTGGTATATTATCAATAAAACTGTGAGTGGATGCTTACAATTTCATAGTATTATTTGATCATATTAGAAACATCACCGATTAGACATTACTGCCTCTTTACTGCCTGTCTTTCAGTAGGCTATTTTGGCTTGTCAGAGCTCTTTGTATTAGTGTGTGTGTGTGTGTGTGTGTGTGTGTGTGTGTGTGTGTGTGTGTGTGTGTGTGTGTGTGTGTGCACGCATATGTGTGAAGTAGTCATTAAATATTATTATGGTCTAATGATTGTGTGTGTGTGTGGGTGTGTTGTGTGTGTGTGTGTGTGTGTGTGTGTGTGTGTGTGTGTGTGTGTGTGTGTGTGTGTGTGTGTGTGTGTGTGTGTGTGAGAGAGAGAGAGAGAGAGAGAGAGAGAGAAAGACAGAGAGATGGATAGGTGGATAGGGGGTATTGCTCAGATCTGGGCAGCAGGCCCTCTCCACATGCCCTATTGTTTTTAGCCTGGGCGTAATGGAAGAGGCTGGAAAATTTTTAACTAACAGCTCTCTCTCTCTCTCTCTCTCTCTCTCTCTCTCTCTCTTCTCTCTCTCTCTCTCTCTCTCTCTCTCTCTCTCTCTCTCTCTCTCTCTCTCTCTCATGCCCTGTGTGCTCTACATGCCTTGGCCAGACCCATCTACAGAGTTAATGACTCAGAAATGGAAAGAGAAGAGAGCAGATGAGAGGGTGGGGAACAACGACAGAGAGAGAGAGAGAGAGAGAGAGAGAGAAAGAGAGAGCAGGTGAGGTAAATAATGAAAGAGATAGTGGCAGCTCATTCTGAGGACAGCTTACTACATCACTCTGCAGCAGTGTCAGTCCAGCGCTATCAAGATCACACTGGGGTTTTCTTCCTTAACAATATTCAGAATCTGACATCATTTGGCATCTTTTGCAGTTAAGAGAACTGTTGTGTCGTTAAGCTTGTTAGAAAATAAATTGTACAACATATTGCACATTTTCGCAGTCCTTGTCTCCAACGCAATTACAGCAGCAGTCAGAGAGAAGGAGCAGTTAGTCTAGTGCTTCATCAAAGCCGGAGGAGGACAGAGACAGACGGAAATTGAGAGAGAAACACAGTGACACCGTAGCGTTATAAAACCTTGGCAGTACAAATATGTATCTTGGACACGCCAATAAAGCTAATTGAAACTGAAATTGAATTCAGTGAATAAGAGGGAGAGTAGCAAATAAGACAGAAAGAGTGAGAGAGAGAGCGAGAGAGAGAGAGCAAGAGAGAGAGAGAGAGAGAGAGATCACATTATGTGAACAGGAGACTGTATGTTGGAATCTACACCACTGCCATGGATTAAAGTCACTGGCACTTGGAGGCAAATGTAGTATTAGTCACTTTAATAATTAATCACCCCCTGAGCGTGTTTTTCAGCCATGCACTGACCTATTTTTTTTTTTTCTCTCACACAACAAAAATAAACCACACAAGTCCCTTGCACAGTTATGGGGTGGGAGGGGGTAGGTATGTGGAGGTCAAACAAACTCATCAATTATCAGCATTTCCAGGGCAAATAATGGAATTTCTAAGTTTGAACACTTTATGGCGCTCAGAGGCCATGTGGGGCTGGAGAGAATGGGGAGTGGAGGCTGAGTCCAATAGCCCAGCCTGGATCCATCCTGGAGATGTACAAGGCCCATATGTAGCCCGCTCCTGGTGACAAAAGAGCTCCAACTGTGCTCCTCCTGGCTTTGATGCTCACCACCACAAAAGCAGATGGCCCTGCCCCAGATCTCAGGGCTTTTCTTTCCACAGAGCCTCTACTCCCCTCCTGCCAACCTCCTAGACAATTCACGCCGCGGCCATTAGCCCCCCGCCTGGCCTGGCTTTCTGCTCTTGACAACCTCTGGGCCTCTTTCAGGCCTCTACCCAGGCCCTGAGGGAGACATTGGAGGGGGGGGGGGGGACAGCTACCGGTGCAAAGCTACCTAGTCAAGCATTCACCATCTCTGGATAGCTCTGAATGGAAGTCAATGAAGTGAGAAAGACATGTTTCAAAAGGACGGTGCAGAAAAGGGAAGGAGAGGGAAGAAGAGGGTGAATCGATGCACCTGTATTCTCCCTCCGGGACCTGTTGGCGGGGTTTCGGAAGCCGACCACGCTCCAAGGCCGAACAGGCGAACCTACGCGGAAACCACAGCGAGGCCTGTGATCGAAGTGGGAGAGTCCCTCTGAGCGTTCGCCGCTCCCGCGGGCTTCGGTTTTACAGTGGGAAGAAGTCGTTCGATCCTAGCCGAGACTGCAGTCGCACCTACACACACACACACACACACACACACACACAGTCGCACCTAAGCACAGCAGGAACGCTGTGAGAAGCCCGAAGCCAAAACCAGCGCAAATGAACTCCGAGAGCACGTCTTTGATAACAGCCCGTCTTTGCTCGAGCAATTAACTGCTCGATTCAAAGGCTACGACGAAGGCCTAAATTGATTACACAGCTAAAGCTGATTCACTTATCAATTACTGCCCCCCCCCTTGATTCCTTATACCATTTAAATTAAACTGCCCCATGATCAGCACAATATTCTAAATGACACATGTGCAAGAGATTGATTTCTCATTGCTTATACACAGAATTCAAATTATGTATAGAAAAAAATATACTAAATATGAGGAATATGAAGGGATTGGTCTTTTCAGCACGTACCATTCTTTGCATATTATACGAAATCAATCATGTAAAGTCAATTATGTAAAAATCAATTATCTGAAGACGTCAAGCAAAAGTAAAATGCTGTGATTGCTTAACTTACAAATTACTTCCAAAATGCTTCATTCTGATGACAGAGCAAAAGACCTGCAGATGTGTGGAACCTATTATCAGTACAAATTTGTTTAATGCATCTGGCTTGGCTGTGAGTAATAATTTAGCATAAGTTACAGCAGGCCTAACAGTGTAAATTTATCAAATTATGTTGACGAATGACCCATTTCATATAGCCCATGGCATATAAGAAATCAGGGCCATACACTGTAATGGTAAGACTGGTTGTCTTCTCTCACGCATGGTCATGTCCTGTAAAAAGTTTCATTTCAATGTAAACCCATATGTGTATGTACCCTTTTATAGTGGCATGAAAAACAACTTGGATGAACAGATGCAGCCTCACATAGAGGAATGAATGAACCAGTCAGTTAAAGGAAGTTGAAATGATTCTTTCTTCGGTTCGGACCCTTCATACCGTTGGCGGATGCATAAGTCAATGAAGTGAGAAAGACATGTATCAAAAGGACGGTGCAGTAAAGGGAGAGTGAAGGAGAGTGTTTCCGGATCGGCCTCCACGCTGGATTGTCGCGCCACTTGCTCCACGGTCCCTGGCGAGCGCGTACTTTGACATCAGAACTGGGGTTGTGCACCAGGGCAAAGCTGCCAACTCCCACAGAGTAAACAGAGAACTAAAGAAGCAGAACCCAGTGTAAACACACACACTTATCACACACAGTCAAACATAATGGAGCTGGTTAGGAGGCGAGCGGAGTTGAGCAGTGAAGAGGAACTGGGACGGGGTCGTGGCATGACGGACAGAGGAGACAATGGAGTGTATGACCTTTCAACGATTATGGGATGGCGTCGGGGTGAATTTAGTATGCTCATCCAACAAATATGCAACATTATCAAGGAGGCTTATTACATTTAGCACTTGCAAATGTCAAAGTGTTTACATGTTTACATACAATACTTTCCTCTGACCTCCGCTCATAACGTTCTGTTACATTTTTTGTTTGAAAAAGCATTGTATAAATGTCCCCTGGAAAAGAAAGCATTGAGGACAGGATGGATGGATGGATGGATGGATGGATGGATGTGAAGGCTGGTTATCAAGCAAACTACACAATAAAGTAAAGCACATCACAGGTGCTGCTGTCAAGCAGAGGGAACAGCAGGCCTGCTGTCTTTCTCCAGAGCTTAAATCAACCTGCATGAGGAGCAGGTTTAGGAGATCCGGGTCACAGATCTCCACTGGGCCATTCCTGGCCCGTAAAGATACGCCATTCTATCACCGCCAGGCGGTGAACTTTCAGATACCTGGAGGATTTGTTACCAGTCTCGGTTTCCAGCCTTAGATGAGGACCTACCCAGCAATTCTCTCCTGCCCCCTGAAAAGACCACACTATGCTAGACGGAGGCTATTACCTGCCTTTTCCTGGTTGTTTACGGAGCCGCTGAGGGATTACCCCTTCTCCTCCACTCTCAGCAGTCTGCCATGCTAGCTGGCTAATTTCCCTGGGCAGTGAGCGTGGCAGGTCCTGGCCTCACAGCCAATGAGAGCACCAGATGGGACGATGGCGGAATCTAGATCAAACTGGATCCAGCGGAAAAGTGGGCACGGGCCACGCTGAAACGCCAAACACACTGTTGTGTTTTTTGTCGTCCTTTTTCCATATGTTGTGTAAAGCGCCATTCGGGTAGCATAGCCATACATAGAGCTTATTTGCTAAGCGCACATACGGTAAAACTACCTGTGCGTGTAAAATAATACCCAGAGAGGTGCACCGAACTGAAATGAAATCTGAATTGATTTAAGCACAGTGCTTGCTTTATTGTGGAAGGGACCTAATATAAGCAAAGCTCACAGGATTCATATTTAAAGCTCATAAAATATAGCCTCAAATTTTGCTTTGCATATCAATGGCACACATTGGCATTGCGGAGAAGTCTCAGACGTGATGACAGGCCTATGTATTTTGATTTGCAGTAATAGCACATAGTCACCCAAGTGGCAGTAGGGCTATATAAATAAATGACTATTATAGAAAATATATAGAACTACTCTGTATACGGACTAAATTCTTTGCCCCATATAGAAAAAAAGACTGCTAGTCCCGCCTCTGGCATCAGAGAGTGGGCTGGACACAACGTTTTACACTTTACTACTATACTTCTACGATTTATAGACGTATAACTTCAAATCATGCTCGTCCTAACTGCTCATGAAATACTGCAATTCATTTTCAACCGTTCCACCTCGAGCTCATCCACCGAGATCATTATCCAGTAAAGATGCTGTGATGGAAATCACAGCAGGCAAATGTAGGTTGAGTGGAGGCCAAGACTTTGTGGTTTCAGTAGAAGCATTGTGGAAGTGGCTGGAAGGCTGTCCCCATGTGGACCATCTGATTGGTGGAGACCTGCACACAGATCCACTCAGAGCCAATCACGTGGATTTCCTGCGTGATAGACGTATGCTCCTCAGGGCCATTTCCTTTGGACTACACCATAGCCTCTACGTGAATAAAGACCTCAGTACTCCCACCTAAATGTGTCAGGGAGGTTAAAGAACTTAGGAAACCGTAAAACATACCTCACTTTGCAAACAGCCACTTTAGCATAGTCCGCATCCTAGAGAAGACCTAGTTGACTCGTTCTTCGACGAGACTTGAGCTTGCTGGTGTGCTGAGACTCTGACCTAGTTGAGTCAGCAGAAGGAGAAGTTCCATGCGGTGACCCCCTCGGCACTCGCATGTAGTCCCGCAGTGTGCGACACAGACTCACACACACACACACACACACACACACACACACACACACACACACACACACACACACACACACACACACACACACACACACAACAGCACAGTTCTGGAAGTCTCGCTGAACAGGCACTTTCTCTCACGCACTGATAGTGAGTTTAGTACCATAAACAAGCACTGCATGGCTGGGGGCAGAGCTGGATCCAGAACGGTTCTGGATTCATCTCCAGTGGTTCTGGGATGAGGAAGCTATGTGATTGAGGAAGTTGGCACCGCAGGCCTCCGAAAGCAGTGGAGCAGCGTGGGATGTGATGACAGTGCAGCAGTCCCTGGGGTTCCGGCTAGACTTCGGATTCTCTTTGGCGAATGCTTTGGTTCACAGTGATCAGACTCTGATTCTCAACTAAATTATTATACATAATCATAATCACTGAGCAAATAGTTAGGATCAGTGATGGGGAAAGGATGTGACTCTGTATACTTAGTAACTAAAGTACTAAGTATAGTATAGTACTAAGTAGAATTCAGTTTATTGATAAAATGTGATTGGAATGTACATGGAATATAATTGGATAAAATATAATTGGAATCAGAAGTAGTATAGGATCTGATTTATACTATGTTTGCAATATTTGGAGATAGTGACTGTTACAACTGGTCTAAAATTGTCTACACCTGCGGTAGTCAGAATATTCTCATGAGAAGAGTTTTGAGTGGGGAACAGTGAGAAAGAGCCAGAAAGTATTTTGACCTCCTGTTCTCTCTTTTTAGGTTAACGTTTATCTGTGGACATTTTGTTAGTAGGTTGAAATGTTTGGATGTACAATCTTTTATTTTCATAGATCAACTCTATGAAGTGGTTCAGTGACTTTTTAAATGTGTTTTCATACAAAAAATGTTGCCAGAGCTTCACGCTAAAGTTACATACCCATACTGGAAGACTACACAGAGGAATTTCGACTGTTGGCTGTAACCTTGCACTTTGGGTAGCTGCTGATAAGACCTTCATAGCAGTCAGGAAGTAACTTACCCATTTGAAGTGATACAGCAAAGCAGCCCAGCACCACAACACTCCCACCACCATGCTTCACATCTGGGATGAGCTCTCGGCGTTGGTTTGAACAGGAGCATAACACAAAGGCAACATCTGGCAAAAACCTCAAAACAGTTTCATCTGTTCCCAGAATATTGGTCCAATAATGGTGCGACACCTCCAGGGAATTTTATCTTTTACCAAATGTCAGCAATATTTATTTATTTATATTAAGTTTTTTTTTTTTTCTTTTTCAAAGATAAGTGGTTTCCTCCATGGCAACAACTCTGTTGCCATTCGGTTGTTTTTCATACGGTTTACGCAACAGCTCAGCCGTCACGTATCGAGATGTGATGGAGATGGTATCGAATGCTCATCCATTCTTGTCACCCTATACTTCTTTGTCAAGACGTCTGAGCACTGCACAGCAAGCTCTTCCACTGATCTGTGGTCAGGACATCTACTCCCATGGAGTGACAGAACAGCAAGAAATCTTACAAGCTCACATCATTCCCTTGATTGCTCATCTCCAATAAACATATGGCAATGTAAAATATGTTCGTTAAATAAGAAAAGTCTCTGTTTATCATCTTTGTTGGCATGTTTTAGGAGCATGCAATACAGGAATACAGATAATTCCAAAATACAGACAAATGTCACCTGGATCATTTGGACTGAACTATGCCATTTTATTTTTACAGTCTGTAATTTTCCCATGCACCCCCACTGCCCGAACATTTCCCAAGTTGTACTAAATGGGTTGGGGGGGGGGGGGGGGTGCAGTTTTTTCATGGCTTGCCCTATTTGCAGAGGAACACTGGTGTAAGGGTACATGAAAGGCAAACAGCTCCCTGAAGAACAGACTGGCCAAAGCACTGGTGCAGAAACAGACACATGCATACACACACACACACACACACACACACACATGTATATATGCGCACACACATACACACACAGGTCCACACGCAAAAATGAAAATAAACACATCACAAAGACTATAACTATAAAGGCTTATATACCAAATGTAGATTTCTTTCTTTGTTGCTTGTTTGTTTGTCTGAGATCTTACATTTTAAAAACCCAGGTGTCGGTGTGAAGGTGTGTGTGCGCTGCTATGGTAGCGGACGGCTCACACGCGCTCGCCCCTGGCACGCAGGACTCACGCAGAAGTGAGCCGGCACCTCCTGTGACCTGTGATCTCTGTGGCTTGAGAAACTTTAGTCACCTCAGAGAGTGACATGAGACGCTGCTAAACTTTCACCACGGGGCCGTTACAGACATAAAATGGCATAACGGGGGACAAGTTAATAACAGCGGCGGGCTTGATGTATAGAGCGAGGGAGAAGTTTGGCGGAAAGGTTATACATCATCGCTGAAGGGAAGAGGCGCTAAGTATTGTTAAGAATGACACAAAGGAAATGAGTGTATTCGGGAGGCTGGAAGAGACAGATGAACAAGAGGGTTGCACAGCTGGATGGAATGATAGAGATAACGAACTGGAGCAGGAACAGAGAGGACTTTGCTGGCACAGAAGGTGTTTAAAATATGGGAGAAGGAGAAACCACAGCCGCACCAGCGAGGACGTCAGCCTGCGGAACGAGAGGTGGAAGCTGTAAACAAAACTCATTAAAAACGAAACCAAACAAACTGAAAGAGAATAGATTGTAACACTAAAACGTTACTGTGAGGGCATAAACTATTGTAGCAAAGGGAAACTAAGCAGGACGAGATAGATAGGTAGAATGATAGAGACGGAGAGAGAGAGAGAGAGAGAGAGAGAGAGAGAGAGAGAGAGAGAGAGAGAGAGAGAGAGAGAGAGAGAGAGAGAGCAGTTGGATCCTTTGTGGACACACTGCTGGGCCTGTTGTCAGTGGTAAATATGGTCTCTTACCTCCAACCAGATGGTTCAGCTCTCTCTCTCTCCCTCTATCCATCCCTCCATTCCCTTTGACAGGCTGGTACCTCTTTGCCAAACAAACTTTGCCACCACAGCAACCTGATGGAACACTGCCATTAAAACCAGACATACGTCTGCACGCGCACACACACACACACACACACACACACACACACACTTATACAATACTTACGCACTTTTTTGCTCTCTCTGCCTCTAAAGAAAAAAAAAACATACAAACAACATGGGGAGATGAATTGGGTGGAGGAGAGGAGAGGCGGGTGGATGAGCAGGTGGATGAAAGGGGCCGTAGCAGACAGAGCCTCCAACCTTGCCCATTTTCAGCGACTATGTGCTACGGGCACCTCGAGGGGCATTTTAACGGGCATCCCGTACGTGGACCCAACTTGTTATCAGAACATCGGTGGGGTCTGGACTGGTGAAGTTTACTTATTAGTTGCAGAACTTTCTTCAAGGCATCAATCCAAGACGTGGTGCATACTACATCAAAGGCGGCACCCCCGCCGACTCACTGCCATAAATATTTGAGGTATTTGAGACACCCATTGTAGTCGTTTTTTTAAGCAGCGATGTGAAGGAGTGTTGCGTTACACTTACACATGTCATAGTCAGTTGGCACAGGGCTGATTATAGTTTCATGAGCTGCTTCTCACTTTCATCCCCTGAATCTTAACCTGCACAGTCGGTCAGGTGTGTGCCGTTCCTGCACAAATGACAGTAATTGCATAAAATGTCAAAACTCTTAAGTGTGGGGCTTCCATGACGACTTGGCTTGTAAGATAAAAAAAAAATACCAATAGTAACATTAACAGTACAACAGCAGTAGAAACAACACTGCTAGCCACTGGGGGTTGGGTTATATCTGAAGTGCAGGTTAGCACCAGATTCTCATTCATCACTCTTATAAATACATGCTGAATAATTTAGAACAGTTATTGAATACCAGGCCTTAAGATCAATAGCTAAATGGTAAGCAAGGAGTTTAAGAGGTTTGATTATGTTTTGCAGATTCTGATGTCAGTGTGTCCCAATGCCTATCAAACGAGAATCATTCAAATTCATTAAACTACCGATGGTGAATTCATTAACGTGCCAAATGCTCTCAGGTTTTGCTTTGTGTTGCAGTACGCCAGAGCGTACGGTCAATATGGCAAAGGCTCAGCACACAGCTTCAGACGATCCCACACGAGATGTCTAGCTGGAAATATCAACGATTGAAGCGGATTTAGCCGAAGGTCTTAATCACTGCACCTTTAAGCAAATAAACGTATCAGTCACGTCGGGACAATCGGCGCTAATAAATCACCCACACCAGCATTCAGCGCCTTCAGAGTGTGTCCGCGATTTCTTTCAGCTTTTTCTCCGTCTGTCGGAGATCCTGGGAGCACACACACATGTTTCAGGCATAGCCAGGTCAGCCGGGGGGGGGGGGGGGGGGGGGGGGGTTAGGGTGGTGTCAGGGTGTATGGGCGCGCATGTTTGTGTGTGTAAAGCACTTGGCGTGAGGTGAGGGACTTGGGGGGGGGGGGGTGTTTGGCTGAGTTGGTGACATAAAAGCCCTTTTCTTCTCCTCTTCTCCGGTTCTTTCTTTTTTTTCGGAGGTGGAGGGGCGTGTGGGGGGGGGGGGGTTGTCAAGGCGATGAGGGTGGCGTGGGAAGTGCAGCAGCTTGCTCTGACATTTACCGAAGACATGGGAGCCAGATTGGCCTGAGAGAAAGAGAAGAGAGAAAGGGAGAAAAGGGGAGAGAGAGGGAGAAAAGAGGAGACGGAGGGAGAAAAGAGGACCGAACAGGGAAGTGGGGCCGCTGGCCTTGCAAACGGGGGTGGTGGTCTCCAACCGTGGCGTCGTGGCTACAGTCTCATCTCCTGCCGTGTCCGTTTGTGCTCCACCCCTCTGCGCCTCCACCTGCAGGCAGGAAGTCACCATCAAAACCCAAATTCAGTCCCACCCTTCACCTTCCTTTCTCGCCTTCTCCTCAAAACCTCCACCATGTGCCGTCTGTCTCCTGAGCGTGAGTGAACTGAGCGCGCTCAGACCCCACCCCAAGGGAGGTGTGGCGAGACCCTCCATCTCCACTGACTCAGCTACGCAGTTTTCCTCCGCTCCGACCAAGCTCACGAAGGCGGGACGCTCCGGACCCACGACCCCCTCGAGCTCACCCATAGGCTGCCGCAAACGGGCGTTGGCGAGTAGGTGGCGATATCTTGGCACTGGCTCCGCCCTGTCAGTGGATGATATCCAACGAAACACGTTCGCTTCGTGCCGTGAGGTGGAGGAAGTTTGCGTTGCAGTAGTTTGTACCGTGACACATAAACAACTACACGCTGCTAACACCTTGACAAGGACACCACATTAATCTGTTGTGACAAGTTATATGACAATCAGAATATAAACACAGGCGACCCACTGCTGCATGAATATGTGATAGTCTGTTACACTTCTGATCCTCCCCCCAGATCCTGCTGACATACCCTCAAAAGACACAAACAAACCCACTTGTTGCGTCTGCCCGGCACACAGACCTCAAAGAGACAGGCGGTGAGACATGCCGCCATGACCCTGTCTGCTTGGCTCCTTCGGTATCGCTCGGTAGGTCTGGTGGGTTGTAACTGCAGAGTGAGCAACTGCAGTGCTGTGAGATTTGCTTTAAGGCTCAAGCAGGAGTTTTCGCTACCTGGTCTGGGTTGCATAACCAGATCCTTGACACTCTGTGGGCACGGTTCATCAACATCTGTTCCTCGTGCAACTTCCCCTCGCGGTTAGCTCGGCGAACGCGGGCGACAGCAGAGAGAAGGCTCCCCCTGTGCTCCTAATGCAGCTCACTCTTATATGCAAATATACATATATTTACAGGTCTTAAAATATACACGCATCTCTACACTCGGATCTCCAACCAGGTACTAAAGGCGTTAATAGCTTTTGGCATAAGATGACTCTTAGCTTGCATTTTCCATCTTATGCATGTCCAGCTCGTGGGCGGAAGCCAAGAACCGGACCGTGTCGAGAAGTTTCCGGAGCGCAGGGCCATCGTGCAGCCTGAGCAGGACGTGAGTCAGGACGTCAGGCAGTCCGCAGGAGGTGAGACGTCTCGCTAGGCGCCTCGCAGCACATACAGATCAGCGGGAGGTGTTGGAATTTACATTTTAATTGAGTCTCTTCAAAAGCGTGATGTCACATGAAAACCTGAGCCCGTGCGTAACAGGGATTCGCGTTTCCCGGAGTACAAATACCTATACTGACTTTCATCATGCTCACCGTACCCAGGAAGTCAAACAGGAGTGCTTTATTTGTAGCACACAGACCTGGCTTTGAGTCAAGTAGTGTTGGGGGACAAGTCAATCAAACCGTGGCAACGTTCTGCACAGGGACCGGGCGAACCGACTTTGTTTTAAGACGTGAGCATTCACTTTCAATGTAGGCTGAGTCTCAAACCACTGAATCCTTTAGCACACAGGTAAACAGAATATAATACCCAGAGTGGCCTCTGGTTTGATGAATCAATAAAAGAAAAAAACAGTCTAACAATAAACTATTTGTTGTTTCAGCCGAGCGTTCTGACAGAGGGACAATAAAGCCCATCTGTTTACCATCCAGTGACCAACAGCAGTGGTGTAAAAAAAGCAGGTTTTCTGTGACTCTGGAGGAGAGGGAAGAGGCCCAGAACCGGTCCGGTCCGGTTGACGCTGTCACTCTGCATCTGAGGTCTGAGGTTGCAGATGAAAGAGCCAGCCACTTGAACTTCCATGCGATATAGGAAGTAGAGCTCACACATGGGTTGGGGGGGGGGGGGGTGATGCATGGCAGAGGGGGGGCCTTGGGGGGGGGGGGGGGGTCGGATGACGGAGAGAAAGAACACAGAAGCATCACGTTCTCCCTCTGTGCTGCACACATATTCAAATGCACTGCAACTTTTTTCTTCTGCTTCCTAAGTACCAAGTACGCCTTGTATTTAAATCGAGGGAGCGGGGGCGTTTGGGGGGGGGGGGGGGGGGGGGGTTGGGGGGGGGGGGGTGGGGAGGGGGGGGTGGGGTGGGGGGGGGGGTGTGATGAGTGTGGGGGTAGCAGCTCAATGCAATATGTCAGCAGTGTGCTTGGCGGCTGATATCAAAGATGTGAGGCATTGTTCATTAAAGGACCGGTATTCCACGCGGCCGGTCCTTATACAGCGCTTTATGAACTGGAGACAGGGAATATGCTAATAGGAAGGGTTTTTATTATGAAGAGAGGGAGAGAGTGCTGGAGATGGGGGGGAGAGAAAGAAAGAGGGTGAGAGAGAGAGAGAGGGAGAGAGAGATTCACTTATTGAAGCTCTTTTAAGGCATTTGCAAATGAGTGCTTGTAGGGCACTTTTTTCTCCTCATTTCCCGCTCCAGATAAGCCATGATCTCCGTATGTAGCCAGAGCGGAGGACCCGTGTGCGAGGTGCAGGCTGTGGGAGCGCCAACGGTCAAGTCTGGACGCTTTACCCGCCCGTGCTCCCACACACCGCCCTCTCGCGCCGCTCAAACTGACCACACACTCAGCGCGCACCTGCTGGAATTCCAAACACGCCACACACCTTATGCCTTAATCCGGTTCTGCTGCGTGAACAGGCAGAGTGGAGTAGATAGGGCGCTCTGCCCACACACCCCACCCACCCACTGACCTCCACCCGCGCCTCCATCCCTCCACCCGCCACCAAGGCCCATCCGTGGAGATAAGAGCTCACCGCCCGTCGGCAGCATCTCAACTCCCAGCCGCAGTGCGGAGGACAGGAGCCTTGCTCCAGGCGCCTGGGCCTGCAGACATGGGTGGGTGGAGGCAGAGGTGGTGCAGGCGGATGCGGAAGACCGTGGAAGCTGTTACCTCGGCCACATGGACTACGTCAGAGCATGCAGTGATTTTTAGTTTGTTTGTTTATTTATTATTTCAAAGTAAGCAAATCCATTCACTTCATAATCCCTATCTGTTGTATTATCAGTAAGTCGCATTTTCAGAGGCCCATAGGAGTATCACACACACACACACACACACACACACACACACACACACACACACACACACACACACACACACTTGTGCTGGAGATGGCCATCCAGGGAGATGCGTTTATCTGGTTCTGTTCAAGTCGGTGAGGGTTTAAACTCTGAGAAGCAAGCCAGACAGGATGGAGCCCATAGGGTATCCTCATACCTCAGACCAGCGATTACGTCCCGCGCGCTGACTTATGCTAATGAATGCTAATACATTCGTGTCCAAAAGTGCAGTGATTATTTAGAGTTCCTCTGCAACTGTTTTAGATTTCTCTCACTTGCCAATTTTGTGCAAAGGCAGGGGTTTTTCACCCCTTTCTTATCCACTTTACCCTCTTTCAGAGCATACTTGCTGGAGGTAAGTGGGAGGGGCAGGGGGGTGGGGGGCATTTGGGGGGCATTTGGGGGCAGACTGGGTGGGAGTGGATGGGTGGTTTCTTGGGTTGAGAAGAAATTCACAAGATCGCTGAATACTTTGCCCTCTATGGTAATGTGCCCTTGATGTATGCGTGAATGCAAATCAAAATATGTCTTTCCTTTCATAAAAAGAAGACGAGAACAAAGAAGGGGAGGGGGAACGAGGGAGAAAAATGTGGTGGAAATGTCTCAATTTTGCAAAATTGCAGGAAGGGGAGAAATCACGTGAAGTGTGCATAATTTCTCTTGTTCTTCCCTCTCTCTACCATTTCGATTGTCTTTGTGTTATCAAAGGCAACGAATCGACACGTCTCTCTCTGTTTTTTTATTCGATGTACCAGACCATCCATCCATCCATCCAACTTCATTCTCAAGTCTTTAGTGGGCGGGGCATGTTATTCCACTTCCTGCCGAGTCTCTCCCCGCAGGTCCTACCTGGACAGGTGGAGTGACTGAACAGCTGTGAGGCTGGTGTGACTGTGTCTGTGCACATTCTGAAGCTCTGGAGAAGATTGTGGTTGAAAATGTGCACCGCTGGAATCCATCACCAATGATGCTGCGTGGTGATGGTGCACCTAGCAGACCTGCGGTCACCCCCCCCATCTCCAACCCCCCCCCCCCCCCCCCACCGGCAGTGCGAGTGTACGGAAGCCTGTTGGAGCACCTTCCCTCCCAATGCCCCAATGCCTTACTGGCATGCGGTGGATGTGGGGGTGTAGCGATGGCTGGAGGAGGAGATAAGGAAGCAGAGGTGTTGAAGATAGCTTCGTCTTTAAGAGGAAGAAAACAGAATGTAAGGATGTGATAGGGGGAACATTCTGGATTGGGGAAAGAGAAGTGCAGTGAAATACAGTACATGGCAAACATCTGGCAGGAAGAGGGGAGGAAAAGAGAGGAGAGAGGAGAGGAGGGGAGAGGAGAGGATATGAGGGTAGGAGAGGAGAGGAGAGTGGAGGAGAGGAGAGGAGAGGGGAGAATGGAGAGAGGATGGGAGTGGAGGGGAGGAGAGGTAAGGAGAGGGTAGAATGGGAAATTAAGATAAAAAGAAAAGGGAAAAGGGACAAGCAAAGAGCACTAGAGGCGAAGACAAAGATTTAAATGGATTTGCCGGAAGTCAGAGATTTGTGAAGAATTTGTAGGACAATTTTGAAATTTCATGTGTTGCAGTAATGTGCAGAGCCAGCATTAATTACAGTGGAGAGACACACTCCATATTCCTCTTACATTAACACACACTCCATATCACTCTCACACTAACACACACTCCTTACCAATCTCACACTAACACTCCATATCCATCCAATGCTACCACTTATGTCTCATGTGACATAATTTCCAACTCATCTCACACTAACACACATTCCTTATGTCACACTAGATCACAGCTCTTATCCATCTCACACTAACACACACTCCATACCTGTCTTACAGTAGCACACCCTCCATACCACAGTTCCCCAGTTCACAGCCTGTTTTCGGTGGGGGGTCAAGGTTACATGGATGGGCTCCTCCTGATGTAAACAGAGAGGAAATAATGAGAACAGTCTCTCTCTCTCTCTCTCTCTCATTCTCTCTTTCTCCCTCTTTCTGGCACACACACACACTTCTTTGATTAAACTCTCATTTGTCTCCACATAAGAAACTGATTAAAACCATAATATAAGATGAAAGTCTAACCCTTGTGTCTGGTTGTCATGCTTAGATGTTCACAAAACAATTCCTTGGTTCCTGATTACTTCAACCAACTCCATCGTAATCCAATATATATGGATAACAGAAGACATGTTTCTCTGTATGTTCTTACTGGAGTGATAAGAACCACTGGCATTTTCAGTAAAGGTCACATGGGTCAGGAGGGGGGACTAGGCCAAGGGGTCATGCTCAGGTCTTGACCTTTACTGAACAATCTGGATCATAGTATCATAACCCAAACAAAGCAGGGAAGGAGTATACACTCTGTGTGTGTGTGTGTGTGTGTGTGTGTGTGTGTGTGTGTGTGTGTGTGTGTGTGTGTGTGTGTGTGTGTGTGTGTGTGTGTGTGTGCGTGTGTGTGTGTGTGTGTGTGTGTGTCTGCGTGTGTGTGTGTGTGTGTGCATGTGTGTGTGTGTGTGTTCGTGCGTGCATGCACATACCATGGATGGCAACCTAGACTGTAGACTGTCAGTTATCTCCAGTGTAACTCAAAGATTTTGCTGGTGGTTTTTCACAGGGTGGAGGTGGAAGCAAGATGGAGGATGAGATTTCTCCACCCACTGTGCTGCTGTGGTGTCTCTCCACTGACCTGAGGGATCAGGCTGATGAGGAGGTATTATCAGCCATGGTAAAAAAAAAAATCTTCTTTTTGCCACAAGGCCCATGTTGATGCAGCTATAGAACTCTCGCAGGTCTGATCTGAGTACAGCAAAATTAAACATGATGACCAAAGGCAAATGTTACATTATATATAGTCCCATGAAAAAGTGTTTGTGCACTGTGTGAATTCATGAATTTCAAACACAGACAATACAATGACAATACATCTTAAACCAAGACCCAAGGTAACAAAAGACACCTTACTGTGATAGATGTATTTTATGCGTTTAATAAGATATAAATAACTAGTTCACCCCCCCCCCCCCCCCCCCCCCCGCCATATCTTATGAGTATGATCTGCTTCTTTCAAGCTTGTTTCAAATCTTTCTGTAACCCTTCAGGACTGTGGAGTTTGACTTGGTCATTTAAAATATTTACATGTTTTATTTCTTTAACTGTCCAGCTGCAGGCTTGCCCTTGCGGTCAGGATCTCTGGCCTGTGCGGTCAGGATCTCGTCTCGTTAGATGGCCCTGCTGAGCTTTATCTTCCGCTTCACAGGCAGACAAACTGACCTTCTCGTGAAGAACTCTCTGATATGGAGAACGATTCATGTTTCCCTCAGTCCAGGTCCGACACTGCGAAGCACCCCAAAACCATCACGATACTGGTACTGGTCCTGGTATTGGTACTGGTACTGGTTTTCCTGCTACACTGTAGATTTTTTCATCCATATCACTTTGTTCCAGAACCCACAAGGAGCACCAGAACATTTCTTAGGGAACTTGAGATGAACATTCATATTCTTCTTGGTTAGCATAGCTTTCTACCACGCTCTTCCATGGGTCACTGGTCCGGTAGTGAAGGCATGTTCTTGCGATCTTTGTCACTTCCTAGATGATTTTACACCTTTGCATTGCAGAGATTTTGCAAGGCTGTCCACTCTGGGAAAGAATGAATACTGTTCCAAACTTTAACCATCTTTGACACTTTGGGTCTGACCGTGGTCTGCTGAAGCTTAGATGGGTTATTTTTTGTGACCTTTTCCATACTGACATGCATCCACGTCCTTTTTTCTGAGGTCTTCAGGAATCTCTCTTCTCTGTGTCATGAGCTGCTCAAGTAGACGACCTGTGTGCAGCTATGTTCACACTGATTTACAGGTCCACAGAGAGATTTGGACTGGACAGGGCTATCCAAAATTATGGCTGATCGAAACTAACACTCACACATTACTGATCACTGGTCCTAATTAACTCTTCAATTTGATTGTATTATCTGATGGGGATTGATACTGCACACACCAAAGGCCACAAGTACAAATGACTTCTGTCAGCCTTCCTACTAGACTCTGTTAACATACTACTACAGTTCCCTATAAAATCAGTCTAAATGTAATGTGGAAGATGTGCATAAATTCAGGAATTCAGACAGGGGGCAAAAATGTTTTCACTGCAGTGTTTTATACACACAATAATTCAACTCTACTGAAAGCTTGGTCTCCTAAATCAGATCACATATACTGGTTTAGACAAATAATTCTTCACATTCCAAACACCAAAGATATTTCAAGGCTTACAGAAACAGATATTTCATTAGAACCTAAACTATTCCACGGTCGTTGGTACTTTTGTACATCTAATATCAATACCTCTCCTTCAAGCCCCTCTGACCTGAAATCTGAACCCAGAGTAAGGCGGGCAGTTCTTCACCAATAAAGAAGACCTTCTCATCCAAGCACAAGAAAGGAGAAGCAGTGGAAACTGTCTTCCCTGCATCATGCGGACGCCGTCTGTTCTGCCGTCCCGCTGCCGTCCCGCTGACCTGCTGAGAGCCAGAGTCTTTCATTCTCACACTGATGTTCCATGAGCACGGGGGGAAAAAGCACTGTGGTGAAGAAACGAGATTAGCGGCGGCGGTGGTGGTGGCCATGCCGGCCAATCTTATCGTGTCTGAGCAGAGAGTGAGAAGCAGGGGCACAGGGAGAGGAGTGTGGTGGAGAGGAGAGGAGTGTGGAGGAGAGGAGAGGAGTGTGGAGGAGAGGAGTGTGGAGGAGAGGAGAGGAGTGTGGAGGAGAGGAGTGTGGAGGAGAGGAGAGGAGTGTGGAGGAGAGGAGAGTGGTGGAGAGGAGAGGAGCGTGGAGAAGAGGAGAATGGAGGAGAGGAGAGTGGTGGAGAGGAGCGTGGAGGAGAGGGGAGGAATGTGGTGGAGAGGAATGTGGTGGAGAAGAATGTGGTGGAGAGGAGAGGAGCGTGGAGGAGAGGAGAGGAGAGGAGCGTGGAGAAGAGGAGAATGGAGGAGAGGAGAGTGGTGGAGAGGAGCGTGGTGGAGAGGAGAGTGGTGGAGAGGAGAGTGGTGGAGAGGAGCGTGGTGGAGAGGAGAGTGTATATTTTTGCCTTCAACACCTCCACAAACAAACTTGTTTTGTTTGTTTGTTTGTTAGTGTCTTTGGGAGCACACGTGTGTGAGTGGACCATGCAGGTCTAGTCGGACCCCCAGCCACACTTCACAATGGCAGGAGCCCATTGTCACTGAGCAGAGCTCTATAGACCAGGCCTGTTAGGTGAGTTGACTGGTGCTACAACACAGACCTTGTACGATGGTGTGGGCATGTGCAGACCTGCATGTCGTATGTGCCCTCACAAGCAGCCAGTTCATTAGTGGTGTCCAAAACACCAATAAGCCAAAATAACACGATGAATGGATGAATGAGGCACAAATACGCCATTAAATACAAATCATTACCAGTCTATACTGCAAATGATTACCATCCAGATTTATTTCTGGCTCATGAATCATTTATGGAGTAAACTAAGTTGAAAGCTGAACTGCTTTGCTAGATACAGGGAGGGGGCTGACTAACGCTAGCAGCTGGCTGCTCGCCGATTCACAAGTGTGTTGGAAACGTGCTAACTAGGTTGAGAAAAAAAACAACAGCCCGCTCGTATTACAAAAGAAGAGCAGAAGACTCAGGCAGGGCCTTTACAAAGCGCGTTCGTTAGAATAAACGCACTTCTAATGAGCAGAATAGGAAGAGGGTGAAAATGTTTCAGAGTTTTGTACTTGGGACCAAATTCCATGCTAATTGCACTCTAGAGGATAAAAGGATCTCTGTGTATTAGTGTGTGTGTGTGTGTGTGTGTGTGTGTGTGTGTGTGTGTGTGTGTGTGTGTGTGTGTGTGTGTGTGTGTGTGTGTGTTTCAGTGGCAGTGTTGACATGGTGCAGGCAAGTGTTTGATGGAGTGAAGATCGCTATATCACAAGTCATCCCTTCGAACAGATCTGAGATCAGCAATCCTCAAATGAACAATACTTCCATTGCCAGCGTCACAGCAAAACAAAAACTGATCCCAAAACAGACAAATCTGTAAGCAGGGAGTGGGCAGGAATATAGCATCATTAACCCTTATATCGTGTTGGGGTCAATTTTGACCCGTTTTCAAAGTTCAGGTGTGTAAAAAGTACTGTTTGCTTTTTTGTATTGGAATAGGATTTCATGAGATCTTCAGAAACAGCTATTTTAACACAATAAAGGCATTTTTATAATTTTAGAAAATTTTTAAATGTCTCAAATTCAAAAGTACCCTTCATGGTGTTACGGGTCACCACTGACCCGGCATAGAATACTTGCTGTTGCTCCCATCACATAAAAGGTGTGACTCACCGCACACACCCAAACACCCACCCACACAAACACACACCCATCCACACTCCCACCCACACACACCCAAATACCAACCCACCCACACACACCCATCCACACTCCCACACACACACACCCATGCACACTCCCACACACACACACCCATCCACACTCCCAACCACACACACCCAAGTACCAACCCACCCACACACACCCATCCACCCACCTACCCACAACATTCCACACTCCCACACACATACACACACCCACCCACCTACACCCACCACACCACACACATATACCCACACACACACACCCATCCACACTCCCACCCACACACACCCAAATACCAACCCACCCACACACACCCATCCACACTCCCACACACACCCCCACACACACCCAAATACCAACCCACCCACACACAACATTCCACACTCCCACACACATACACACACCCACCCACCTACACCCACCACACCACACACATATACCCACACACATACACCTACCACACACACACACTACCCAAGCCCTCTCCATCTGGAATACAAACTTTCCCACAGAATATTGATACATACGTATACACACACACACAAACCCCCACACACACCCAACCAGCCACCCACCCACACACCAATCCACACTCCCACACACATACACCCACACCCACCACATACATATACCCACACACATACACCTACCACACACACACCAATCCACACTCCCATACACCCACACCCACCACACCACATACATATACCCACACACATACATCTACCACACACACACAGACACACCCTACCCTAGCCCTCTCCATCTGGAACACAAACTTTTCTGCAGAATATTGATATATACGTACACACACACGTGCATACATACAAAATTTTGTTTTTCGATGTTTATAGCTTACACACACAAACAATTGTTCTGGGCATTGTTCTGGGCATTGTTCTGGGCATTGTTATGGGCATTGTTCTGGTCATTGTTCTTGGCATTGTTCTGGGCATTGTTATGGTAATTGTTCTGGGCATTGTTATGGTAATTTTATGGTCATTGTTCTTGTCATTGTTCTGGGCATTGTTATGGTAATTGTTATGGTAATTGTTATGGTAATTGTTCTGGTCATTGTTCTGGGCATTGTTCTGGTAATTGTTCTGGGCATTGTTCTGGGCATTGTTATGGTTTTACAGGGTTCAATCTATAGTTTAATTTTCAAATTTGCACTTGATAAGTCTGTGTAAAAAGTAGTGGATGAATGATAGGCTAGGGTTTGACACACGCAACCCCCCCCCCCCCTGCCCCGCACCCCCCCGGCCTGGGCAAAGATCGGCACACATGGAGCCAAAAAAATGAAACCCTGACATTGAAAACTGTGGTTACATGGATTTACACACATACTAAGTTAGCTATGAGGTGAGAAACAAGAATTTTCAGGCCAATTTAATTCGGGTCCGTGTTGACCCGAGACACCAAGAACTGTTTACCCCGTCTAACATAAGATAAGGGTTAAGGGCAATAGAAAGGAGCACCATACAAGCTAAAAGGTCTGAGTTGGGGCTGAGTTAGGTTAATAAATCTCTGTCTAAACTTTTCATTAGAAAGTTAATTCGCGATTATTTGCAAAAAAATTCTGGTCTGGAAAATTAGCATAAAATGGTTAACAGTGTCATGGTTTGAATTTGGCCACTCACAGGTAAGAGTGCTGCACAGATCGCTGAGCAAGGAGAAAAATACATTAATAAACAATAAATAATTCGACTGTGCTTTGGTAGCACTTTTCATTATCAGGTAAAAGGCAAGTTCTTGCGCTCTTAGGTTAGACTAAATGCCGGTAAACAATGGAGTGATTCAAATATAATGGATGTTAAAATTTGTAATAACAATTAATTAGGTGAGGAAGAAAAATTATGTGTCACATTACACATGTTGGTAATGTAAATATAATAATGTACTTATTTATTAGAATTAATTATGTCTTGGCATGTGTAAAAACAGCATGTGCTCATTATAACAAACATAGACGACAACCATTAGAAGGAATGGTTGTAATGAATACTTTATGATTACATTTTAAATATGCTAGTCTATGTATGAGGCTCAGATAGGACTATAATCCTTTATGTGACTTCATCTATGTCACATGAATATCAGGGTTCTCTCTGCACATCTGTGTGCCAGGTTTGTTTCCTTGAAGGTAGTAAACACACAGGGTCTGGGGGTGAGGACGAAAGAAACGAGCTCGCTCAGAAAAACAACAAACATCTCAAAAGTGTCACATGCAGCGCTGGCTTCCTGTGCCTGTGACGACTAACACTCGTTGATCTCTGCAAATCCTCATGTATCTCATGTTACATCCACATTATGTGGATTAAGGCCTGTTGAAATGTGTGTGTGTGTGTGTGTGTGTGTGTGTGTGTGTGTGTGTGTGTGTGTGTGTGTGTGTGTGTGTGTGTGTGTGTGTGTGTGTGTACGTATATACATATATATGACTGTGCTACTAAACAGATCCTCTGGTCTGTCAACGTAAAGACCGAGAAATTACTCCAAATTAAAGTTGAGAATAGCCAGACCCTCACCATCCACACACACACGCGCGCACACACACACACACACACACACACACACACACACACACACACACACACACACACACACACACACACACACACACACACAGGCCTTTTAATCCAAACATGCTCTGGCTTCCATCAGCCCCTGTCCATTAGGGTGCCCCCCCCCACCACCAACTATACCCCCAAATCCTGCCCACTTTGCCTTCATCAGGGCCTAAAGAGCCACAGCTGCTCATCAACACACACACACACACACACACACACACTTAGTTCTCTGGTCACTTTGTCCCCTGATCAAACACAGAAAACACAGAGCGCTACAATGCCGCACCCCAGAACAGCAGTGCTTTAATGCAGTCTGGAGTGCATCTTCAACCTCTGTACATTATATTCTTGGTTTGAATGTTTTGGGGTTTTTTTGTTCATCGAGCCATCTTGCTATATCAAACAGAACCAGGACTAGTCTTCCCTCTAATGCGCGCTGACTGTAAAGCACTAGTTCCTTTCACTCCATGAAGCCACTGGGTCCAGACTCATCTTAAAGTATTTCTCACTCTCAGAACTACATCCTTTTCATGTTAGTTTCAATGTACTCAATAATTACAGTTGCTACTGAATATTACGCCTTAACATTGTTAACTTAATAATAACCCTAGTAATAATGATACTACAGTCTAAGAGGTTAAATGCTTTATGGATGATGAAATACAATATGCGATGGAGGGATGTTAAATATGGTTTTACCCAGAAACACGGGCACTGGAAATATCTACCAACGGGCACTTTGCAAAGTTTGCTTTCCACACTTTGTCTTCAGATGCTACATTTGAATGCAGACTGAAGGACAGATTTATCTGTGCTTGCATCAAGACCTACAGACCCTCTGGTTCCTAATCTCTCTCTCACACACAAACTTGTTAAATAAATGGAGCACATTTTTCTATGCATGTTCATCTACTGTCAAAACATAAACCCAAATAAAACACAACCAAACGAGCATCAAAAAGAGTGGATTAGATCCGTTCTCCGGAGCCTTCTTTGTGATTACCTTCAACCTTCATCAACTATGGAGGAGACCATGCGTTCAGGATTAATAAACGAAATGGCGCCATTTTCCGCAGCGTTTGCCTGCGACGTTTCCTCACCTGTTGTCCCACGAGGCCCTTCATCACGGCGGCCAAAGAAAGGCGCCGCTCAGCAGTCTCGTGTGGACCGTGCCATCTGCACGCACATGCGACCCATTAATGAGGAAAAATAAATAAATTAACCAAAAGCCGCCTGCTGCACGCATGACGAACACCTGCTCGTTCTCTGTACCAATCTGCCGTGTTTTTAATTCTAAGTAAACGAGAGCCAGGTGAGAACAGGTGATCATTTTTCTCGTCCCAGCGGCCGGAACCTCGGAGGCTCAGCTTGGCAATGGAACAGCTGCCATCACGAGTCTGAAGACCCCGACGCAGAAGAGATAAAGAAGATTCTCATTAGGATCGTGAAGAACCCATTAGGGTCCTGACGTTATATCCATGTGTTCAGAAGGAGCTTGGCGCAAACTAAACGCCGCGTCGCCGTGCGTATTTGTGACTTGGGCCGGGAAGCCCGTGGCAGGGATCGTTTTGACACCCAGCACGCTAATTCGTGCACATGCTAATGTGTACAGTGTGCTAACAGAATAAAGAATGAATCAGGCCTTCAAAGTTTTTGGAACTTCGGAGGTATTTGCAAGGCTGCATATGGTTTTTCTGGCAAAGGGTTTGTCTACAATTTCTGGTCGTAAAAACACTATCACACCCGAGCTGTGCCCTTGAAATCCTAGTGGTACTGATGAATCAGTGTTTTGAAACCAGCATGACCATCTTGATAGTCTGTCCATCTTTCCTAAAATTAGGATACCCAGGAATGTTCATTCTTCTATAAAGAAGATCAGTATAAAAGTATATTGGGTACAGATTAATGTCTAGTTTCTCCATGCAATGAATCAGCTCCCCAAAGTGGCATAAATTGTGCTTTTTACCCTGAAGTGCCCCTACACATTCGACGCGTACGTGTTGTATACCTCTTACTGTATGCAGTTTTGTAACTAAACCTACTCTAAATTCTAATGCTGTAACTCACATAAACATGCACTCAATAAATCACTCAATAAAAGATGCGGCCCTGACTGTTGCCTGGATTTGATAAGGCCTACAAAGAATTAATTAAGCAGTAAATAAATAAATAAACATAATGCACACACAATTACAGTGCTCACAACACCGTGCGCGGCTGATGTATTTTCAACTGTAGGTTCGTGACTGTCTCTTTCGATGGCTGGGAGATAGCGGGTAATGAACAGGGGTTGTACAGGCAGTCTGTCAGAAGATTAGTCTTTGCCAGTGGCCAAAGGCGATTATCCCGGCCTCTCAAAAATTCTGTGGGTATCCTCTAACCGGAGGTGTCTTTCATCGATATGCTTCATACGGTTAAGCAATTCGGTTCACATGGTGGTTTTGCATGGGGTGTCTAGTTTAAGCTTGCTAGTTTATGCTTACTTCTTGCTAAAAGCCATGATTACGCAGTATAATAAATAGCTCTAGGGAGCTTAGACTTCAGTGACATTTTGCAGTCTTTGTTACAAAAGATTGTATCTGCTATACCTCATAGGCTGACTATTTTAATGAATGGTTTTTTTTCACTGCCATGTCACTCACTACCTCAAAAGACACCCTCCACGAACTAAAGGCAAACCAATGAATAACGATTAAGTGGAATTTTCCGATTCAAAAGATTATACAGATAATTCATGCAAATTCTTAATTCTGTGGCATTATCAGATTGCAGCGTGTGTGTGAGCATGGCTGTTCCGTCTGCCTTCACTAAAAATCTCCTTTAAGACTGAACAATATTCAGGCAGCCGTACTTCCATCCCACTCAATAGCTATCTAACAAATTCCAATCTCAAAGGTAAACACAGCTTTTGCTGTCTGGTTTTACTTGAAGGGAAAGAGCTTGGAGTGGTTGCGGGTAGCAGGGAGCGTTTTGTCTGGCGGGTATGAAAGCAGCTTTCGTGGAGAAAGAAGCTGTCTGTGTGATATGACGAGTTTTATTGAGTGGTTAGCTAAAGACGGTAATGCCACCGCATCGGAACGATGAAAAATTCATGCGCAGGTGAAAGATGCCGCTTCTCGGAATTCCATTCCGCTCCGTTTGACTTCCGGACTGGCTGCTCGACTCCGCCGTACAGCCCTAATCCATCCCGGAGAGGGGGCGACGTGTAAAGTGTCTGCTACCCTAATGAACGCGTGCTTGTTGGTATTTATGAGCGCGTCCGTATGTGTGTATTTGTGAGACTGCAGCCCACCACACACACACACACACACACACACACACACACGCACACACAGGACAGTTGTGGACAACGCTGGTCTTCATAGTATGTACTTTCTGCACATACCTTCACTCATGCGTGTCTCCTGGTTTGCTTATCTGTTTGGCAACATTCATGTGAGTGTGCATATGTCTCAAGGCGAGGTGAGGCGGTTTGTGTGTGTGTATCTAGCATGCCTGCTGAATCCCAAGAGGCTGACCTGTCAGTCATAAGGGAGTTGGGGAGCTTGTTGGCCTGTGATAAGTGCGTTTATGGAAAAGGCCTGCTCACCTTTATCTATCCATTGCAGCTCAGTTTTCCAATAAAGGGATTGAGCTGAAGGTGTGTGTGTGTGTGTGTGTGTGTGTGTGTGTGTGTGTGTGTGTGTGTGTGTGTGTGTGTGTGTGAGGGGGTGAGGCATGTAAGATAAGAGACGTGCCCCTCCGCTGTACCTGGCCTGTGCAAGCCAATACCCCCCCCCCCCCCCCCCCCACCACCTCCACCCCCACCAGCACCACCACCAAAAGCGGCCGCAAGGCTGCGACCTGATCCGACCCGCTCGCAGCAGGCGCTGCTGGGATGACCACGCCGCTCGGCGTAAAACGGCTCCGTTATCTCCCAGCAGTACCGCGGAGCTCGGGAGGCAGGAACACCGGTGGTGTCAGGACTGGAATGGGGGTAACGCCCCTTGGTGAAATCGTTCTGGTGACAGCTGTGCGGAGGTTTTCTGCCTAGCCGGTTTTAATTTGCTTATTTTGTTCCATATTATATTAATGCTATTCGCACACTGGATAACCTCATGACTTTTTTCTTATGGAGGTTTATCCATAGCCCCCATGCCCCATGCAAGTTTCAAATATGGAAAATATCCCATGGTCATACAGGCAGTGTAAGGTTATATGAAGAGTCTCACACAACAGCGTGTGTACTTTTCTCTGCACGTATTTGATGAAAACCCTATAGCACCATGTAGAAAACGGCATCTGTCTTTCTCTTCAACCTCTACGTCTCTTAGACTCTCTCTCTCTCTCTCTCTTTCTCTCTCTGTATCTTCTCTGTTTGTTCTTTCAGTTATAGTGTTTTCCTTATCAAGCTTTCTCTTTATCATAGGCTCATCCTTCATCCTTCTGACTACATCTCACTCTTTCTCTCTCTCTATATATATACACACACAAACACACACACACACACACACACACACACACACACACACACACACACACACACACACACACACACACACACACACACACACACACACACACACACACACACACACATCAGGACAAGTGGAACAGTGCAGTTGGCCACTGGCTACAGTAGCCACAGAATGAGGCCACAAGTGGGTAGGAATCTCCGTCTGGCCAAAACCCTGTGAAGTCCAGGCCGTCCGGTTCGGTCCTGCTGTTTGTGCACCGAGACACCACGAGCGAAAAGTATCCTGGCATACATCCCTTCACGGTGGAGTGGCTTAGCTGTGTTTCATGTTCTCTGACTGGTGAATTTAATTTATGGGCATGACTGTGTGTGTGTGTGTGTGTGTGTGTGTGTGTGTGTGTGTGTGTGTGTGTGTGTGTGTGTGTGAGCCTTAGACACACACACACGCACACATACACTGAGAAGCAGACGGAAATGCACAAAAGCCTTGGCAAGGGTCCACAAAATGCAGTGACACACACCAACGTGCACTCGTGCACACTGCACACGCTTCTCACAGTGCACACACAGAGGCAGCACAAATCTGCTGTTAATTCCGCCTGGCACGCATCTCCAGAGATTAAACATCAGGTGATTTTCTGGCTTTTTTTCCGGCCCCTCCCTCTTCTCACTCTGCTCTCTCTCCTTCTCTCGACAGCCCTGTTTTCCGCTGGCTCCCGGTCTCAGGAAGCCTATTCTGTGATTTTTACTCCCCCACCCCCCCTCTTGACCCCAACCATTTAAATAATCATGTGCCTCTCAGGAGCCGTTTAAATGAACCTGTCGTAATCTGTGGCTGTAATCTGCTGTGTCCAAGGTCTCGTCTCGTGCTGTGCTGGAGTTAGTGTGCCAGAGACTACCCGGGTTCCAGATCCACAGAACCGACAACAGCGAACTCCTGTCTGGCTGCACAGTGGGCGGAGACTCGGGTGGGCGGAGACTTGGGGAGTGTCGCTATCTGTCGGAGACGGTGGACTCCACTGCGGTTTTCGGGTGAAGGGAGAGAAAAGGCAGGCATAAACGCAGGGAAGAGTAGTCAGTTAAATCTCGGAAAGACGTTAAGTCGTTAATTAAGACGCAAAGGCGTTCAGCCGGCGAAGGATCTGCAGCAGACAGGAAAGTGTAGGTTTGGAAAACCCCACCGGGAGATGGAGATTGGGGGTGGAGGGTGGGGGAGAGGTTGTCAGAAACAAAACAGAGATGCAAGCTTTATTCCCAGGGTAGACATAGTCAATCTGTCGTGTCTGGATCCAACAGAACCATATTAAAGCAGAATTATATAGTGTCGGAGGAAGCCAGGGACGAGCTGGAGCCGGCCCTTCTTCTTCCGCCTTGATTGTTCTTTTCCTTGGCACTCCCCGCCCTGTTATTTTTCACACCCCCCACACACACACACACACACACACACACACACACACGTATGCCGCTCCCCCCTCTCCCATCCCCGGGCTGGCTCTGAGAGTGGGTGCCTTTGGGAGAGGCTGGCGCACCAGGGGCCGAAGTGAGCGCCCACGTCTTCGGAGGGGGAAGGTAGAGAGGACGAGGTACTCCCCCTGAGCGGCCATATGGAAGCCGGGCGGCTTTCGGGGGCGGGACGGGGGACGGACTTACTCCCGCTGGGCGGAGGGAAGCAGGATGGTCCTGAGATGCTGAGGGACCCCTGAGAAACCACTGGAAGTCTCTCGGTGGGGAGATGTGTAGAAATAATAGAAATAAGTTTTAAAAGTGTGTGTGTGTGAGAGAGAGATAGAGAGAGAGAGAGAGAGAGAGAGAGAGAGATTTCACTGCTGAAAAAGAAACCACTCGCATTGTTATGACACTGCTTTTGAAATCTCTGTACACAGCTGAAGCTCCAGCTCTGTGATTATCCAATCTGTCTGACGCGTTCCCTTTTCGGAGGGCAGCTTACTTGTGTGTTTATAGTTCATGAAGCTTTGATCCAACTGGATAAAGAGTCAAATCCAAAACCCATAAAACCTCAGCGAGAACATATTTAAGATATTAGGAGATCAGCCAGTTTAAATAAATAAATAAAATAAAATAAAAGCCCACCACTAACAGCAGTAGCATTATGGGATTTTTTTCTGGTCCGGTACTAGTCTATCATCCCAGAGCAGTGGCGTTTTCCGCCACCGAAAGGCACTTGTTGCAGGGAACGACCCGCCACAAAAATGACATCGTCCGTCGTGTTGATAAGTAAACACGGTTTGCTTTGGCTGTGGAGACAGAGCTCTCTGGCGGGACCGCTTTCTCAGCCACAATCGGGTCTTCTCGACGTCGCGTGTCTCGTATGACGGGAAACTGCACATATGTTTAATGGCTGCCAGCTCCAGGACAGATCTGAGGTTTGAAGCGCACCTTCCGTTCTGTGCGGTTGTGTGTGTGTCTGCACCCACGTTTACCTTTTGTTGTCCCTCACACTAGATCAACTGTGTCCTACTCAGGGTCCTTCTCCTGGTTTAGAAGAATAAAACAGCTCTTCATTAGGAATTAACTTTGTGTTACGCCTCTAATTATTCCAGGGTGAGGCGAAAACAGCAGCTCATGTGAACATGTTTACCATACGTGCAGTGGAAATCATAAAAACAACAACAACAACAACAACACATCAGAAGCCTAATAGAGAGTATTTAGTTTCAGCAGCCTAATGGGCCCATCAAAGGTAGCAGGAACTCTCCCGAAACCTTAAAAACAGCGTCAGGGATGCTGTTATGTGCAGTTCTATTTTTTGTCTCAGACCTGCAGAGCATTCTGGGTCATGATAAATATGAAAGGAAGTGAAAGGAAGTAGAAGACAATGGAGACTTCTTCCTTCCTTTTTTCAGTAGCACCATCGACAGTTTGCCAGGTCTCTCCAAGGCAGCACGGCGTAGATCAACATGGCTCGGAGTCGAGGCGGGCCGGAGGGGGGGCCTCGGGACCAGGACTCTGGGTTCTCTTGCTGACTTCAGGACACAGTACCTCAAGGGCCTGGCAATTTTGTTCATGACAATGGGCTTTGGACCAGCGAGCGTGGCCCTGATTCGCACTCCACGAATAAACCCCTCCTCTCGAAATAGGTCACGGCCAAGCAGTGCCAACCTGCCAAAGTGCAAAATTCCTCTTCATTTTCCTTGTCTCTGTGTTATTGTTTTGCTCGGGAACAAGCTAAAAATAAACGACAACCGTACGAACAAGCGGCGGAAAGGAGCGGGAGGAAAGACGGCGTGCGGAGGGCGGCCCGGCAAGCGCAGAGGAAGTCATCTCTTCCTCGCAACTTTTTGTTGTTGGATGAGGCCGCGACTCCCGAATTCTTGCGCTGCATCTGGGATCGTCATGGTTTAGGCGGAGGATGTGTGACATAAGCCACGTCTTCAGGCAGGGCGTCAGAGCAGGAAACCCGGGGCGGCCCCCGCGTGGCCCGGCCGCGCACCGACGGGATGCTGGGTAATCCCTCCGAGACTTGAGCCGGAGGGGATGTAATTGAAGCCGCCCCGACAGGAGCGAAGAAACACAAGATTGGAGATTTGAGGGAAGGGTGGAGCTGGAGGGGAGTTCGGGTGTGTGTGTGTGTGTGTGTGTGTGTGTGTGTGTGTGTGTGTGTGTGTGTGTGTGTGTGTGTGTGTGTGTGTGTGTGTGTGTGTATACAGGAAATGGCAGATGGTTCATTTCCTGTGGGTAAGACAGAGGCAGCTAAAGACAGGACCAGCATGGAACTGGGGCTCTTGGGGAGGCAGGGCCAAAGCTCCAAGAGCACACACACACACACACACACACACACACACACACATGCACACACACACAGAAAAGCCAGGAAGCTGCCTGTAGGCCTATCTGTGCCGCTCTCCTCTGGCTCCCCCAGAGCTCAAAGACTCTGTCGCTTCTTGGATACGTGTCTCCCAGGGAGAGAGAGCTGATGAGAGACAGGAACAGTGGCGGAGGGGAGGAGCACAGCGTGATAGAAATGCTGGCTTAAAATTCGTGAAGAGTATTCTGATATTTCTGCTTCCATCTATATGCAGCGTGTCCTTTTGATGTCCTCGGTGAAACAACATGCCGGAAGGCTGAAGAAGGCTCGCTCCAGGGTTCTCCATCGCAGAAGGTTTAGATGTTGTAGACGCAGGTGTGAGTGACCTGGGCTCGTCCCTGCTGATGCGCCAATGGTGACCACACACAAACACACACACACTCCACACTCAACACCGATCTGATTGCATTCAACACAGCACATGTTTGTAAGCACCACATGGCATCTGACATCACAATGTGACTACCAGCGCATGCCCAGACCTGCACACGTACCACCGCACCCCCAGTCCTGCACACGTACCACCGTATCCGCACCACCATACACTCATCAACCGCACACTCCTTGTAACTGCAGTCATCAACCCATGCTCATAACCACCACCCAACCACTATTACCACACCCCCGACACACACACCACTGCGTACCTGGGTTGAACATAAGTAATTACCGCACTGACAAGGGCCAGTGCAAAACTATATCAGGAAAGTTGATTGGTCAGCGTTATACCAATCGGTAAAGAGTCAGTTTAGCTGTGCTGCTAGGTTAAGTGATTGAATGTAGTTTCTCAAAAATTCAGGGTTGCCAACTTTTGACGTTCGCTTGGAGTGAGATTTTAACCTGGAGCCGGTGGCGAGTGTATTTTGTTGAGGGGGGGGGGGGGGGGGGGGGCAAACGAAAGTTGTTGAGCGGGGGAGGGGGGGTGGGGGGGCGAACGTAAAATGGACACAGGTTCAGTGTTATATCGCCGTTGGATGGCGCCAGAGCTAGCGAACTAGTAACGTATTGAATCATATATGTGGATCTGAGGTAAATAAACTGGATATTTTTTTTCGGCGTGAGATATCGGAAGTGTGGCGTGAGAGCGTGTGAAAACGGTCAAAATGCGTGAGAGTTGGCAACCCTGAAAATTACCGCTTTCACTGATTTAAGGCAAATACTACTATACCAAGCTACATCTGACGGCTGTCATTAAATAACACTGGCTATGATCTCGCTGGGCTAACCTGTAATGCTAAGCTAAACATCAGCACATAGCGCTTAACTCTCGCTGAGGTGAAAACATTACGTGTCAGGCGATAGGCGGCGATATGCTAATGCTAGTTTAGCAAGATCCTGAACTTCATGGTGATGTTTGTAATTGTAACAGAATGTTTTGTTGTTGTTCTTATTGGTGATGATGATGTTAAAACCAGGACTGTTCGGTTTTATTATATTTAAATCCACATCAGAAATCAAAAGAGGAACTTATACAGGTCAAAAATGCACACGTTGCTGTGTCTCCTCTGAAATGTCGTCATAGCAACAGAAAAAAGCGACGAGCCCTGACATTTAATTCTGTCCGGTTATGGCACGTATCCAATAATTTTTCCCCCAATTTTCCTGCATTTCGCAGAAAATCACATGTTTCAGCACAACTGCATGACTGTCATCAGTGAGTTTGAGTGTCATGTGTAGACGGATTTGACTTTTAGACCACATTTAATAATAAACCGCATTCTAATTTAAGTAATATAGCATGAGACCTTCTGAAAAATGCTATGAATTTGACTCATGCCTTCTTTAGTCTTTCTCGATGATGTAACACGTTGCTCAGAGGACTTTCTGCAACGACAACAAGCAAACCTCAACTTGTATATTGTATATATGGTTAATAAATGCTCAGTTTTATCAAAAAGTCTTTTGTGTCCCCAGGACAGTAAAATATTCAAGGGTCCAGTAAAACACCCAGACTTGCAAAGGAAAAATGTTTTACTGGATTCTGCCACACACTCTCCTCGTAACTGTGGAACCACCACCACACACGCATGACCTCATGAACTCAACCATCACACACTGACTATTACCACTCCCTTGGTACCGCACCCTTGCCACACACTCCTAATCACCACACACATGCACAGTAATGGCCACTATGCAGTCACCACTGCACACTCATCACCACACACACTCATCACCACACTCATAACCACCACACACTCTCATCACCACACACACTCATCACCACACTCATAACCACCGCACAACAGCTACCAGCACACACACTCATAACCACCACACAACAGCTACCAACACACACCCATAATCAACACACAACAGCTACCAGCACGCACCCATAATCAACACACAACAGCTACCAGCACACACCCATAATCAACACACAACAGCTAACAGCACACACACTCTTAATCACCACACAACAGCTACCAACACATACACTCATAATCACCACACAACAGCTACCAACACATACACTCATAATCACCACACAACAGCTAACAGCACACACACTCATAATCACCACACAACAGCTAACAGCACACACACTCATAATCACCACACAACAGCTACCAACACATACACTCATAATCACCACACAACAGCTACCAGCACACACACTCATAATCACCACACAACAGCTAACAGCACACACACTCATAATCACCACACAACAGCTACCAACACACAACAGCTACCAAAAGACATTGATTATCACCACATAACAATAACCAACACATTGATTATCAACACACAACAGCTACCAACACACATTGATTATCACCACATAACAGTAACCAACACATATTATCACCACACAACAGCTACCAACACACAATGATTATCACCACACAACAATAACCAACACACAATGATTATCACCACCTTTGGTGCCACACATATGTCACCATATATCTTTCCTCACTCAGTCCCCTCCCAACACTCATCACCACTACACAGTCACCACCAAATACTCATCACACTCAGCGCTACTGCAGTATGCATTTTTGAATGGATACATTTTTCGCTTGGTCAGTTAAATATATCACTTCTGTTTCTGCTCCCCACCCATATCAGAGGCAGGCCCTGGGCTTTATCAGTCTTAGAGTAATGGCCGCAGGTCAGACCTACTCTGTCCGTGTAATTGCATTGCTCAGGACAGGAAAGGCACACAGTACCTGAGTACTTATGAACTGACTCACACCACAGCCTCCCTTCATTCACGAGATCACTCAGATGTCCGAGTCCAGCAGAAACTGATCTGTTCTCCCACTATGGGCGAGTCCAGCTCCCTGTTCTCCCCCGTCTCCTGATTCATATTGTGAGATTGTCAGATGAGACACATAACCACTGTCTGCTCACGTGTGAATGCGGCGACTACACTTGGGTGAGACGTTTCCTCACGCCATGTCCCAGCAGGACAGGTCTGTGGAGCAAGGCATGGCGGCCCCCGCGGGCGACCATCGCGCCTGTGTAATCACCCGTGGCCGAGCAAGAGCATCCCTTAGGGGCCGTCGCGGCCACGGCAGCGGCCGGGGATGCAGGGTGTGACGGTGATGACTGTTATCACTCTTTATCGCCCTCGCTGTGGCCGGCGGGGAAGGCGTTAGGAATCGATCACAAGCTAGCAACCGCACCCCCAGCTCCCCCTCACCACCCCCCAACACCACCATGAGGATGTAACTGCAGCAGCCAATGAGATGGTCCAGGGGGAGAGAGAAGGAGAGAGAGAGAGAGAGAGAGAGGGAGGGGGGGCAAAGACTAGAGTGATAAAAGAGAGAGGGATGAAGCAGGCGATGGGTGAGAGAGAGATGGTGGCTGTGTGAAAGATAGGGACCATGCAATTCTCCCATGCTGTCGCCGTAATCTGCCGGCAGAGCTGCTGCCCCGATCCGTATCAGCCGGCGCTTTTAATTGATCTCGGCCGCGGCTGTGTGCGTGGGCGGGGATTAGGGCTTATCGCCGCCGACGGGAGGGGCTTCGGCGAGGATCACGCTCACTGATGATCAGACCCTGTCACCCGCGTCGAAACGGATCCCGGGAGTGGTGCATGCGCACGTGTGCGTGTGTGACTAGCAAGGGAAAAAGCTTTCAGCTGAGGCATTAATCCCCTCTGTGTGTGGTGTGTGCATGTGTGTGTGTGGGTGCGCGTGCGCGTATGCGGCCAGCCCACGGGCTATTTGTGGTCCTCAGAGGAGTACCGCTCTGCCTTTAATCACCGCCTGTTATGTTGTCCTGATTTATGAGAGCGCCACTCGATCTCTAGTACCAGGCCCTAGAGAGGAGCAGCCCAGGACCCGTACCTGACAGGGGAAGCCAGCCAGGGGCCCAGGGGGGCCGTGCTAGTGGGGGTCACCTCGTGCCTCACTGTCACACCGTCCCAGCAAGTCAGATCCGCTCAATCAGAGTTTAACCTTCCGGCAGCGTGTGAGGTAACCATGCAGTGGAGAAAGCCCAGCCCGTAACGACGAGTCTTCTCTCTGCGCCAATGCAAAGACGCCCTTGGCAGTGATGGAGGGTGATGGAGGGTGATGGAGGGTGATGGAGAGGCTGGTTCGCGGCCACGCTCCACGGGTTCGGCCGGCGCCGATTTGCACAACCATTCCTGCTTTGCCTCGTCAGTGAGATTCAATTCATGGCTAGAACGCTTTTCAAAGTGCTCTCTTTCCCGCTTGTAGAATGCCAGCACTACTTCAAACACTGGAGAGGGAGAGAGAATGGGAGAGAGAGAAACAGAGAGAGCGAGAGAGAGAGAGTGAGAGAGAGAGAGAGACAGCAGGGACGGAGGAAAACAACTGTGGCAGTGGCCGGCAGTTGGTTAAGCTTCAAAGCAGGAGGGCTGCGGCGTTTCGGCTGGAAAGAGATGGCAAATCCCTCCCTCCCCTGCAACACCCGGGATGTCAGGGATTTCCTGTGAGGAGCAGCGAGGCCACGGCGAGACGGCCGGAGGAACAGAGGTTCATTTAACTGCGCGGCGCTCGGTATCAAAGAGAACACAGCCAGACACACACCGGCGCGGCTGGCTAGAGATGACTGACGCGTCCCCTGAGCTCTGGCGAGCCTTCCGCGCCGTTCCTTTCTTCCTCTTCTTTCCTTTCTGTCTTTGGCTCATCATTTAAATGAGTCATTTGGAAGAGAAGCCAAAAGCGCTTTGCGCGGGCGGCCCGCACGGCCCCTTTTTGCCCCCCCCCTCCCCCCCCCCCCTCCCCCGAGGCTCTCCTCATTCAGACCATGATGGACTGCACACCACAGCGCAAGAGCTTTTTGAGTCATGGGGCTCGGTCCCCAACCAACACCCCCTCCCTCCTCTTCTCCCCTTGATGTTTGTAGTCTCCTGAGTTTTCATCGTGTAGCCCAGAGGGTTAGAGTGTACAAAACGGAATGTACCATTACCCCACGGGCGGGGTTGTTGTAGGTGGAGGGGATGGCAGTTCGGCGGGAGCTGTTCACAGATGACGGTCATGTCTGACATTTAGCTAAATGCAAAACTGCGAAATGCAAACAGAAATGACATATTCCGTTCCCTGTCAAAGGAGCACACGTCGAGCTGTCTGATCTCAGATCCCTTGTAGTGGCAGGGGTGAGTCACAGAATCCAACTGACCAGCTATTGATCCTCAAACACTGCAGATAATTCAATTAAAACTGCCTTATGACTCCCAATATGAAGCATTAGGGCTTGGCGGACCAATCACTGGCCTTTATCACTACATGGCAAATGGGTCTTTCACTCATGTACACACACACACACACACACAAACACACATATATTTACTCGTATGCCCTCTTGCTGTGAATGTCCTGCTATAAAAATACATTTATGGGTGCATGAAGGCATCCAAGCACAGGGACGTTTGCCATTTTCCCCCTGCACCGTGGCTTCCGTCCACACAGCTAGATTGACTTTGAGGGCCCTGACTGTGCTCGCCCTCTTCCATAAGGAATATGTATTATTCAGCAGCCTGTGTTTTTTTTCTCGCTCTTTTCTTCATAAATGCACGCTCACACTATTACTGGCCAATGGAGCAAAATCAAGCCCAAAGAGAGGACAGGGAACTGTTAGAGTCACTCTTTTGTGCCCTGTGTGTGTGTGTGTGTGTGTGTGTGTGTGTGTGTGTGTGTGTGTGTGTGTGTGTGTGTGTGTGTGTGTGTGTGTGTGTGTGTGTGCGTGTGCGTTCTTCTCCATTGAGAGCAGTGAATTTGGAGTTGTGGCTGCATAGAGAAGGGAACAGACTGCAGCATTGCAGGACGTTGCCAACTGGACAATCAGTCGCCCCATTCTTGCTCCTCTCTGTCCCCACTGCTCCTAATGTCCACAGCAAGCCAGCTGCTCGGGGAAATAAGCAGGGCAGAGCCACATAAACACACACACACACACACACACACACACAGACACACACAGACACACACACACACACACACACACACACACACACACACACATATACACACACACACACAGTCCCTGGCTTTGTCCTGAAGCCAAACAAGGAATGCCTAAGCATTTAGGTGAGCATCAGAATGTGAGAATCTTTTGTGCGTGTGCATGTATGTGTGTGTATGAGTTTGTGTGAGTGAGTTTGTAAGAGAGTGTGTGTGTGTGTTTGTGTGTGTTTGTGTGTTCATGAGGTTGAGAGCATGTCCATGCATCCATGAGTGTTCTTATGCACTGGTACTCTGAGCATTTTTCATTTTTGGTGCATCCATTCAATTAAACGTAGACTAGATCACAATAGTGATAGTGATTTGGTTTGAGTGCTCGGATGTGCGCTCGCTTGCACAAGCCGCACGCTCGCAAGTGTTTGTGTGCGTCTGTGGGGTGGGGAGTGGGGGGGGGGGGGGGTGAGGGTTCTGCCTGATCCTGAGCTCCGAGAAAATCAAGCGTCTCTGAGGACAGTGCAACCATCGCCACAGCTACATCCACACACCCGCATGAGCAGATGGCTGGGCAGATGATCCTCGCCCCCCCCCCCCCCCCCCCCATCCCCAGCAACCCCTCCGCCGGCCGTATTTATTTTCTTGCGGCTGCTTCCAAGCCTGTCCCTCAGCCTGCCGCCGAGGTCCACGCCTGCTGCTCGCTCTCCGCACCACGCACGGCAGGCGCCAAGACCCGCCCCGAGGTCGGGGGAGCGGCCCGGCACGATAAGCCCTCGGAAACCCCAAAAGGCATGACCTTCCCTAACAACTCTCGAAAAAGAAAAGGGTAGGGCGAAAAGATAAAACAAACAATTACGTGTCCAAACTTGTCCAGCTGTAGGCCCCTCAAAGTTCTTAACTTGGTATTGATCAAAGGGAGCGGCAAATCCATGAGTTGTTCTGGGGTACTGATCATGAGTGAGGAACCAGTCGATGGGAGTCCGCCGTGATCTATGCAGCTCCCCGCGGCGCCGATAAATGAGCTGCCTGATTAGCCATGGGATGAGAGACGAGTGGGAACGTCACTGGGCCTTTTTGATCACCGTGTGCTTGCCTTCGGAAATCAGGGTGTCCATCTTAGATGGATCCTCGTCAGGAGCTGCTTTCGGCTTGGCTGTTCGCCCAGGTCCAGAAGCCCGTAATATGGTCATCATCTGTAGGCGTGCTTCACGGGAGTGCAGCTGTGGTGAGAGGGTTTGTTTGGGCGAGGAGGCTTTAGTCACCAGCGTGTCGTGAACACCACCCGCCTACCCACCGCTGGGTGATCAGGAGTGAGAGGGACCATGATGCCTCCAGAGATACTGCAGCTCCCTTCTTCCACAGACTGGGATTCAAAGAATGTCAGATGTTCTTGATTGTCACGGTTTCCCATCAGAAATACACACATGCACAAGCGCTTGAACACACACCTGAACATACACACACACACACACACACACACACACACACACACACACACACACACACATACACACTGCATTCTTCAACCAGCAGATCTGGCAAGTTCTCCTCCATGACGCCTGAAATTTAGGCTGATCATCAGAAGTGACACGGCACCCGTCCCTAGTGGCCACTGGCACAGCAAGCGCCTCTGTCAGGAGAGCCCCAGCAGGCGACACCTACCCTGATGGCCCCTCCCCATGCAGGCTGCTCCCTCCTCAGGCAGGCCTGCTGGCTGGGCCCGCCCCTGGAAGGTGCTTTGCTCCGCCTCCTTGACTGGATGATTCCCAACGGCCAATAGGACTGTCCCAACTTGTCACAGTCATACACACAGCAACACATACACACAAGACATATGGAATCAAGCCCCACCCACTTTGACTCCACATGGAAGTACTAACATTTAACCCTGAAATCATTTATACATCATAAAGATCACAGAGAGCTGAAGGCCTTTGGCAAATGCTTGTTTTGCGTGTATTTACACGAGTAGAGTTCAGTAGAGTAGAATAGAGATCAGATAGTCTCCTCCTCCTGATGGAGCCACGCCACAGCGTAGAGAAGACCGACAGCAGCCAAACGCCGGCCGGGGCGATTTATTACTGCCATGACACAAGTTGAGCTACCGCAATCGAAACCATTTCAGCTGTACTGCAGCTGCAGGACACAATAATATGGAAATAAACGAGAGAGCCATTGGCTTTGTTGATAGAGAATTTAGTAGTGATTTTCCGCCATCTGGAGGGCACAACACAAACTCATGCCCATTGCTTTTGATTAATAGCATCTGTTAAATTTTATATATATATGTATTGCATTAATCTAGTTAGGCAGTGATGCTGTGTTTCCAGTACACACATATACAGACATTAATATACATTACAGATAGCATGAAGACTGAAAACTGAAATGATGCACAATTTACCCGACATCATCAAGTGTTCTCAGGAGATTCTATCATCGATAGGTACAGAGCAGAGTCACACAGTTGTATTCCCCTCGGAACTGCAACTTTTATTAAACAGGCTTTGTCAAGTCTGATTTGTCTGGTTGATATCAATCATTAACCTCTAAGTCTCACTTTCTCCACCGTTCTGTGCAGTTAGGCCTCAACCATCACTGTATCCTATCATGGGCTTGAGCCTGGGGGTCTGGCTTTGATTGATGAGTGCTGTCGAGAGTGGGGTGGACTCCGAAACGTCATCGTTCAAGTTGTTTTTCTCTGGTCTGTTCCGTCTCTGACCCTGAAGACATGGTGGGTTGGGGGGGGGGGGGTCAGCGAGCACCTTTACGTCCACGATCCCAGAGCTTTAGACACGCCGGTCTGCCACAAACTATCAATCACAGATGATGGCCTGGCTCCCCTTTGCTCTCTCTCTCTCTCTCTCTCTCTCTCTCTCTCTCTCTCTCTCTCTCTCTCTCTCTCTCTCTCTCTCTTTCTCGCCCCTTAGAGATGGACCAAGACGCCCCCTGCGCCCTCCAAAAAGCCGGACGCCCCTGAGAGCGGCCGGGGGACCCAGTTGCCGTGGCAATCGTGAAGGGGATGACCGTGACTCCTCGACCCGCTCGCCGAAGTGAGCTCGGGATAATGAGGCGGACGCGGTGAAGAAGAATGCCTGAGGTGGAACCGGAGCGGCCCACTCGTACCATAATGAGCAGTGCCAGAGGTGGCCGGAGAGAGAGGGCGGGAGAGACGCCAGACTCTTACGCATTGCGAAGAAAACAATACAAAACAAAAAGAATTCTCCGCATCCTGAGACGCTGGTGGTGATGGGGGAGCCGAGGAGAGGACGTCAGGAGAAGATGCCGCGGCTCCTGGCATGCCTCGTCTTCTCACTGCCACTCTGACCCCTTGGCACAAGGGATGAGATTCGTTAGAGGACACGAGATTCTTCTGTCACCATCTAATGTGACTAACCAAGGGAGAAAATGTCGTCAACAACAGATCGAACGGCGAGGCCACTTCCTTCGGTGTAGACCTTTCGACATATGCTAAAGCTACCATTCGTACTGTTACACGCCCACACAAGCGACACACACACTGTTACGCACAGAAGTGACGCACACTGTTACACACACACACACATAGACTTTTCGCATCTATGGCTAACAATGAGGACCTGTTGGGCTGGGGCTGGGATGAGAATTCAAGCATGGCAAGATTGTCACTCTCCTCTCTCTAGCAGGACGAAGGGAGGGAGAAGAATCTATTCGGTGAGGAGGAAGGAAGGTGTTGTGTGTTTGTGCTTGCGTGCACGTGTGGTAGGGACAGGGTGCGTCGCAGCAGTGGGACTTGTCAGTCCTAGAGCTCTGTCAACCGTGGACTCTGGTGACAGCTGTGTCACACCCTGGGTGAGCTGGCTAGTCCCCTGCTACTGTGAAGATTACAGTGATCACTGTCTTCAGCCGCACGGAAAAGCTACCCGGGACCCATGCCTGCAAACCAAGGACGTGGACGGACACCATTCTTGCACACTGGGCCACAGTATCTGCTATCCACAAATGCAGAGATGAAAGCCTGTTTTTTTCCCACATGCAACATTCAATAGGTTTAGTGGACTACAAGGAATAAATTGGTAAATAACATAAGAGTGCAATTAACTGTAGTTCTGCAAGGGTGTGTCTTGGGACCAGTTTCAGTCATGCTTTGCAGGACCATGGCTTATTGGCATTCATTGAAAATGGCACTGGCTGCCTTGATTTCTGCTGCACTCACCAGTATCCTGGTTTCACAAAAGGACAAATGCTGGTGAATAGAAGTGCAGTGAATAAGGGAATGAGTCCTTCCCCTAGAAGCTGTGTCAGCAAAAGAGCTCTGATTTCTGGGATAAGAAGTCTAGACTCTTTCTGTAAGATACTAAACAGAATCCAGTTTGCTACACTCTGTAGGCTAAGCACATACATTAAGCAGTTTTTTTTCCAAGCCACAGGATCAAGATGTCTTTTGAACTGGAACAAATGGGTGGAATAAGAATATATAGGATGACCTTATCGGTCTAATACACAGTTTATAGATTGGCAGAGACTTAAAAACGTGATGGTCATGATATGTTTTGAATTGTGCTAATGTGACTGAATTGCTGTTTCATGTCATGGTCTTTTTTAATGTAACAACTTATGAATCTACCACTTTTTTGCATGTTTTTCAGTTGCTAACTAGCAAATGCTGACACCCTGCCACAGACATTTCTTCAGTTACAATAAAATAAAAGCCTAGTGATTATTTTTAACTTACCACGTCTTACTTTTTTACAGTTGATAAAGAACATTTTCACATTGCAAAAACTCAAAACCTCATACTGCAATTCAGCAAAATGCTATCGGTTGGCAAAGGAAACTATTGACTCAAAAACATGGCAACTTAGTTTATAATGAAACTGCCATCAAAACAGGAATAAATCAAATGCTTAGTCAGTAATATCATCACCAACCAGACACTAGTGCAACTGGTTGAAAACAGTCATCAAAGATGCTAATGAATTGCATAAGGGAAAAGGGTATTACAGTAACTGACATATGGTGAAATCCATGTAAAATATATAATGAAATATGAACTGAAATGGGTAAAATGCTAAACAGGACCAGTTGACCTTGCTTTTAAACTGAGGTGGCAAGAGAGAAAAGACCTAAGTGGCCTCATCACTGGGACTGAAACTCTATGAAGAAAAAACCATCAGTAAATTGTCAGAAATTGTGGCTGAACGGTCACTGAAAATCAATACAAAGTCACTCTTACTGATCACTGCTTCCATGCGATGAAACATTTCTATCTTAGCGAGAGCCGTCTCCTCCAGACTGAAAATGCACCCGTCCACAAAGAGCAAGTGGTCAGAGCAAGTCATATTGTCTTCACAGTCACCAGACATTAACCCAAACACCTATGAGAGATTTAGGACTCAACGTGTTATACAGTACACTCCATTACCATCAGCATTAGAGCACTGAGGCAATATCTGTTATGTATATCTAGAAGCACATAGAATCTATGCCACGGCATGCTGAAGCTCTTTGATGGACACTTTACTAGGACAGTTAATGTTGCAGACTTCTCATTTATCACCCATGCCTTAGATGGGCTCCTTAGAGTCTTAAGTGATGAGGCATCAATGTAATTGAAACTGTAATACAGCACCATTGATGACTTTCCTCAGTGGTCTACAGGAAGCCACAAGAGAACGTAGAAAAGAAACAGTCAGAGCATCTTGCTTTCATATTGGATAATGTGGGTTTTCACTGCAGTATTACGGTCCGCGAGTTGTTCAGTGACAATGTACAATTCTCAAACAGTTGAATACCTCTCAAGTTCAAAAAGGTGTTTCTTACAACAGTATGTTTTAGCAAGTGCAAAACAAAAACATCATGAGGTGAGTTAATATGATGAGGATCATCATAATAATAAGTCCACTTTTTTGATTAATTTCTTATCTGATTGGTCATTTATTTATCCAGGTGATCTCTAACTGAATCTGCAGATGGTTTTACAGTGGAGCCTTGGGCCAGTTGGTAAAGCCATTATTCAAAACGGATTTAAAAACAAAACGTTGTTGATTGTGTTCTTTTATTTTGGAATTTCAAAAGACAAAAGGGGGTGTCTTTTAAAATGGGTGAGCCTTTATCAAACACCATTGTTCCAGGCCCCCACTGTCTGCTTCCCTTGTGTCCAAATAAAGGTTAACAACGTTAACTGGCAATCTCCAGGCCTGAGAGACATTAAGTGAAATGCAAGCAGTCAGACCTGGCGGACTGTGAACGACCCATTTCGCTGTGACAAGATACCGTTAATTAGCATTAGCATATCGCACAGACAAGCACCAACAGGAAGCACAGTCTCCTTAATAACCTGCGTGGGTGACATTTGAAGCTCACTGCTCTCCCGTCTTCAGTGCATTGTCTTCCAATTAGCCAAAAGAAAAGGTGTGTATTGAGGAGCTAGCTGAGACTGAAGAGGTTTGATAAGCAAAGCTCTGTCATCAGGGGGTCCCCACACAGAGACTGCGTGGGGACTGTAGGGGTCAACCTCTACCCCTTACCCCTTACACACACACACACACACACACACATACACACACACCTATGCACATACACACCTTCACTGAGCTTGAGTTCTCTCAGGACCTGATAATAGCCGTCCTCGGTGGGGCTGTGATCGCATCAAGCCTTTGATCTGACCGCTAATCGCTAGTGACAGACAGGCTACCGACAGTGCCACTTCCCTGCTCGATGCAGGGGCCTCTTTTCCTCTATACCCCCTCAGAGAGAGAGAGAGAGAGAGAGAAAGAGAAGCGTGGGCTTTAGCAAGCTCGATTTAATCAGGGTCCTCATGGGAGTCCAGATAAATCCACATTAGCCCGGCCCAGGATTAACGAGAGAGGAGAGATCGGGCGTAAACTCGTTAAGGTGATAGCGCGCAAGAGAGCATTCCACTCCGGGGCCATCTTGCCAGTGTAAAACACACACATGCATGAAAACATTTATGCTTGTGCAGAAGCTGCACTGATGGAAAAATTTTTTATAGACAAATGCATTAATATCTGTGCACCTTTACAGCATGCATATGCTTTTAGGAGTGTCATAAAACTCAGATCATGAGTCTATCCCAACACATTGATTCAGCAGGGACATGCACACAAAATCAAGCCGATAACTGTGTTGTGTTTTTTTAATGTATTTATTTTAGCTCATTAATATTTCGCTTGGTTGCTCAAACATCAAATAACACAGACACAACAATAGACTCCAAACTGCTAAAGCAGACACACGCACGCACACACACACACACACACACACACACACACACACACACACACACACACACACACACACACACACACACACACACACACACACACACACACACCGAACACACATGCCAGCTCATGCACGCCATGTGGCATCTGTGCTGAGAGGCTGATGAGTGAAATAATCCTATGTCACACTCACTTAAACTTACGCAAACGGATGCTTAAAGAACCCCAGAGTCTGCCACTCTCCATTACCTCCCCCAGGTTCTCCCAGACTCCATCCGGCGTTCCTCTCGGTGCCGGTGCCCTGCGGGAGGCCCGGTGCTTTTCCCCGGCCTTCCTGGAGCGTCCACACCATGTTTGAGCACAACATCTGAGTCGCAGCAGGTTGGAGCGTTAGTCCGGAGCTCTTGCTGCTGACAGAGTTAACAGGTTTCAGCTGTGGCCAGGGACATCGTTCCCTGAGTTCCTCTCTATTTTTCTTTTTGACTGAACACCACCAGTTCCGTCCCTCCTACCTTCCTGTTTGAGCACCCCACCCCCACCCCCCACCGACTACAAACCCCCCACCGCGCCACTCTGCTGGTTGGACACTAATGAATGCTGAGTTGTTGACAGAAGGAAACCTCTGGACCAAACTGCTGGCATGCAGTAATCAGGGTGTTTGGTTTGGGGAATGGGAGCGAACATGTGTGCCTACCCACACACACACACACACACACACACACACTCACACACACACACACACACAGCAGCAGCAGCAGCAGCAAAGGTCACTCATTTTCATTTCCGACTTCAACAATGGCCTTTTTTGGTCTTACCACAGCGGATCATAAACTGGCCAATTTTTCAAACTCCTGATACGACACAACAGACTTTGCTTTTGTATGAGGAAATGTGATATTGTGCTCTGACAGGAAAGAACTATTGCTAATCTGGGGTCTTGCTATGTGGTGACCATGCACATATGCTTCATGTTATATACCACGTCAAACGGAAAGCGGGGGCCACTTATTTTTGATGCACTCAAGTCTTTCATGATTAATTTTGCAGGCCTGGCCCCGGTGCTTACATCAATCAGATCTACAAAGCTAGTGGTCAACGTTCACTTATTCGCGTCAGCGCAATTTCATGTGATCGTTTATCAAAGTCGCTGATCTCTCGGTGCAGATCGTTCGTATTTTTTACGGAGTCAGCTCGCGGCAGCCGCTTAATTCGCGCGCACGTTTTAATACATCACGTTATGCGGAACGACCGTAGCCTCCAGCGCGGAGCTACAGCTGCACCTGCGCGCGGCTTCTGCACGCGCGATCCTGATTCCACAGAGACTGAACGATCACCTAATCCAAACGCCTCTGCCGTCGGCATAATAATATTTACCGCTAAACTCGAAGTCTGGCTTTCCCGCACGGTGGAGTGAGTGTTCTCGGGTTGATTAGGGGGAAATGGGCATATCTTCACAGTCCAAAACCAAAGACCACTGTCTGCTCTATCCTGATCACAAACCGCAGAGAGCTGCAGAGCAAACCAAAACAGCCATGTTGGTTTAAACATTCGGAGTTCAGAGACTCTGTGTGTGTGTGTGTGTGTGTGTGTGTGTGTGTGTGTGTGTGTGTGTGTGTGTGTGTGTGTGGGTGCATGTTTGAGTTAAGTTACAAGACATAGCTAGGATATCCTGGAAGGAAACAAGAGAAACTCAGCAAAAAAATAACAGCTATATTCGGTTTGCTAATAATATAACCGTAGAGTCATTTAAAAAAAAAAAAAAAGCTCTCCCCCTGTGCCCACTCTCATAGCCACACACTTACTGGCCCCGCAGCCTCTGTCAAGTTAAATAGACATGTTATAGATGTCATAAATGTAGAACTCTCGAAACTTCTAATGTGGGTTCAAAATCTCAGAGGTGTACATTAGTAAAGTGAAGGGTGTCATTTAGGGGCCTTATGTCCAATGTGTCGCTAATGAGCTTTTCTGACTCACTGGCTGAGCTGCCAGTTTTAATGTAGCAAACCTCTAGACCAAACACACCATATATAGCATTGGATTTTACTGAATTAAAGCCACTTCCAGTGTGGCTAAGTTTGTACCAGTTAAAAGACATTTAAAACTGTAAATAGAGTATGTGACGAGTTTATAGATGTGTATTTGGAGTGATACACACTTACAGAGAATTCTCTTTCTGAGAAGATAGGCCAGTGTTTTCATAAATGGCCGCACCTCTTCCTGTGAGAGTCTGAGGTGATCGTTGCTCCGGGAGGTCAAGGAACAGAGACGGAAGGCGTCCCCATGACAACCTGCTTTTGGAATGAAAGCAACCTCTGGACAAAGCCGAGGAACAAACGTGCATCCTTCACTTCCAAACCCACAACAGCTCCTGATGTGCAACATTCGACATGGATGCATCTTAGCAAAACGGGTCTGGTTAAATTCAAAGTGATGGGGAGATTGTCAAGAGAATCACTCCTAAACTAACTGGGCTAGTTTTTAGAAGGCTTGTGTCACTTCCTGTGCCATTTGCAAGGCCTTGAAGAAAAGAAAACCTAAGAGTGTGTGGCATGTTTCCTAAACAAAGAAATGGATCCTCAAAGAGCGTTGGTGGAGAACCCCAGGACAGCTGTGAGCTCTGACACAGGCTCAGCGCCTCACAGCCCAGAGGACAGTGTTTGTGGGGGTGTGTGTGTTGACGTTACTGAGGAAATAAGGAACTGCTGTTGTAAAATGGAAAACGCGCCCTGACCTTTTGGAAACAGGTGATGAAAACAGGAAAGAGCCCCATTTCTTGGCCCTTGTCTCTACTGTCTCACTCACGTGGTGGGGCCGGTGTTGCCAATCAGACGCATACGCAGGAACTCAATCACCAAGCAGCCATCCATGGAAACAGGCAGCTGTGAGTGTTTATAAGTGTGTGTGTGTGTGTGTGTCCATCAAGAGCGGCCCACTCTGCCATCGGTCAGAGGACTGTCGCATCACCTGTTAGAGTGGGCGTGTGCCACTAGGGAGAGTGCACTTGGCAGGCGTGTGCGTTTGTGTCACTCTTCTGACCCCTGAACAGACGGCCAACGACGCCTCCAGAGCATTCGCTAATGTGAAAGAAAGAGAAAGTGTAACAAACAAAACATTAAAATCGACCTCATCAACAATCGCCAGTTTAAGGGAAGATGTGCAATACTTGGTTTTTTTTTTTTTTTGTTCATATTTTGTTGTTAATAGTTTACTGCCATGTCACCAAGAAGGTGTCTGTTCTTTTCCATTCAGATGTGAAGGAAAAGGCTCCCGTGTTCTTGCTTTTTAAGATGTTTTCTTTTTATTTTTTGCAGTTATTTTTATTAGAGCAGTTAACATGTTATTTCCATCCTATACACTGTGAAGATTTAGGTAGCTACAGTGTATTTATAGCAACATACTAGTGCCGATGTCCAGAAATTCTTTCAGCACTGAATGATAACCAATGTATGACAGATTCCCCCTCTCTCTCTCTAGAGAGAGAGAGAGAGAGAGAGAGAGAGAGAGAGAGAGAGGAAGAGTTATTTTCTCCTCACACTCCACCTAGGTTTAGGTTTTCTTTCTCACTCTCTTTCTCTCTTTTCTTCCTATACTACACGAGCCCCATCTGAGTTGCGTAAGCCTCCCCCACACCCACCAAGCCCCTACAACTACTACCACATCCCTCCCAACATCCATAGAGATCTAATGGCAGACAGACATGTATCAGGGTGACATTAAAACAACATTATCTGTATGCAAATAGAAAACATGTATCTTGAGAGTCACACGACAGAAGCAGTTGTTTTTATTTCAGTATGCACAATTTGTTGAGTCATTGGGTTGGGAAGCACTTGGTTTTATGTGCTACATGGTGGCTGTTTGTATGTCAGAATCTGATGTCAAATGCAGCACTGTTAGTCATCTGTTAGCTCGCTAAACAGACTCCAAAAACAGGCTATTATCATAAAGGTTCAATAACACGTGTCTGTTACTCTGGCAGGAGATGTAAGTTTAGTTTCCTGTGGTAGAAGATGTATGTGTCTGTTACTGTGGCAGAAGATGTATGTGTCTGTACCTGTGGTAGAAGGTGTATGTGTCTGTTACTGTGGCAGAAGATGTATATGTCTGTACCGGTGGTAGAAGGTGTATGTGTCTGTTACTGTGGCAGAAGATGTATGTGTCTGTTACTGTGGTAGAAGATGTAGATGTCTGTACCGGTGGTAGAAGATGTATGTGTCTGTTACTGTGGTAGAAGATGTAGATGTCTGTTACTGTGGCAGAAGATGTATGTGTCTGTTACTGTGGAAGAAGATGTATGTGTCTGTTACTGTGGAAGAAGATGTATGTGTCTGTTACTGTGGCAGGAGATGTAAGTTTAGTTTCCTGTGGTAGAAGATGTATGTGTCTGTTACTGTGGTAGAAGATGTAGATGTCTGTTACTGTGGTAGAAGAAGTATGTGTCTGTTACTGTGGTAGAAGATGTATATGTCTGTACCGGTGGTAGAAGATGTATATGTCTGTACTGGTGGTAGAAGATGTATATGTCTGTTACTGTGGTAGAAGATGTAGGTGTCTGGAGCATGTGGGGTTAGTGAGGGCCAAACATTACTTTTCCTAGGACCCTGAGAAGGCTAATACCAGCACTGTTCTCTCTCTCTCTCTCTCTCTCTCTCTCTCTCTCTCTCTCTCTCTCTCTCTCTCTCTCTCTCTCTCTCTCGCTCTCTCTCTCTCTTTTCTTTCTCTCTCTTTCTCTCTCTCTCTCACTCTGTCTCTCTCTCTCACTCTGTCTCTCTCCCTCTCTCTTACCCTCATTCTCTCTCTCTCTCTCTGTGTGTCAAAGGGTCTTTCTCTCCCTCCGTTCCTTGGTTGCAGCATGTCTGAGTCTTATGTAAACCCCCCTGTCACATCTGCCTTTTACACAGAGACAGCTTGACAAATAAGTGATGACCGCTCACATTTTTAATTTAGGAGACTGATGAAAAATTAACCATGGCAATGCGAGACCTTGATATAAAAAACATCCCTCCCACCCACCCCCCAAACACCCCCCACCACCCTGCACCACCCCCCCCCCCCACCCACCCCCCTGCACCCCCCCACCTCACACAAGCCTCCATCACTTTCCTCCTGCTCTCCTTTGCACTCCATCTGACTGAAGCCAGATCAATGCATGGCCGATGGCAAGCCCTAAGACTGGAGCCAGGCGCGGCAGACAGCCCGGGAAGGTAGGTTGCTCATCTAGACTGCTCAGAAGCACCTGTAGCACCATCCAACACGACTCCTGTCTCCTCCCTTCATCTTTAGCCCAGCGAAGCGTTCTAAGAGCACGATCAGAGCTAAGCAGAACCGATGCCTCCATTTGTGTCAGCGTCAAAGACGACAAGTGCACACACACTGCATATACCTCCAACTCTGTGTGTGTGTGTGTGTGTGTGTGTGTGTGTGTATGCAAGCATGTGATTAAATGTGTTAGAGTGTGTGCTGCCTCCCCAGGCTGGCTCATGGCCCTGCTCGGATATGGATGAAGTTCCAGGTTATCCTGCAAGTCCTGTACAGCCTGAGTGTCCTGGGCCTCTGAGTGACACTTGCGGGCCTTGGCTGTCCGGCCTCCGCCCTGCCCACCCCAGAATTTCCCCTGCAGGCGTCAGCGTGCCCGGGTTACTCGCACATGTTCGCTATCGGTTGTAGTTGCTCTGGTTGTTTTTAACACAGAGCAAAGAGCAAGGCTCTGGGGTAGTTCAAACTGACACGTTGAGGGTTTAGAAGCCTCCCCACCCTGACCTCCACCCACACCCCCACCCATCTCCAGCCAGCTGTTCTTCATCAATTTTTCTCACTGCCACAGCTGCAGATGTGAATAATCCATGATCTTGCCGGTCGAAAAGGTGGGCCCGCACTCTGCCTCTCACTTTCACTCCCCCGCTCTCTCTCTCTCTTGCCCCCTGAGGCAGAATTTCAGCAGGCTTCACTCACTGTTTAACGCACGGGTTTCTCCAGACAGAACGTGCCAGGACTGTGCTGGGGATGGTTGGTGGGGGGGGGGGGGGGGGTGGTATCGGTCCATCATAAGCGCTAGCGCCACACAGAGCACAGCACTTACCCTCAGCACACACACCCGCTCTGGAAGAACAAGTAGAGAAAGAACGGAAGATGGAGAGAAACAAAGAAAAAGAGAGGGAAAAAAAAAACCGCCGTCTTACTTTGCCGCCACAATCTGTGATTCCCGTGCGGCCAATCTGAGTGGGTGAGGAGCATGGGCAATCTGCAGAGAACAAAGACGAAGGTGTGAGTGTGAGAGAGACACAGCGCGAGAGGGAGCGCGAGAAGGGCCCTAATAATTGCCGAGCCAGAGCTTGATGTGAGATGTAAAGTGACAGCAGACAAGTCATCCATTATTTATAGCCCGCGAGCTGGAGTATTTATTTTTTCAGCGGGCCCGAGTGGTGAGGGATCGTGGCACAAAACAAGCAGCCAGTCACGGTCCATTCCTGTGACTGTCAGCCCGCTCCACCGCCGCTGCTAACGCTAGCGCTGGGCACTGGGGAGGCAGCCTCCGTCGGCCTGCCCAACCTCGGTCACGCCACCTTGGGGCGTAAGCCCCTAAATCCCTGCAAGGAAAGAAAGAAAGAAAGAAAGAAAGAAAGAAAGAGGATAAACAAAAAATATCATGGCTCTGCAGGTCTTTGCAAAACATCTGGAATAAGCAAAAAATGCAAGGCTAGCTGCTAACCCGACAGACGCCTCAGCAGACGAGGACGCGAACTTTTCGCAAGCGTCCGCTTACGCACCGAAAAGAAGCAACACAAGCTGCTCTGCGGCTGAAATTCCCGTTCACCAGGATGTCACTAAACTTCTAAAGGAGACCCCTGATTAACGTAGCATTTAGAATTAAAACTCAAAAGCTAGACTTTACCACTGGCAAGCAGGCCCACTATGGAATCGCCTAATATTACAGCCAAATTAATTATGCCGCCATTGCCGCGGAGTTTTATATAATGCTTAACTTGCATCTGCGTGGGTGTTCCCTCAGCAGATGTCCCTTGAGGTAAAACTTTGCAATTTTTTATGTCCAACTTTATCTGGCTAATTAAATGACCATGACCTTGCCAAGGAAATCCCAGGTGTGGTTTCCTTGCTGTTCTGCCCTGCAGCCACCTCAATTATTCGAGCAAACAACCGACTGCTATCCAGAATAATGCCTGATGTAAACCACTCTCAACAGCACAAGCTTCCCCACGAACACGTGTTATGGCAACTCTTAAAACTATCGGGAAATTGCGGCCATTTTCAGTAGAGTTATAGGTTTGTGGTAAGATTAAGAGCACCAATTATATTGCTGAGTGCTTTCTTGCTGAATTCAGTAGAATGTAATAACCACCATTCCTTTCGCTGAATAAGCTACTGAGGGGTGAAATGTATTTATTTAAGCATATGGCTAGTAAATGTGACACATGCATGTGGAATCGAGGTTGTTTCTCAGAAGTTCGACCTGCTAGCAGCTCACACTCCTACCTGTGACATGCTACCCGTGATTTTCTGTGCATGTACGAACTGTTTCGAAATGTTTGAAGGATGCAGGTCTGACTTATGTGGGAATGTCAGTGATTGAACATTTGAATTCTCTCATGTGATTTCTGTCATGCACGTCAGTACAGTATCTAAAAAAAAAAGTTTTCAAGAATTATCACTACATGGAAAGTTTATTATAGACTATACAGATGTTCCAAAAAATAATAATATGATAATCTGTTACTCCTGAACACGTCTTCTTATTAATATACATATTATATCGTCATTTCCCTGAAACGTGTGGTCTGAGGGAACAGGTCAGCGCCCTGTCCGAGCAGATGATCTAAATCTGTCGCCCCATCTGGGAAAGCTTGCAGTGAGATTAGAGGCGTACACAGCGTTCTGGGCAAGCAGAGATCGCAGCCGTGACCTGCTGGTGATGGCAGAGATGCACAAGCAGCTGGCCAGGGTCATCACTCACATTAGGATTCGTTCATTCTGTCTGCCTCTTTCTACAAAGTAAATGCACCAGTGTCCCTGGGCAACTCATGTCTCTAGCAGACAGTGTGAATTCTGCAAGATCGCCCAGTTTCTGGAAGATTCTACTGTTGAAATGAATATAGTCATCTGTAAATGGTGGTGGTCACTGCTATCACTTGTCTGTCAGCAAAAAGTGCTGCCTTCTCTTTATGATCGCCAGGATGTCTAATCCCTCAAATAATCCCCTGTAGGAAGCAGCGTTAGTTGTCTAGATTAATTTTTAGCAGTCAAAATGAAGAATGACAAGTTCCTCGAATAAATTCCCTAGCAGTGATGGAAATGGAAGAGGACAAATCTTTTTCTACATTATGTCAGATTCATTTATTAAATGTTCATATTATTTGCATAAGGTTGCTGATTCCCAAAAGACTTGGTTCAAGCTTGATCTATCAGACATGGCCCTGCTGTGTTACGAACAAGTGGTTGGCCACAGAAAAGCCATTTAACGAACACAAATGGAGCCGTGTTTGAATCCTGCCTCAATATTCAATCAGGTCCCATGAGTCTGTGGTTCACTAGCGGGACATAAAATCCCATTCCCCCTAACGAAGGTAAGGTGGGCCAGTTCTACACCGGTGGTCCTGTCAATCGAGACGATATTCTACCTCCTGGGATTCGAGGCTGCTGCACTAGATGTGGAAGGAACGAGACTCTTAAAAAACTAACTCTATTAATAATTCATCCTGACATTTCCAAACAGTGACAGAGTTTCACCATCAAACAGTGACAGATTCCGACGTATCTGGATGATGATGCATCAGTGTGTTTTCTGAACCACTAAAACCTCTTTTCCTTCATACCTGAGGGATCCCCAGTAGCACATGTTTTTGTTGATAGTTGTGACAAGTAGTGTTTATTCGTGCAAATTGCAATAAGTGGGAGGTGCATTGTATGACTTCGTATACATTGTGTGTGGATGCAATATGAAGCCAACACTTGATCTAATCATAACCATTTGTAATGGATCATATATGTCATGGGAGAAAATGCAGACTGGTATCTGACTGACCCTGCTGGGTTAAGAACCTCTGGGTTAGGAACTGCTGGGTTAAAAACCTCTCAGTTAGATTCTTATAACAAGAAACACTGAAAAAAATTGTATAAAAGCAGTAGACATGTCTCTAAGTGTTCAGAGTCCAAAAAACCCAACAATGACCCCCAAAAATACATAGTTTTTAAATACATAACTTTAAAATTAGATGGCTCCAAGGTGTATCACTATCAGGAAAAAAATGTTTTGATGGCCTGCTCTCTTTTTCCACCACAAAGACATGAACCTTTGGCAAATAGATGTACACTGTATCTCAGGGGCACCTGAAATTTCCCTGAAACTGGAGACTAATTAATGAACTGCATACACCTCAGGTTAAGAATATAGCACATCCAACAGAGATGTCCTGTATCTACAGAGGAAAGTAATCAGCACAGTCACATTTCAGATACGGAGCCAGTTCTGAAGAAGCCTCGGGTTATGCAGCAGAACCTCTGAACCCAACGCAAACACATCCCCTCCTCTCTCCCCCTACAGGGACTTTCATTACAGCGGAATACTGCTTTTATGGATGGCGAGACTTGTACTTTGATATATCATAGTTCTACTGTAGATTCACACAGCCATCTAATCTCCACAGACAAACACTGGCACTAGAGTGAGTTCAGCGACTTTAAACATGGCACGTTCACGGTATGCATCCTTTGCCACGAGTCGGTCTGTGACATTTCTGTTTGGCTTATCTGACCAAGTCAACTATAAATGATATTAATGCAAAATGGAGGCGTTTACGTGCAACAACACACCAGCCATGAACCGGTAGACCTCACAAAACTCACTGAGAGCTGAAGCCCATGGCCTGTAAAAATCCTCGATTGTATCACTCACAGTAGAGCTCAAAACCGCCTCTGGAAACAATATCAGCAGATGAACGATGCATCTAGAGTGTCGTGAAATGGGTTGCCATGGCTGAGCAGCTGTACACAAGCCCAAGATCACTACGTTCAGCACCAAGCATCAGATGGTGTAAAGCCACAGGCCTCTGGCACTAGAAATGTGTTCTATGGAGTGATAAATCACACTTCACTCCCTGGCACTATACTACTCCATATTAATGTCTATGGGTTTGGATTATGATGTTCAAGTGTCCACGATTGTGAATGGTAGCCCGTCCGTTCCATCGACTGTTGACAACACACACATCTCAGTCTGCTTATATAATAAAGAGTGTTGAACAATAGTGGAGAACATGCCAAGAAGCACGAGAGCTTTGACTGAAAATAAGGTTTATTCCACTAGATATTGATTTCTGAACTCTTCCTAAGGTACACTGTCAATGTTAGGGTTTTAACAACTGAATATGAACTTATTTTCTTTGTATTATTCAAGGTATTTTGTTATTTTGAGCAGATATCTACAAATAAACACTCTAAGAAAATAACAGTAGTTCATGGAAAAAATCTGATTTTTAACAATGATTCCAGATGAGTAGCTGCAGTATGCAGTAGATATAGAAATGGTCGGAACTAACTCGTGAAGTAACTCGTGAAGTAACTCGCGAAGCACACAGTTTCCAGAGAAAACTGGAAAAAAAATTCAGACAGACATCTCTAAGCTGTGCAAACAAAGTGAGGAACACTTTATATATACATACACATTTATAACTTTGACTACTTCACATATATAAGGTTTCACATAAGGCTCGCAAGTCTGTGCGTTTTAAAGGTGAACAACTACATGCTATAGACCCATAGTCCATCCATCCAGTCAGCTGCACTCTGTCCTGATCTGCACTGGTCTGAATCTGCTCGGAGAATCACATCACTGCTGACTGGACATTATTTGGGTGGGAGACCATTCTCCACACAGCAGCGATGCCGTCACAGTAATGGCATGGTGGTTCATTGTGTATCAGGCACAGTAGTGTCGGAGCTGTTACACGTGTCAGTGTCGGTGTTGTTCTGCCCCACACACATACACAGCCAACATTGGCCCTGCGGTCAGAAACTGACCATTGGGAGGACCAATGCAAACTGTGGCAGGGCAACAGATCCAGCTACAGTTTATATGCACAGTAAGAATGTGCATGTACAACTCCTGTGCATCTTGGAAGGGGGGGTCTAACGCATGTGGGGGGGGTGTCTTGGGTATATTAAGATGCGTTAAAGACCAGGTGCCCTGCTCGACGCCAGGCCAAGGTTGCAGGTCGAGTGGCAGAGCTAGCCTGCCTGGGTGAACCTTGGCCACATCCTGTCCTGCTCTTCGGGGATCACATAGGCCTGGCGTATTTCTATCCGTAGCATCGAAAGCAACAACAGCTCATATATAATGCCTTTCCCAGTTATATAGTGTAAGTGTGCTAAGATAGGCATATATTTGATGCATCGTTATACATTATTTAATCGTTATAATATATCCATTATGCACCGAAACTGTTTGATTTATCAAAGCTGATGCCCTTTCATGGATTTCGTATTTTATAAACAGAAATACATTGCACGCCGTGCCATTTTAGAAGTAAGCCATTATACACTAATGTAGACTGAATTTAAGAACCGTTAAATTGTATCATCATTTCTTTGACTCATGAGGACGCCTCGCGTGAACACTTCCGTTTCATGTAACCTAGCTCAGGTTGCCGTCGGGTTCCGATCCTAGTCAATTCTTCAGCGTCCTGTCAAATTAAGATGCAATCTCGAGACAACAGACTTGTTTCATTTTAACTTTGCATCAGCCTTGCAAATTAGGCAGGAGAGAAAGCTCCCATTTTAATTTCAACCCCCTCAGTCGCCGACGTTGACGTTTCTTTTCTAATTGACCTCGGGTCAAATGGGGACTGAGATAATATTTTGTTAAAATATTCTCATTTCCTGGGGAGTCGCATTTCCATATAACTTCGCCTCATGCTTAATTTATAACTTTTCTTACAATTACCATGCAAACGACGTCTTTACTGTCGGCGCTTCTCCCAAAGAACAGTTTAGTAAATATCAAACTGTATTTATTATTAATAAACCCACATTCCAACGCCTCTTTTATTTTTATATTAATTATTTACGAGTTAAAAAGACTTAGTGAGATTTCTTTTTAAAGAAATCTTCTTTGATTATCCAATCAAGGCGGGTGTCATCAGCTTTTGCATCCAAGTACAGTATAATCTGTGGTTCATTCGCACGCCTCGCTCGCACGCGTGACTTCACAATGAAGACGCGATGTTTACTCCGGTAAGCGTCTCGAGGCTGGTGTAAACCGCAGATGTTTATAGATTATCTTGCACCGCGTGAGACCCTCCCCTTTCGCGTGCTCCCGGTATCTTCTCATCTGCACCTATCCTTCTCCACAACTCCTTCAAGCAGGAACCCCGCCGAACCGCTTACCCACAATGACGACAAATGGTAAACAAACGTTTCGTGTTTTTCTTCACATAGACGTAGGGCTTCGTTAACTCATCAAGGACTACATCTCCCTAAATAACTTCGAATCCCTTCAGTAATAACTTCCACATGTGAGTGAAAAAGAACAACCTCCCTGACAAAACTGATACAGTCCAGACCCCTACGAAGACCGGCGTGTCTCGATAAGGCATTTTGACACGTTCTGGTGCTAAACGGCGCAAATCGTGCTCTGTTCGATGTGAAAGCACTTGAAAGTCTAACCGTCTGACACGTAACTGATGTCTTTGGCACCTGGGCGAATCCATTGATCTTCTATCACCCAGCTGACTGCAATCACCATGGAAAGACAGAAAACTGACATCAAAGCGCAAAACTCCTCCGATGATTCATGTCATTTACATTTGTTGATGAGGAACAGCCTGACCGATAAACCATTTACACAAATTAAGTATAACTTTGATATAGAATTCGGTGCTAATGACGTATTACAATAAACCGATGAAAATAAGTTGACAAAAAAGAAACAAAGGATAGCGTTGTCTTCCTTAAACTTATTAGATAAGCACACATCAGTCTGATCATCTCCCCTCCTTTCTTATTCTAATTCCGTTTCAAAACCAGTTTTGTTCGGAAATAACACATCTGTTTACTTTCCACGGTGGTTTATTTGTTCCCCAACTCGCATAACCAAGCATCCCCTACTGCTCTGGCTCCCCGCCCACTAACCCCCCCCCCCCCCCCCCCCACACACACACACACACACACACACACACACACACACCCCTCCACTCTTCACCCCTTCCCCTTTCTTCTTTATTAACCAATCGCGGGTCCCTGGGGGCGTAGGCCAGTGTCGGCGTCTGTGGAGTGCGCATTATTCCCGTTGAGAAAGTGGGCTTGTAGTTGCCGGACGAGAAACGCCGCCTCTTTTAATCTACCTTTTCGGACTTGCCCAGATTCACCAGACACCGTGCGACTACTGGCCAGTGAACGGCTCGCCCGCCCGCCGGCGTGTAAGGAGAGAATCAGCGGAAGAGTGATATAAAGACGAGAGAGCAGGAACGCGCAGAGGCGACGGGGGGACGCGAGCGGCGCTGTCACACAGCGTGGTGCTGAAACGGAGCAAGAGCCCGGACCTGAAGGCAGCGGCACCAAACCCTCCAGAACACACCGTGGATTTGTTGACCGCACAGAAATGAACCGAGCCAACTCGGACTGACGGACTCAAGTGCTGCTAATTCGTGCGATTCAAATACCTCAAGCGAAATTGTGACAAAACGTTAATCACCATTAAAAAAAAAAGTTTTGAACTCAGAAGACAGACGCGTCACACGCTTTCGGATCACCAGAAAGACCGAGACAGACGTTATCGGCGGCGGTAGCTGTTACTTTTAACTGCCCTGTGGTTTTCTCTACTGGAGAGGAAGTCTGAAGCGGCGAGATTTCCCATCAAGAGCGGTCGCCCTAACCCAACGGCGACGCGTGCGCTTTTAGGGCGCGCAGTTTTAAGGACTTCTGGCGGTGGCAAGCGTAGAAGACTGAGGGAAGATGCTGAGGTTTTACGTCGTTCTGTGTCTTTTGGGATCAGGTAAGACGATTGATTTGTGAGCAGCAGCGCTCCGCAGTCTAAAACTACCCTAATATAAGCCGACGCGTTCTTGCACGGGTTCGCTGCGTCAAACCAGTCACACGATAATGTTATGTTTCATTCACCTGGTTGCACAGAAACATCTGTCTATTGTTGAGGGCTGTCTGATGTCATTACACAGATGTTACGATTTTTTAAGCGTTTGTCCAATAATTCAGTTTGAATAGCACTGCGCCAAATGTTCCCGATACCAACTTGGACATCACAGTAGTTCGTTCATTACTTCAGATTACTGACGTTTTAAATCCGTTTGGATATGCGTTCTTGCGGTATGTATTTATGCGGTATTTTCACGCGCACTCCCTAAGAAAATATGTAGACCTCTCGTGCTTGATTTGTATTAGAATTCTAACCGGTACCGAATGAGGTACCGAAGCTCACGTTTGATAATTCAGCAAGCACCGTACGAATGGTATGCGTGTTTGGCTAAAGCGGGTTTCCGGACCACTAGGAAGCGCATGTGTCGCTGATGTGAAACTTCGCTGGTGTGTGTTTGAGAGAGAGAGAGAGAGAGAGAGAGAGAGAGAGAGAGAGAGAGAGAGAGAGAGAGAGACGAACTTTTATGTATCAGCAGTTGCGATTTTAAAGATATTGATGAGCCTTATCGCGCACGCTCACATGTCCACATAAACAAATACACCTTGGTTGTATATTTCACTCCGTGCGGCCATCTAACCGTCGTATAGTGCCAATTAACATGGTAAAACCACCCCTCAACATTAAACCACTTACACATATTGCAATTAACGAGGGTAAATTGGACTCGGAGTTAATTAAAAAGTGTTTTGTAATGAAAACGTACTGCATGTTGTCAGCTCCTCGAGTGACTTTTTCCGCGCTTAACTGTGGTCTCATGTACCTATCGTCTTTCCTGATGAAAGAAACAGAAATGAGCATGGCCGAAAGTGTGACCACATTAAAGCTCCGCTGTAGGCTATCGTACCAGAAGGCGCTAGGAGAGCGCGTTAAAGCGAATGCCAAGTGGCACAGAAAGTGCACTTATCACAGTATTGCTGAAAGTGGAGGCAGCTCTTTAACAGGTGCATAGCTAAATGCAAGAATGACGCTTTTCTGCAACATGGCTGTTATATTCAAACGGAATAATACAGCAGCATTAAATAAATATCAGTTGTGCCCTCGCACGCGAACTGAGGTGTGACAATTGCTCTGTGCATTCAAAGACAGAGCGAGCCATTTCTTAAAGGTGTGTGTGTGTTTGTGTGTGTGTGTGTGTGTGGGGGGGGGGTAAGGTGTTACCCGTGACAATGCTGATTAGTTCATTGTTTTATTTTATCGCTCTGGGGCATCTCGCGGACCAGATATGGTGCGGTTGGGAGATATTAGCACAACGCGTGCTGCAGTCTGCGAACGCGTGCTTTGTTTTGAGCGCGAGAAGTGGGTTCGTAGTCGCGCGGCAAACACTGCAGAGCGCCAAGCAGCGCGTGCGGTGCGCGGGAGTGTCTGGACAATAGCGGGGACGGAATCATGATCAGGGCTCCGGCTCCCCTGCTGAGCCCTTTAGAAACCGCCGTGCTTTGATAGTTTCATTGATAGTGTCTTCAAAAAGTCTATTGGCATAATGAGGTGCCGCATTTAGTTAAGCTACAGTGTGCTTTACGCGTTATTCCACCAGGGCGGCGCTATACGCAACTTGTTCTGTGTTGATAAAAAAGTGGAATCCTTCATTGTGGAATGAAGCGTGTTTTCTACGCGTTGTTTCCACGCCTTTTAACACATTCCTTATTAAAATCGGTTGTGATATTAACGCCGGGACTCAAAACATGATATCAAAACAGGGACTTCAAATCCCCGGAACCCACACAAAAACGTTTCCTCACCATTTACCACTAAGCAACCAGGAGTCAGACACAACGCGTTAGGTTAAAGTATGTGAATAATAAAAAATAAGTAATAAAAATGCTTATCGGCTGTTAAGCAGCGCCTTTTCTGTGTTTCTTTGATAAATGAGACCAGAGTATTGACACGGATGGAGGCAGTAATTACATTAAAATGTGAAATCAAAATACACGCCGTCAGCGACGCTCAAACTGCAAAATATTATATGGAAATATAATAAAATGAAAATGCCCACTCGACTGACGTTGCAGCTAGAGCTTTGAAAAAGTAAGGTAGTTGTGGGCAACATCCCCTCTTCCTAGACACTTAAAATAAACACACACACACACACACGCACACACACACACACACACACACACACACACACACACACACACACACACACACACACACACACACACACACACACACACACACACACACACACACACACACTATTATACATGAAAACTCTCCCTGAGGCTAGGCTAGGCTATGTGCTTATCATTGACTACCCACCACGTTTACTGAATACAAAATATTGGTGTTAAAACACATCCACTCTTGTGCTAGAAGTACACCCCAAAAACTTTTTCACCCACTGTATTTAGCATGTGTTTTGTCAATCAGACGCCACCACGTGTGTGTGTGTTTGAGAGAGAGAGAGAGAGAGAGAGAGGGAGGGAGGGAGCAGAGCCAGGCTGTTGGTTGACAGACTGGAAGCAGCTGCTCTGGGAGGGGCACAAGGCTTCCCACACACTCCCAGATGGTCGCCACTACTCATCTCACCTGACGTCTATACAAGCAGGGAGCAGTGACAGGCATCACGCTGTTGACTCACCACACACAGCACATTCCCAGATCCACAGCTAACGGACACACACTGCACCTCGCGTTCATGCCTGGAGTTCTCCATCTCCCGTTTGCCCCTCTCTCTCTCTCTCTCTCACACACACACACACACACACACACACACACACACACACACACACACACACACACACACACACACACACAATATCACCTTATAGACATATGCACACAAACACAGCAGGCACTCACATCTTAGCATTTGCACTCACTTTCTTCTTTCTACCTGCTACCTTGTGCATGCAAACGCGCACACACACACCCACACACACACCCCCCCACCCCCGCACACACAGAGTTGGGCGCTATCTGACAACCCTGGGGCTCAGAACTAGTAGCGAGGAGCAGCGATTGAGGCAGAACATGACAGAGACTTGGAGAAAAACAGACTGTTCACACACTGCCTCTGTGACACACATTCATATGTATGCCTGAACCAAAGCACTCGGCGCTCCTGCCTCCTCCCATCCATAATTTGCTTTCTCGGAATGTCCCCAAGCATCCCGGCGGAATTCTGCGGCGCGCCGACATCAGTATTCCGAGTAATCTTGGGCGAGGGCGTTTTTGGAACCTTTAGCTTAGGGTTGCTGGGTCTCTTAGAGGCTAAGTTCAAAGGGAATGTGCAAAGATCACACAAACCCCCACCTCCTGCTGCAAACCCCCCCCCCCCCCCCCAACCACCTCCGCCCCCACCCGCTGCTTCCTTCCTCCTCTGCCCCGTCACCATGCAGTCCCGAACCTTGTAAAGTTCAGAGGAAATTTATTGCTCTCTGTTTCTCCGTCTCACTCCATCTCTCTCTCTCTCTCTCTCTCTCTCTCTCTCTCTCTCTCTCTCTCTCTCTCTCTCTCTCTCTCTCCTTCTCTCTCTGTGGGTGTGGGCTCTCCACCTTAGCCCTTCGTATAGACCAGCAGAGAGATGGACAGAAATGGACAAATGAAACCGATGGTTAGGAAGGTGGAGATAAACCTGTTGCACATGTTGGTTAACGCTACAGTAGTGGAGATGGGGGCCGAGGGGCATTCGTGGAGGTGCGGGTTCAGTCGTGACGCGAAAAATGTGACGGCCATCGAGAATCCTGATCTTCATCCTTTCCTCTTCATCTTTTTTTTTTGCCCTGCGAATCACCCCCGCTCCCCCTCCCCCTCCATCTGGCACTCAAGCAAAGACTAACAGGCAGAAAAAAAGGAAAAGTTGGAGGAGAAGCAGGCTCGATGTGTGTGTGTGTGTGTGTGTGTGTGTGTGTGTGTGTGTGTACGAGCGCCAGTGACACCCAGGGCTCACAATAGCGCCGATGCAGCAGATTTTGTCTGGTGCAGGAATACTGCTGCATTATTTAGAAGGCGTTCCCGTGGCAAAGATGCGGATGAGTTTTGGCCTACTTTGATAGGCTCCCAGAACTCCGCGAGGAGGGTTTGGGGGCGGGTCAAAGGTGCCCGGTCCAGAACCGATCCCTGCGGTCACACATATGTGGACACGCACACCGGCACACCTGCACACGCGCTAAACCTAAAGGTCAGGTTTGTTCACAGTAGAGAGCAATCCATATGACATGCCTCCCCCTGCAACATGAAGCGTACACGCACTAGCCGTGTTGCAGGGATTCACACCAGGCCGTGACGGCTTGAACGGCTTAAAGCTGCCATGTAGATCCGAGCGGAGCCGAGCTGCAACTTCAGCACGTCGAAAAATAAACCCCTCCCCCACAGCCCAGACGGCAAACGAGGCAGCAGCGTCTAATTTGGGGCAAGCAGGCGTGTCCGCGCCCCGGAGTCAAATCCACTCGCACATCGCGTGTCATTTATCACACGCGGTCCGTATCCAAGGAGATGTGATTGCGCGTGTCATGGAACGGCTTGGATTTTCCCATGGAGGGGATGCTTCGGAATCATTTTTTCTTTCTTTCTTCTTCTCATGGGCTTGTTATCCTGCTGGAACTTCTCGACCATCATGCGTGTGTATACAGCAGTTTGGTGGGCGGGGGGGTGTGTGTACAACAATAGCTGCTTCTGTCTCCAGCTCGCCGCACGCACACACACACACACAAACATACGTGCATACACGGGCATGCACACCCACACACAGCAATAACATCTGCAGGGTGATGGAGAGTAAGAGGGAAGGGTAATCAGGCCACGTGGACACGTGGAGATGAACTGGACATTGTGCGTGAGGTGTTCTTGGTATGGGCGAGGCGAGCACTGTTCACGTGGCCTGTCGTCTCGTGCAGAGGAGCCGCAGGAAATCCTCTCCTCTATCCCCATTCTCCTTCTTTCCGTGGCCTTTTCGTCTCGCCTCATCCCTGTCCTCACTCATCCTCGACTCCTGTTGCTCAGGCACGGAGACAAAGGAGAACTGTGCTCACTTCCTGCACACCCTCGAGGGCTATGATGTCATAGTGGGTCAGTGTTCTCTTTCATTAAAATGGGCGGTTTGTTCTCCTGTGGCTTCCCAGTGACTCATGAAACGCGGATCTCAGACTCCCGGCTTTTACGGCCATCGCTTTCAAACGCAAAGGACTCACTTAGTGTTTCTTGAGTCGGATTGCGGTTGTCTGATCACACTTCCACACCAGAAGTTACAATTTTAACTACATGTCCAAGTCTTTAATACTCTTAATATATTCTTTATATAGCAGGCCAAGAGACAGGAAGTGCACTTGCCCAGAGATAAGTGATTAGATAATGCTATCTCCCAAGACTTGCATCCATTGCCAAATTAAAGGGTGTGTTTGCACTGCGATTTGCTTCTTAGCTCACAAAGAGGGTAACGGCAGTTGGCATGGTTAATTTTTAGCAAATCATTAAAACAATGCCCCCGGAGAGAACCACTTTCAAATTTTATCCTGATATTTTTAGAAACCCTTGACTTGCAAAAAATGACACGGCCGTTGCTGAAAAAGCATCAACCCCGCGACAGAGCCGCATTGCATTCTGGGGTGATGTAGAAGCCTGTATGCTGCTGTCCTCATGGCCGGCCCCGGTCAACTCAAGCCCCTCCAACACAGAATTTCATATCTCCTGGTGTGACACAGAAAGCAAAGGCAAATTGAAAATTTTTCTTCTGTGTTGCAGCAGTATCTGTGTCCATGTTATCTTCCTGAAGCGGAGCGCCTGAACCCAGGATTAAAGATGGCCCTGATGCCCAGGGACGTTCTCCTCTGACGGAAAACCTATTCAGCTACGATCCCTGTCTTTTTATTTATCTATCTATTTACTAGTTTAATATTAAGATATACCTGCTCAGCCAGTGAAGGCTGTCAAGATTCGACAGGCCAGGGTTTTTATTACAGTGGATGCTGGGTATATTCTTAGGGTTGGTTTTGGTGTTTGTTGTAATTATAGATAAACATTCTCACATCAATTATACCCAGAGGACTAGCTCCACAGCATTGTTTTTTGCTTGTGTGCAGTGTGGGTATGTCCAGTAAGCATTCGGGCTAAGCTAGGCTAAAGATTTCTCACGGTTAGGGCTGCGCGCCCTTTGCAGAGTGATTAGTCAAAGCCTCGTTGCCTAATTAACAATCGCCTGGTGTCACCTCATTCGCCTCAGGGAGAAAAACAGAGCCTCGTGCAAACCGCACGGCTTCATCCTGTTGTGCTCGCACGATTTTTGCCTCCCAGTCACTGCTTAGCACCGATTTCTCGTCAGAACTCGTAAGAGTCCATTTCTGGGGTGCCGTCTTCAACGCCAGGAATCGATCTCATTCCACCTCACACCACTCTCACCGACCACTATAAACACTTACTTACACTTACAGATATTGGTAACCACACCAGTCATACATATGCATTTAGTAAGTGTGCGTTTACAGTACGTGGCGCATGTGGGCATGCTCCGTTTACTCGGTCCCCGCCCTCAACTCCGAATCGCATCGCTGATTGGATATTTGGTGGGGGAAGGCCCATTCTCGGCACAGTGAAACCTGACACGCTAGTGGCATGTTAGTGGGTGTCGTTGCATCCGTGCATGTACCAGGCACAGCAGAGTTGCTGGAGTTTTTACGCTCGTCATCGTCACTGTCGGACTCTGGGATCTGTCACCCAAAAATATCCAGCCGGTTGTGGCCCTGCCGTCAGATGGTGACCACTGGCGGAGCGCCAGGACGGATAACACAATGCGTGAAGAGATGGGTTTCTAGTAAGGCGGGGTGACGGGCGTATATCACTCAAATCATAGCCCAACACAGGAGTAACGTGAGCAGCAGCGCCCCTCGGTATCACCGGCCCAGCTCCCTCACGCCCTGCCGGGCGAGAGCTTCGGACCCGGGCCGGGAGGTTGTGGTGGAATGTGTGCACAAATATTATTGAAGCGATTCAGCCGTGAAGCACAACACGGGGCTTGTTGGGCCACGATGTCTCCAGCGCGCTGTGGCAGGGGGTTCTCCTGCTCTGTTGTTTAGTTTCTGTCCATCCACATCTCCAATTGAGGCCATCGGATTTCACTACCTCTCCCATCTACACACACACACACACACACACAGATTTTTCTTTCTTATTTTCATGACCTTTCCTTTGACTCCACTAACCCCCATACCACCCCCCACCGTTTCAGGGTTGTTGCAACATGGATTTGAAAACGACACTGTGAGAGACCAAAGAGAAAATCCTTTGCTATCAGCTGAGGCGTGTCAATCAGAACCTATCGACCAGGCCCTTAACCGCTCCCTGGTACTCCAAACATGGTAATTTTATTGAGCGCAGCATAGATACAACAAACAGGCAGCAGGTCGTGTGTGTGTGTATGTGTGTGTGTGTGTGTGTGTGTGTGTGTGGGGGGGGGGGGGGGGGGGGGGGGGGTTCGATTTCTGAGTGCAGGAAGTATGTCAACAAAAGATGAACACCAAAAAATGTTTAGCAAGAAGCGTACGGGAACCTCTGGAGTCCTCTGACAAAACGAGGTGGCAGTCCGGAGCAGAAACAAGCGAGGGAAGCGGGTCAAAGAGATGAACTTCCAACGGCTCCGCCCCGAAGGTAACGGATACCCTTGCACCAAAGTGAAGGGACCTCCACATTTTTTTCTGCTGTAAGAGGGCAGAACAAAGCCGTGGGCTCTAAGATATACCCTGGCTGAAATAGGAGAGGGGCAACTAAACAGGGCATTTCGACACCTTGGGGCAAAAGAAGGAGAGTGAAACATAGCTGTAACTAAGTAGATGTTGACAGGTTCTTGACGAGTGGTGAGAGGGGTGAAAAAGAGTAGGTTTCGATGACCTGAATATGATCCCAAGCCTGTTTCGCTGGGCCCAGCCCGGAGCCTTAATCCGGGGAGGCTACCCAGAATCCCTCCCACCTCCCGGCTTCCAAACCAACCCAGCACGAGACAGAGGAGTTACTAATGGCCTGTGACTGGTGCAGCATACAAGTATCCAAACTCTGCCAGTCCCCAGGGACAGAGCAGCAAACACACACACAAACACACACACACACACACACACACACACACACACACACACACACCACACACACACACACACACACACACACACACACACACACACACCTTCAGAAAGAGTTACCACAGTCTTGCTGTACAGGATGTTGGCTGTTTACTTTTGAAATTCTGTGGCAGTAGGTGCAGGTGTGGGATGGTTGTCATTCAGAGATAATGACAGAGAAAAGAGCGGGAAAGAGCACAGAAGGACAGAGAGAGAGAGAGAGAGAGAGAGAGAAACCCACACTGACAGCTAGAGAATAATGGAAAAAGGGCAAGAGAAGTTCGATTAACAACGTGTATAGCAAGCCACGCCCCCAAAACAAGCTCCTTCCTCATGCTGCAGCCTGGTAGGGTCAGGACCCCACCCACCTTGAGGCACCTCCACCCAACCACACCCCCACCCTACCTATCTCCACCCAACCTCACCCCACCTCCACCCTGCCTCTCTCCACCCCTACCCAGATCAACGGCCACATCCATCAACCAGCTCAGTGCAGAGGCCCCGGTTTCCCCTCAGTGCTCCTATTTGTTATGTGGAAGTGGCGGGAAGAAGAAGCACAGGGTCTCTGGGATGCCGCCATTTATCCAGGCCCTAATTACACCAGACAGACAGCATAATTAGACACACAGATAAACAGGCGGTCGCCGACACGGACCGAGGGGGCCGGACGGAGCCAGACAAACGGGCCCTTTTTCCCCCTGTAGTGGGGAGATCGAGGGCGATGGGGTGGGGATAAAGGTGTGGCCATGATGAAGCCCCGCCTCTTGGCTCTCGGCTCAGGAAGCTCACCCGCCTCGTTGGCTGCTGTCAGGTTAAGTGACCAACCCCCCCCCCCCCCCCCCCCCCCATCCACAGCACCTCAATTCCCACCCTCGGTGAGGAGACCATAAACATCCTCCTTCACGGATGAGTCACGGCTGAGTTGTAGCAGGGTGGGCTGTGCTGGGTGGATGCTAGGTGTATACTCGGACAGGCTCGGTGCACAGCAAGACTGTACAGTTTCAGCCGGCCTAATGGATGGACCAGACAGAGAGAGAGAGAGAGATGAAATCTTGCTGCCTCTGCAATGTTCCAGGGAGGTGTTCTCCTCTGGCACGCTGGCCTCAAGCTAGCTCCCCCACCTTTCACGTAACTTCAGGTAGCACGCTGAGAGGATAGAAAAGACTGATTTATGAGCTACCTCTGAAAACAAGGCAGGGATGTAAAAGGCATGAAAGAAATTTTTTTTGAGAATGTATGAAACTGAAGCCTTGAGGAAGAGCAGACAAGTGTGCTTAAGTATGTGATGAGGTAGGCTTTAAGCATATAACTAGCGTTAGCTCTGGGGCTAACAACGTAGCCACTGTGAGCTGTGCCTGTGACTGTACACAGCACAACTGCTAGCATGCACACGTAGAACCTAAGAGAACTCTAAACTGACCTATACAAGAATTTAGTGAATATGGCTTGTCTGAGGATGTGGCTGTGGGTGTGGTTTGGGGCGGGGCCACAGAGTGTGGGTGTGTGTTGTGAGCACAGGCTATTTCAACAAGCCAGCTCAGAGCCATGACTGATGATCCCCTGATTGTCTACCTCAATCACAGCCTAGTTAAGTGGGGTGATGGGCAAGAGAGGGCCAATCAAGCCAGCCCGCGGGCCCCTCCCAGCTGGGCCAGAGGGCGGGCCGCAGATCCTCCACGCTGGCCGATTAGCCCTTTTAGCCGCCCTGTGGAGTCTTGGGCAAACTCCCGCTGACCGCTGCTCTAGGAAGTGTGGGAAATTAGCGTGAAAGAGACGCTGGCACTGGTGGGCGGGCGTGGGTGGCTTTTTCCAAGGACATGGCTGAAGTTGGCCCTCTTAGCACGAGGGCGAGGTGGCGATGCCCATGCGACAAGGCCTTTGTTTTGCTAATGTTCTTAGCAAGCACGCCAGAGAGGAGCTGATTTCGCTCGGGAGGAGGAGGAGAAGAGGAGAAGGAAAATTCTGGGAGGTTTCATGCGATGAGGATCAGCGGGGCGCCGTGTCGGGCGTAGTGTCGGTGTCGAAGGTGCTTGGCAGTGCGCTGACGTCTCTGGAGGGGCTTTGGTGAGGACACACAGATAGTTGTTTTAATGTGGCGGAGGAAGATGGAAGGTGCATTAGTTGTCCCTTCACACAAGACTGGGGACAAACCAGGGCTAGAACCGAACAGACATCATCCTCACCAAAACAAGCCAAGTCCCTCTCTCTTTCTCACCCTCTCTTTCTCTCTTTCTCTCTCTCTCTCTCTCTCTCTCTCTCTCCTCACCGCCCCTCGAGTTTCCCACCCTCGCCCGGGATTCTGCGATCTCGTGTATCGTGTTAACAAGAGCCCAGCCTCATCGAATACCCATAACACAAGCCCCTGACTGTGTGTGCTTCGCACCAATTAGCGACTTGCTTTTTCTGCATGCGGAGGTGACGATGGCCTGTCTCTGCCCAGCCGCTCGCCGTCGGAGCGGGTGCGTGCGCGCGGGCACTCGCGCTCACTGTCGTGTTAGCGCTCTCGGAAGCCTGCAGCCCACCGTCCGTGTTCATTAGTTACCGCCGTAATTAGCAGCAGCGGAGGCTAGCAGTAGCGGCGCAGACACAGCGACAGAACAAAGACAGGAGTCAGGAGGTCAAATAAGAGCAGTGCTTGGAACAATCCGTCCCCCCACCTAAAGTTCACACATCCAGCATCGATGGACAATTTCTCCCAGCAAATTAGTGCCTCGATCTGGCCCTTAAAATGCAGCAAACATTCTACTGGCTATGAGTTTAGGGGCATTAAAATAAGGCTTGTCCTTTCCTCTCTACATTGGCAGAAGTAGCTTCCCTCCTGGTAATGCTGTTAACAAATGATTCCGTCTCTCTCTCTCTCTCTCTCTCTCTCTCTCTCTCTCCTTTTCTCGCTCTTTTTCTTTGACTCCTTCCATTCCTGCCCCCATTCTTTCCCCCTCCACTCTTTCAACTGAAATAATTCAATCGGTCCATTATCGCGTAATCACACACAGTATTTTCAGTTCGTTTCAACCATATCACTCTTGCTCTTCTCCCTTGGTTGTGGCCTGTGTCGACCTACCAGAAGAGAAGGAGTCGTGTGGGGTGGAGGGGGGTTTAGGTGGTGGCAGAGAGCTCCCTGCGGAGTGGAGAGAGAAGTGCCTGTTTGCTATTCTCACCAGGCACATGTGAACGAGCAGCCAGGCTCACTGAGAGGGGTTCCCCCCCCCCCCCACACCTTTTTCTAGTCTCTGTGAGAAACGAAGGCGAGAGGAGTGAGAGAAAGGATGAAAAACCTACACAAAAGAGAAGAAAGAGAACCGTGTGAAAAAGTAGCAAAAGAAAAAAAAACGAACGCAAGAGGCGGACTGGATGGTGGAGTTGAGAGAGGGGGCCCCATCCTGTAGACCTACGGCCCCTCACAGCGGCCCGGAGTGCTCTTATGGCTCTTAATTAAAATCCAATACGTTTCACGCCTGGTGGCCATTGTTCCCTGGCTTGTTTTCCCATTCCAGAAGCTCCGCGGTCTAACTAATCTTCTGAGCAGCTTCGGGTTGAAAGGTCAAGCCGAGACTCTGACCGCTGCTCCTGGAGGGGAGCTGAAGCGAGGAGGGCTCTCTGTGTTTATCTTCCCCTCCTATTCTCTCTCTCTCTCTCTCTCTCTCTCTCTCTGTGTGTGTGCTTGTCTCCCTCCTTCCTCCCGCCCCATTCCTAATCCGTCCTCCTGATTGTTCTAAGCTGATTCGGGCTGGCCCCTGGGAGGAGATGGGCTTCTGGAGTCGGTTTTAATTAAGATTTAAAAGAAGCCTCCCCCAAGAAAGGAGATTGAGTGGTTGTGAGATACGGACATCGAAGCTTCTCGGTATAGACGGAGGAGAGTGACGAATGCAGGCAGAACAGATTGCACGCAGAAGAGGGGAAGAGAAAATAAGGGGGAGGGGTTTGGGAGAAGGGGGGGTGGAGCTAAGGAATTACATGTTCAATGCTTTTTTTCTCTCCTGACCGATATCCCTCTCATTGGCCCATATTTCTGTGCCCTAGACTTCTCCCCACTTCTCCACACACCCTCTCCCACGCTAACACACACACACACACACACACACACGCAAATGCCCACTTTTCTCTCTGCTTATCAATCTATACAGATTAATCTGGACTTCTGGAGATTCAGGCTCATATCCCTCAAAACTGGTCTTGGATCAGCACGGAGCCACAGGCAGCAATCTCCAGGTTATCTGGCCACTTTCTTACATGATCAATAGAGGCATCTGATAGTTTAAGAGTCCGTCGTGCTTCACTTGTTTATCAGTCTAAGATGCTGGTGCCCGGGAAACCACATACGACCCACAAATAAAGTTTGTTTATTTTCGCTGCAAAACTGGAGACGGCAAGAGAAGGTTTAAATTATTTCCTCGGCACTCTGTTGTTGTCATGTTCGTTTGGAGAAAACAGCCTCTCTCTCTCTCTCACACACATCCTCTTTCTTTCCCTCTGCTCCCACCTTCTAGTTAATGGGTCCATGGGTACATGGACATCCTCCGATGGACACCCCCAAGACGTCCTTGTTAGACACTTAATTAAAAGGCTTATCACAGCGAGACATGCTGAGACACTCCAGCATGTGTCTGGGACATCAGAGATACTGGCACCAGCACCAAGCGTCCATTTATTACTGCTGTCTGAGCAACTGTCCAGTTTAAACAGTGTGTGTGTGGGTCTGCGCGGGTTTGTGTGAGAACGCAGAGGAGGAGGGAAAGAGAGAGGAAAGGGATGGGTGTGATGGACAGAAAATGTATATACTTTTAAAGGGCAATATTGTATCAACAATGATGGCTTAAGCTGTATTGTTTTGGGTAGGATTTGTGTGTGTGTGTGTGTGTGTGTGTGTGTGTGTGTGTGTGTGTGTGTGTGTGTGTGTGTGTGTGTGTGTGTGTGTGTGAAGAAAACATTCACATCTGTCATGTTTTTTACCCTGTGCAACCACACACTCACCACTCACTGACAGACTCACCCACACCCCCATAGGATCTATTATTTACACCTCATCTATGTTCTGTTAACTGTCAAAGCTGGTAACGATGGTGAGCACGAAAAAGGACCCACAATGAAGTGTTTAAGTTCATCAGGCCACAAGCAAGTTCATGCCTGCTAGGTGCTGGAGGGGGCGGGGCAGTTTGGCAGGTCACATAGTGCCCCGCCCACCAAGCATTCTTCCACAGGGCAGGGCTGCAACTGACACACAAGAACCATATGTCCAAATGCGGCGGTCAATGGACCAGGCCAACTGGAAGAACAAAGGCCTTTTCACCCAGTACAGACTGGGAAACACTGCGATTCCAAGCCACTAACACTAGGACCAGTCAACCAGGAAGATCGAAAGGGAGAAAGAAAGGAGATGGAGAGAGAAAGAGAGAGAGAGATAGAATGAGAGAGAGATAGAAAGAGAGAGAAAGAGAGAGAGAGCGCAAGCTTGGTCCTTTCCATCACATTAACTGCAAACAATCCTGCCTCAGAGCCTTGAGGCCCCTTTTCTGTCTTTTTTGTTTTCTTTCGTTTTTCTTTTCTCTTCTCCCCTTCCATGCTTTGCCCGATCCCAAAAGCCCCAGGAGATTTCTCCAAAGCTCCGCGGCAGTTCCCGCTGGTCAAAGCCTCCGCTAATAATGTCACTGCTGAAACTGCTGAGATATATAACGGCAGATATGGTCAGGCGGCTCCACCGAAATTCCTCGGGCCATCCGCACTCTCTGTGGGGAGGGCCCCCCGCTGTTTTTTCTGAGGGCGCGTTGCATGTTTCAAAGGGGCCACCATAAACTCTTCTATGAGGAGAAAAAAAAAATGAGTGTGTCCTGAAGCACGAGGTGGGGACAGGTTGATGAGGAGGAGAGGAGAGGAGGAGAGGAGAGGAGGAGAGAGGGAGGAGGGGATAATGGTTAAGTAAAGATGTGGAGAGGGCACAATAGCGATTGAGGCTCCAGGGGAGCCGTAGATCAGGCGCGTGTCATGATGCCGCAGCGATTAATATTAGAGGAGGGGGAAATAAAAGGTCAAACGTGACTGGGAGACGACAAGATGGGTCACGCTTGCTGACACCAGCCTGAGTGCCGTACATCATGGCGATGGCGGTCGCACCGCGCGGCCCCATGCCACGGGTTACGCCGAAGACTGATGGAGTGTCCCTGGTGGCAGGTGGAGAGGGGTGACGGAGCCAGGGGTGGAAAATGGGGGGGTGGGGGCGGGGGGGGGGTGAAGTCAGGGTTGCGACGTTCCCCACCACACCCAAACGACTCCATCAACGGAACGTGGGGTCTGTGGTGAACATTGTGTTCGTCGACTCAAAGCCCATGTTTCACTCTTCAGGGGCATACGAGTCTCATCACAGTCGGAGGGGTAGACCGTGACCCGACGTTCCTCACGTGTCCACGTGACCACCGCCAACACAAAAAAGCACACCAAATGGTCGCTCAGCTCTAGAGCCTCTGACATCACGGCCGCGGCCTTTCAGGAAGCAGGATTATCTCCACGCTCCTTCTCCTTGCTCCTCTTCTGTTCTCCAGAGTGCTTGATAAATAATTAATTGATTAATTAGTTATCTCATTAATCATTTATTCATTAATCAGGGCCTGATTTTTATAGAGGAAACGGTGTAATCCGGAGGAAAAAAACCCTGACTATACATTTCAGCCTAATTACGCTGCTTTGCTAATCAACGCTAAAGAAATGGAGTTTCAGGAAATTACTTTCGTCTGCCTACTTTTCCACTACACAAAGCAGGATGTATTGAGGTGGGCAAGTACCCATCTTTCTCCCCTTAAATTCCTCCTCTCTCAACGTATCTTATTTTGTGCTCTGATAGTTCTTAGTCATCAGAAAATTCAAAAAAAGAGCATTTCAGGTCCAGGATAATCAGATGAGCATAAAACCAGGTAGTTTAACTAAAGCTTCCCCCCCTCCCACCCCCTCCACACACACACACACACACACACACACACACACACACACACACACCACACACACACACACACACACACCACACACACACACACACACACACTGAAAAAGCGTGGTGCAGTTATGGCGGATGAGCTAAGCGCCCACATATCGATTGACTGCTGAGCTGCCCTGTGGCTGGGTTGACCTTTCCCCCACTCAGCCCCTGAGACCACCGCCTCCCAGGCAGGTGGGGTTGTCTGTTTAGCCCTGTTGCACGACAGGCGGTTCAAGCCCCACCCAGGACCGAGTCGGGCCGAAGAAATGATGAGGAAGAGGAGAAGTGGGAAACTCATATGGTCTCATGACGATCCTTTTAGCGTTAGCCCGTCTTCTTGCTGTATGCATTTTTGGTGTATGTCTCTTCAGTCTCTTGTACATTGTCCTACATCGCATCTTCCCATTTTTCTCTCACCTCTCCCTCACAGGGCAGAGTGCATGGCCAAACATGGAGAGAAAGGAGATAGAATCAGATCAGAACGAGAACTTGAATACAAACGGTGCCATTACCTCGAAATCTCAGAAAAGAGCGGCCATTAAACAAACTTAACCAGACGCTCATTGATGTCGTCTCTGTTTGTTTTCAAAGGCGTGCGGTGGCAGCCAGGCGCACACGCGTGCGGCGGTTGGCAGCGTTAGCCGAACCCTGGCGCAGTCAACCTTTCATTCCTTCACAAATACAGAGAGCCGCCGTGGCCTTCAGTCTCCAAGACGAAATGCACGCAGATCATACATGCAGTACATCAAGTCCCTCATTAAATTGAATTATAATAAAGAGAGAGATAGAGCTAGAAGAAAAGGATTAGGTACAAAACACACTTTTTTTCTCCCCATTCCAATTGCCGGGAGTGCCACAGGCCCTCCACTGGGCTCAATTAGGAGGTGTGGGCCACAAATCCCCAGACTAAATTAATTGACACCTCAGGGCATTGAGCCTGACATCCCAGGGGGCTCAACCCAGCCAGCACATTCCCTTGTGTGTTCATTTCCCGGTGCCTTTGAGAGGGTAGCGTGCGGAAACGACGCCGAGACAGGGTGGAGGAAGAGACCTGCTTCAGTCTGATCTTTTCATCGTCTTTATGGATTTTTAATCGCGGCGTCTTATTTATCACGTCGCTTTTTCTCCTCACCCATTGTTTACTCTGATTTTCTCCACCCGAGGGGCAAGTCGGGCCGTGAATATGAGAAACGGCCTTTATTTATTTATTTGTCTCTGCTCTCTTTATTTATCCGTTTCCCCCACTTTATAGCGCACGCTGTCCGTCGCGGGTTGATCCGCTGTGGATGATGCTTTGGATTTCAGACGCAGGGCGTTCCGCAAAGAGCACACAGGGCTAATGATCTAAAAGGGCTGTAAATCATGCAAAGAGACTCACTGTGAGCAAGAGAGAAGAGACCGAGAACGAGAAGAGAGAGAGGGAGAGGGGAAATGCACCGGGAGTCTTGTGCGGAAAGCACAAGGGGGCAGGCAGGAGTGAAATGACACAACTGCCTCAATCATTGTCACGTCAAGACAGTTGGCTGTTGTGTACAGACGCCTCTTATGCTTTCTTTCCGTGTCTCGTCTTTCCTGTCCTCATGTCTTTTTTTCCCCCTCTCCTCTGTCTTTCCACTGGAACGTCAACCATCTGTAAGGGAGGCCACTCCATCCCAGAAGTCACGGGAAGCGTGTGACAGAGCTGGCGTCAGAACATTGAACCTGATGCTGGAGCCCGTGCTCGCAGACACGCGTGCATCAGTGTGGACACACATTCACACACGTCAACAGATACATACAGACATATGTATACGATATAGCAGACATGTATACAGCATTGCATGGCAACACACACACACACAACACACACGTACACACACACCACTGCCTTCATGTCTAATTTTTGAGGGCTATATCCTCCGGTGCAGACAAGGGCACATGATGCGTCCCGACGATCGCGATCAGCGTGACTGATGCAGTGACGACATAATTGGAACACTGAGGGGGGAGAAAGGGATGAGAGAGAGAGAGAGAGAGAGAGAGAGAGAGACAGAGAGACAGAGAGAGAGAGAGAGAGAGAGAGTGAGAGAGGGGGAGAGGAGATAAACTGGGGGTTGACAGCCCAGCAGTGCCACCTTGATTAGAGTTCCATCAACGTGTCTTCAGCAAATGGGAGCGTTGGAGTTCTCGATCTGTCAGGAGCCCATTGGCCACACCTTCTCCCTCACCCGTCACCCTCTCCTCCACACCTCCCTCACCCGTCACCCTCTCCTCCCACACCTCCCTCACCCGTCACCCTCTCCTCCCACAACCTCCCTCACCCGTCACCCTCTCCTCCCACCACAGGTGTGGAGACATGTCCTTCTGCTCCACGCAGTCCCACACCCGCTTTCCCCTCAAGCAGGTTGACAGACTCACTCCACTCCCCTGTAATTTTCATGCCCCACAGAGCAAGAGGCAAGCGAGAGGGAGAGAGAAGGAGGGAGAGAAGGACGGGAAGAGAAGGAGGGAGAGAAGGAGGGAGAGAAGGAGGGAATGGGGAGTGAGGGAGGCTGGGAGGAGCACTCCAGTGCAGGGAAGGTAAATCCACAACTCGGTCACACCTTATATAACTCTGAGACGGGGCTGGGGGGGGGGGGGTGGAGAAATTAAGCCAGCGATCAGGAGATGCTGACAGAGGAAAGAGGGTAGTGGGGGGCGGGGCCAGGCATGGATGCTGAGTGGGTTGGCAGGCATGGATGCTGGGAGTTGGGGGGGGGGGCTGGGACTGCTGCAGAGTCCCAATTCATGCCATGGGGCTGACAGGGGAGCCAACATGGAGGCCAGCGGAATCAGAGCAGCACGCCAATGCTCTTAAAAGGCCGTTAGGACTGCCATTTAGACCCCAACACTGCCTGAAAAAAGAGGAGGGGGGAGGAATGTGAGAGGGGCAGATAAGAAGCAAGAGGAGAGGACAGAGCAGAGTGTATGTGTGTGTGTGTGTGTGTGTGTGTGTGTGTGTGTGTGTGTGTGTTTGGGGGGTGGGGGGAGTTAGTGAGAGAGAGAGGGAGGGGAAGGGGAGGGAGAGTGAGAGAAAGAGATGAACTGTGCCATGTTCTGAAAGGCAGGAACAAGAGCAGGTGTCCCCCTGACTTGGACAATTGGACAATGAGGAGGTGCTGCTTACAAGATCTGCAAAAGACGCCTCACCACGGAGCCCAGACCGTGCACCCAGCACACGGCCTACTGCCAAACAGACACTTTTATTTGCAGCTCAACACAAAATTCTACCCCCCAAAATCTCTCTCATACACACACACACACAAACACCACACACACACACACACTCCCCAACACCCTGCACAATGAGAATGAGACAAAGGGGCCCTCTACCACTAAAAAGAAGGATAATAATTCTATGGTGTGAAGAGGAGCTCACTGGCTGTAGCCCGGGGTTTAGCAGCCTTATCTAAACAGACACAACTCGTGACTTTTAGCCAGCCCAGTCCTGATCATTTCCAGGACACTAATTTTCTATCTCTTTTCTTGGCACACATCTCTCCCTCCTCCATCTCTCTTTCATCCTCTCTCTCTCCTCCCTCTCCTCTCTCTCCCCCCCCCTTACTTTGGGCCTCTCTCCCTTACTGTCTACCGAGGCGGAACTAGAAACAGGTCGCAGTCCTAGAGCGGAAACGCGGGCTGTGAATTCCCACGTCGCCTCTGCGTCTTTCATTTAGCGAGGTGTGGAATTATTCCCCCGGGAATCTTACGGGCCGGGTGCACGTTCCTCGAGAAGCTGGCGTCGGTGCGTCGTGGACAGCAGAACGGGAGACACTGGGTCAGCCTCTCTGCCAGTAGCATTCACAACACTCACGGT